>NC_045607.1:21932625-22246500 GCF_009762305.2 Zalophus californianus
TTTGCAGGTAAAATTATATAGTAAAGAATATAGAGCGCCTGGGTGGCTCAGTTGGTTAAGCGACTGCCTTTGGCTCAGGTCATGATCCTGGAGTCCCGGGATCGAGTCCCGCATCGGGCTACCTGCTCGGCGGGGAGTCTGCTTCTCCCTCTGACCCTCCCCCCTCTCATGTGCTCTCTCTCTCTCATTCTCTCTCTCAGATAAATAAATAAAATTTTTAAAAATATATATAAATTAAATATAGTACAATATATATAACCATGTAATTTATTATTAGCTTTACTATAGAGAGCTTAACTATAACCCATTAGGGTTTTCTTCCAAAACTTTGCAAATAGATAACAAGTATTAAAATCATCACTGTGGAAAATGACTTTTACCAAGCTTCTTTAATGCCTTTAATTTTTAACATACTTTAAGAAGACAAAGTATGGAATCTTTAATGTTAATATTGACCTATTTTAAAATATATTTATAGAATAATCACAGTGTTGAAAACCTTAAAAATCAAATCTTAGTCACTATGTTTCTTAAAAGGTGGTAGTATTTTGGGGCGCCTGGGTGGCTCAGTTGGTTAAGCGACTGCCTTTGGCTCAGGTCATGATCCTGGGGTTCCAGGATGGAGTCCCACATCGGGCTCCCTGCTCAGCAGGGAGTCTGCTTCTCCCTCTGACCCTCTTCCCTCTTGTGCTCTCTATCTCTCATTCTCTCTCTCTCAAATAAATAAATAAAATCTTTAAAAAAAAAGGTGGTAGTATTTTAATCCATGATTAGTAATATGGGATTTCCTCTGAGGTAAGTGGGGATTGCCTGTAAGTAAGCCAGTTAAAAAAACAAGAAAAAAGAAAAATTCTCTCAAAAAAAAAATCCCTATAGTTGAAATTTAAATGTACAAATTCTTGACTGAATCTCCCTGATAAGTTTGCTTGATTGGAGTACAAATTACAGTGCTTGCTTCGGCAGCACATATACTAAAATTGGAGTACAAATTACAAAGAAATTAATTCACTAGGGTGGAAGTGGGGAGCAGAAACTAGTTTGAATGGTATGGAATATAATTTAATAGCAAATACGGTAAGGTAGAAGTCCGATCGTGAACAAATGTTAACAGTATAAGAATTATATAATGGAAACATAAAGCTCTGTTAGAGGGTTTCTTAAGAGTTACCATGTCTTACATATTTAAAGCTTTTTAAAAAGATTTTATTTATTTATTTGAGAGAGAGAGCATGCACAAATGAGAGAGCACAAGCAGGGGGAGCAGCAGAGGGAGAGGGAGAAGCAGGTGCCCAGCTGAGCAGGGAGCCTGATGTGGGGCCCTATCCCAGGACCCTGGGATCATGACCTGAGCCAAAGGCAGAGGCTTAACTGGCTGAGCCACCTAGGTGCCCCTAAAGTTTTTTTAAAAAACAATTATTTAGGGAGAAATACCATTTGGGAGACTTTTAAATTTAATTCATAGTTACATAACTTGTTGTTAGAGTAAGACACTTCCTGAATCATTCACTCTATCAAAAATTAATTGTAGACCCAAGTCGGGCTCCATGTAGCCTGCTTAAGATTCTCTAAGATTCTTTCCCTCTCCCTCTGCCCCAGCCAACCCCACTTGCGTGTGCTCTCTCTCTAAAGTAAAATAAAATAGAAGAAAATAAAATAGAATATAACTTTGAAAAAAACTTAATTGCATTAAAGGGAAAAGAATATTCTAGACTATTAGAGAGCAATTCCTGGAAGTCCATTGATCGCTTCTTTATTATCTTCCTTAAATAAACATTCAGTGCAGATTTTCCCATGAGTTTTTAAACATATTTTATATTGCCCTTACAAGTAGGCAAATCCCTGTCTATAAAGGACTTTGCCCAAATAGGGGCACTCTATAGGCTGCTTTCTTCATATCTAGGACTTTGGGGGATTCATGAGCCTTCCTTGCTGAAGTTATCATTTGCTGGTTGATATCTACTGTAGCTTTTCCCCTATTACTTCCAGTGTGATTTTAATTTTTCCAGAAAATGGAAGCCCATACCCATGACTCTTCTCAAGTTGTTATATATATATTAATATATATATAATCTAAAATAGATTATTAAAATATGGTAGTAATAATTTCATAACAACTATTCAACCTAGTAAATCTTTTTATTTTTTTTCTGGTAGGACCTAGAAGAATTGAATTGTGAGAAGGCATCAGACAATATCATTATGAGACTGATGGCATTATCATTCCAGTACAGCTATTGTTGGATAATCTTATATACAAAAAAAACATTAAACTCAGAGTAAGTAAACATTTCTTCATCCAAAGTTATGTTTATATTCCTTATTTGGTCCTCTTCTTTGAATAAAAGTAGCCAAAATTTTTGAATAAAAGTAGTTAAAATTTTTCTACTTGCTCATCTAGTTTGCTTTGAGTCAGGGATCTTCGAGATGGAGGCATGCCCATAGGAAAACAAATCAGAATTTTGGAGATGATATATTTCCACTGGGCTTTCTGTGCAAATCATCCTCCTCTAGTTCACTAAGAGTTGCTGCTTTAAGTGTTTCACTTTTCATTACTTTTTAGTTCTGGACTTGTCTGTTAAAAGATGCCATTCTTAAATCACTTCTCTCTAAAAGCTTATTTAAATTTGCCAACTAAATAGCACCTTGCTATTCTTTCTTTCATTGACGTGCTTAACTTAAAAAATACAAAAAATCCATGCCAAGATACTGGCTCAAATTATCATTATATGTCCCTTCTTTCCTTCATCTTAAAATTTTATGAACCCACAGCTTTCACCTCCTTTTTTTATTCTCTGCAGTCTGGCTTTTCTCCTACATCTGTACTAATCTGTCAGGATCACTTCCACCTCCAAAAGTATTTTTATCTTTCTCTGCTCTAAAGTATTAAAGACTGTTGTCAGTGCTTCCTTACTTGAAGCTCTTCAGTCCCATGACACTTCACAGTTTTGATCTTCTAACTACTCTTTCTCTCTCTTTACCTCTTCTTCTTCCTTGTCCCAGTCTCCAGATACATCTGAATTCTTTTCTTTCTTCTATTCAATCCATTAGAAACCTTACTCACTGCCATAGCTTCAATCAGCATCTTTCTGCCTATACTGATTATAATTATATCTGCAGCTGGAGTCGCTCTTTGAAATTCCTGACAGGTATCTCTAATTTTCTATTAAATATTTCCACCCTGATATTTTGTAGGCTCTCAAACTTAACATGTTCCAGGGTGAATTCATTGTATTCTCTATCCCCTCCAAAACAGTATCTCCTCTTTTCTGCCCTTTGACTATTTATGGCCATTGTCTTTCTTTTAGTCACCGAAATTAAAAACATATCTTATGGATATAATCACTAGTCTCTTTTTTATCTATCCCCTCTCTCCATTTATATTACCAACATCTTAGTTTAGATCTTATGTGGACTGTTAACTACCGTTTTCCCACCTCATGGCTCTCCATGTTACTCTCCATAATCTGTCATACATTCAATTAATATTCCAAAAACCAGGCTCCTACTGTTCCACTCTAATAAAAAGCCTACTGACTTCCCTATTATCTACTGAATACATACATACTGTTCACCCTAATATTCAAAGTCTTCAGAATATAATCCTGACCTATATTTTCAGGCTTAATTTTCACTGTTTTTCATTTCAGCCAGAGGATTGCTCACTGGTTCACAAACATGGTCCTTACTTTGCCACTTCTACTTCTGCTGATACATTTTTCTCTTTCTACAATATTCTCTATTTCCTCCAACTATTTGATCTGGTGAAATCATGCCTATTTTTCAAAACCTATCCCCAAATATCACTTTTTCTATTCTGTCTTTCCTTAATACTCCCATCTCATGCACACAAATAGTTAATTGTGACCTCTCCATCCTTTGAACTCCTTAGCTCTCTATCCTTTCCTCATCTTTGATATTTACCACATTTTGCCTTGTATTATCATTTGGAGTACTTGCCCCAAGGCACTGCACATTGTTTCGTATGATAGATGCTTGGTAAATATTCCTTGATTGAATGAATGAATCTTTCCTACTAAATTTCAAACTGGTCTCCTTTTTAAAAAAAAAATCTCTACAGTATCACATAACACATACCAAATCACTCATAGTAGAAGTTCTTAAAATATATAGTCTGGGGTGCCTTGGGTGGCTCAGTTGGTTAAGTGTCTTCCTTCAGCTCACCATCCTGAGGTCCTGGGATCGAGCCCTGCGTCGGGCTCCCTTCTCAGCATGGAGTCTGCTTCTCCCTCTCCCTCTGCCCCTCCTCCCGCTCGTGCTCTCTCTCACTCTCTCAAATAAATAAAATCTTTAAAAATATATTATTTAGTTATTAGAGAAGGTATAGAGATCTTTCCTTATTTGACATTGCATATGTGATTTTTTTCTTTACTGACTTTCCAGTTTGATTACATTTTTGTTTACCTACTGTACCAAGCTCTTTGTATACAATTATTATTATGTGGGATAAGTATAAGTTAAAATTTAAGAGTCCAAACACCTTGGTTCTTATTTCTTTTTCTATTAACAATAACCTCTAGCAAGTCATTTAACCTTGTTTTTCCTTTCTACCAAAATTGAAAAATAAAAATAATAATTTAGGTGTAAAATCTTCATTTTGAATATAGTAAAGGCTGTATAGCATTTTAAGCTTGGAACTTGCTTGTAAAGCATTTAAGCTTTATCAAGATCTTGGAAGTATCCCATAGATAAAAACTGTTTTGGAAAAAAATTTTAAGTTGTTTTTAGATTGCTATTCACCTATGTTCCAGAGGTGTAATTGAAGTACAGCAAAAGAGAAGGGATTCACACTTATTTTTACCCAGATTTTCATGAAAAAAAAAACCAATTATGTAATAGTCTGAGACAGTTTTATGTTCAGGATATGAAGAGTTATTTATTCACAATAAGATATTATTATAAAATGTAGTTATTTTCAGACTTCTAGGTATCTCAGTTCTATACTTTTAGATGTATAAAACATTTAAGAAGTCTCTTAATCAACTGACCAAATGAGGAAAATTCAACATACAAAATAAAATTGCTTGAATTACCTTAGTTCCTGTTCAAGAAAATGTGTTAGGAGTCCCCAAGACTACCCCCAGGTTTGATGATTTGATAAGAGGATTCACTGGACTCGGCATATACTTGTACTCATGATTATGATTTATTATAGTAAATGGTTACCAAGCAAAATCAGCAAAGGGAAAAAGTGCATGGAACAAAATCCAGAGGAAGCTAGAAGGAAGCTTCCAGGAATCTTCTCCTAGTAGAATCACACGGAATGTGCTTAATTTCCACAGGAAAGAGTTGTGACAACACTTGTTAAAATGTTGTGTACGAGGGAAACTCACTAGAGACTCAATGCCCAGGGCTTTCAGTAAGGATTGGCTATGTAGGCACCCTCTGCCTAGCACATATCAAAATTCTAGACTCCCAAGAAGAAAAGGTGTTCAGCAGAAACCACATTGTTTATACAAGTAGTGTAGGCACAGTAAGCCACTCTTGTTAGCCACTCTTACGGAAAAAGCTTGCCTGAGAAAAAAACTAGCAAGGGAAAGGAGAGCCAAGAAATTAAGGAGCCCTTGTCTCAATGATATGGTTTGAGTCCCTGGATCCAATAATGTCCTCTCCTGGACTTCTTAGTAATATGAGCCATTTCCTTTTTTCTGCTTAGGGTACTTAAAGTGGATAAAGGCAGTAGAAGTATATACCCATAGCTCAAGACTCACATCTGATCTGCTTAATTACCATAGGGGGAAAAAAAAGAGTGTTTTTTTAATTAAGATATAATTGACATACAAGATTTTGTAAGTTTAAGGTCTACAACATGCTGATTTGATACATTTATATATTGCAGTATGATTACCACTGTAAGGTTAGCTAACACCTCTATCACATTACATAATGATCATTGTAAAAAGTGTTTTTTCTGGTCGCCTGGGTGGCTCAGATGGTTAAGCGTCTGCCTTCAGCTCAGGTCATGATCCCAGAGTCCTGGGATCGAGTCCCGTATCGGGCTCCCTGCTCCTTGGGAGCCTGCTTCTCCCTCTGCCTCTCTCTCTCTCTCATGAATAAATAAATAAAATCTTTTAAAAAAAAAGTGTTTTTTCTGACAGTTCAAGAAAAAGACTCAGGGAGGATTCTAGTTATCCTGGCTCTGGTCACGTGTTCATATCTGAACTTGTTACTTTGGCCAGGGGATAGAGTATTTTAGTTGGATCAGTTAGAGAACCATCCCTGGAGCCAGTAAGGGGATGAGTTAAACTTCTCCCCTCAAACACACTCTCAGCATCCCCTAGATTCAACTGGATTGTTAAAGAATGGAGGTGGAACCATCTTCTTAAAAGAGTGCTGAGTCTGCCACACAGCTTTATCTTAGCCAGATTATTCTCATAACATGAAATGTGGAAAATGAAATGAACTTCTGATAGGTACAATCAGATATCAAATGAGTACAGTATAATAATATAATTTTTTTTTAGGTACCATCTTACAGAAAAAACACTTCATCATCTAGCACTGATTTATGCAGCTTTGTTATCTTTTGGGCTAAAATCAGAAGAACTGGATGTAAAGGTATTCTTTTCTTAAATGTTTGTTTATAAGTATTTTCATAAACCAAAATTATACTCAAACTCAAGTGCCCAGTGCAAAGAAACATTAAATTAGTAAACTAAAAAATGCTTAAAAGCCTTTTAAATAAAGAACATTTTCAAATTAATAAATATCCTTTCCACTTCAACTTCTGTTCTAAAAGAAGGGGTGCCTTGGGGCACCTGGGTGGCTCAGTTGGTGGAGAATCTGCCTTTGGCTCTGCTCATGATCTGGGGGTCCTGGGATCAGGCCCTGTGTCTGGCTCCTTGCTCAGTGGGGAGCCTGCTTCTCCCTCTCCGTCTGCTGCTCCCCCTGCTTGTGCTCTCTCTCCCTGTGTCAAATACATAAATAAAATCTTTAAAAAAATAATAAAAATAAAAAATAAAAGAAAGGTGCCTGGGTGGCTCAGATGGTTAAGCGTCTGCCTTCGGCTCAGGTCATGATCCCAGGGTCCTCGGATCGAGCCCCGCATCAGGCTTCCTGCTAGGCAGGGAGCCTGCTTCTCCCTCTGCCTCTGCCTCTCTCTCTCTCTGACTCTCATGAATAAATAAATAAAACATTAAAAAAAAAAAAAGGTGCCTGGGTGGCTCAGTTGGTTAAGTGTCTGCCTTTGGCTCAGGTTATGATCCCGGGGTCCTGGGTTTGAGCCCTGTATCAGGCTCCCGGCTCAGTGGGGAGCCTGCTTCTCCCTCTCCCTCTGTTGCTGCTTGTGCTCTCTCTCTCTCTCAAATAAATAAATTTAAGAAAAATTAAAAGCCTTTAATAAATTTAAAGTCATATTTTATCTCTTAATTACTATATGGCAGGATATGAATAAAAGTAAATATCCATTGATCAAAAATCATCACTTAAGAAACATACACTCTTTTTATCTGCTGTAGTGATCTCTAACCAGTGTCCTTTCTTGGTTCTTTTTTCAATGTCCTATTAAGAAATTTAGACACTCCTCCAAATTCAGAGCTCAGTCCTCTTCTGTTACCACTTTATACTTTTTCC
The DNA here is from genome assembly GCF_009762305.2 of Zalophus californianus. Taxonomy (NCBI): domain Eukaryota; kingdom Metazoa; phylum Chordata; class Mammalia; order Carnivora; family Otariidae; genus Zalophus; species Zalophus californianus. The sequence goes on from NC_045607.1 coordinate 21,940,216, forward strand.
TTAATAAATTCAGAATTCCCCGGGGCACCTGGGTGGCTCAGTCGTTAAGCATCTGCCTTCGGCTCAGGTCATGATCCCAGGGCCCTGGAATCGAGCCCCGCATCAGGCTCCCTTCTCCATGGGAAGCCTGCTTCTCCCTTTCCCACTCCCCCTGCTTGTGTTCCCTCTCTCACTGTCTCTCTCTCTCTCTGTCAAATAAATAAATAAATAAATCTTTTAAAAAAATAAATTCAGAATTCCCACAAATTTGGCTTTCATTTCTGAGTATAATCTTTAAAATTTTCCTGACTTTTCTTAAGATCTGCACCTATAATTCTAGCATTCTACTGGAAATCTCCACACGAATATCCCACAGGTGCCTCAAACTCTGTATGTCTAAAACACAACTCCTCATCCTCCCCACACTTAGTTTATGGCATTACTACTGTAACCTAATCAGTAGCTGCAGAGTCTCTAGAATATGTCTCTCCATTCTACTCCCACTGCTTTTTCCCAAATTCAGGCCTTCACCTCTCTTTTGGAGTTTTAAAACAACTTCCTGACTAATCTTATTTCTAGTCGTCCTCCTTTCGTGCATAATATAGATTCACACCAATTACATTTCTGAAATATAGCTGTGAACATTTCACTTCCTGAACTGTAAGCTCCTGAAAGAAAGGAAACATGTTTGTTTTCAGATTCCTGGTATCCAGCACAGCGCCAAGTATATAGTAGACTCTTGATAAATATGTGTTGTTAAATTGAATTTTCTTGCTCAAAAGACCTTCCATATCTTCCTACTTCATTCAAAAGAGATCAAACTCAGCTGGATTCCAACTTCATGATTTGGCCCCTAGTAATTCTTCCTTTAACATCATTCTACTCACCATTTCCTGAATATGTCCACTCTATCACAGTTCAGCCAATGCACAAACATGTCATCCCAGCCTGTCTCCCACTTTCTCTTACTGCTAGCCTTTAGAGTTCTGTCTTTTGTTTGTTGCCCAGCTCAAACACTACCTCCTTTAAGAAATGTGCCCCAAGTATGCCCTCAGGATAAATCTCTCCTCCCATTCTCGCAAGAGCACTTCATACCTTTATTGTAGCATGACGTATTCATTCATATACCTTCCACGCTGGAGGCCGGTAAGAACCAGACCCTGTTTCTTTGAAAAATGTGTAGCATCCAGCACAGTGCTTTGTACACAGTAAAAATGTTCAACAAACATCTACTGAATAGAATTAAATCAAAGCACATCTGTTAAGAAAATTAACAAATGATCTATTTGAAATAGAATCCTGATCATTTTGATCCTGTGAGGCATATTAAGCATTGAAATAAAATTCTTAGAAAAGTTACCAATGAATGGCAAATTAAGTTTATTTCCTTTACCCATTCAACTGTGGTTTCACCACTTAACCAGCCTCTTTTCAGCTAATGGTAAGCAGTTATATGCAAAATATACTTCAGAGAATCATTTTATTCCTCTATACATGGGTTATGTGATATTAGTGAGCAATACTATATTCAGGTACAGTGATATGGCCCATAGAGGACATGTTCCAAGGAAGGCATTTAGGGATGACACAGGAAGTATGCCCAGGCACAATCCATTCCAAACAAAAGTCTGCTCCCACCCGGATCAAACGATTCCAAAAGTTTTTCAAGTTATACATAATAATCTTAAAAGTAGGTCAGTTTTTCCATAGAATTTGAGAAACAAATATCAGTTTGCTCTATTATCAGTATGTCACCAGTACTCAAGCCTCCTAGTCTCCTGACTTGATGACATTACCACATTAAAGGGGGTTCCCTAGACTTATATTATTTTAAAGTATACTGTTGCTTTACTTTACTGTATTTAGTAATATGGCTTTTGGCCTGTTAGAGCCCATCAGTATGGATTTTTAAAAAAATTTTTTCAGGTATCTGAACAGCCTAGCCATAAAGGAAGCATTAGGAAATTTAAGTACATTTTCTTTTTTTTTTTAAAGATTTTATTTATTTATTTGAGAGAAAGAATGAGAGATAGAGAGCATGAGAGGGGGGAGGGTCAGAGGGAGGAGCAGAAGCCTGATGCAGGACTCGATCCCGGGACTCCAGGATCATGACCTGAGCCGAAGGCAGTCACTTAACCAACTGAGCCACCCAGGCGCCCAAGTACATTTTCTTAAACTAAAAGAAAATACTGCTAGTAGTGTTATGCTATATTTTATTCTAACGTCAAAAAAAGTTCTATAAATTTTTTATAAACTCCTTTTGTGGAAAAATGCATAGATAAACATATATGCAAAATTTTGAAAATAATGCTAGGGGGTTTCTGAATCTCCCCAAATCTAGCCATGAGCTCCAGAATGCTTGCCCCAATAAATTAAGGTAATATTCATTACCATCATCATAAAATTGTGCCGTTTTATATTTAAATAAAACTGTCAGATCTTCTTAAAACATCCAAAACTGCAATAAAATTAATTTGGAATCAAACAGTGTTATTTCTGTGCACTCTATACATATTTGGGGTGCCTGGGTGACTCGGTCAGTTAGGCAACCGACTTGATTTCAGCTCAGGTCATGATCTCAGGGTCCTGAGATTGAGCCTGAGTTGAGCCCTAGTCAGGCTCCCCACTCCATTGGGGATGGAGCCTTCTTAAAGGTCTCTCTTTACCTCTCACTCTGCCCCTCCCCCCCACTGCTCACTCTCCCTCTCAAAAAACTTTTTTTGATATATTTAATATAATTTAAAGAAAATCCTCCTTTAGAATACATGTACTCCCCAGGTATGTACTAACAGTTGTGTATTTGTTATCTTGTGAAAGAAAAAATTGTCATAATTATTTTATGAGGTTTATACAGTCTTTGTTTCTTGAATTTTCACTACAGGACAGGATGTTTATATTTCTAAGATGATTTTTTAGGACAGTGTTCCCTATTCACATTAAACTGTTAATCCATGGACTGGGGTGCCTGGATGGTGCAGTTGGTTGAGCCACTGACTCTTGGTTTGGGCTCCACTCATTATCTCGGGATCTTGAGATTGAGCCCCCTTTCGGGCTCCTCGCTTAGCACGGAGTCTGCTTAGGACTCTCTCTCCCTCTCCCTCTGTTCCTTCCCCACTCCCCTCTCTCTCTAAAATAAATAAATAAATCTTAAAAAAACAAACAAGCAAAAACCCTTCTAACCACATGGACTATATTTCGAAGGAATACTGAATCTAAAAGATGAAGAAGATAAAAATAGAACTGAAAGAAGAAAAAGACTGACATTTCAAAAGAGAGAAGGAAAACACAACTGACAGGAAGTAGGAGATATTAAGAAACTTTTTTTAGAGTTAAGTTTAACACACACAGTTTAGCATCAGATAAGCCAGTATTGGATGAACAATTCCCAAAATATTCTAAATCAAAACTTTTTTCTTTTTGGGGATGCCTGGGTGGTTCAGTTGGTTAAGCGTCTGCCTTCAGCTCAGGTCATGATCCCAGGGTCCTGGGGTAGAGCCCTGCGGGGCAGGGAGCCTGCTTTTCCCTCTCCCTCTGCCTGCTGTTCCCCCTCTTGTGCTCCCTCTCTGTCAAATAAATAAAATCTTAAAAAAAAAAAAAAACTGGGGCGCCTGGGTGGCTCAGTCGGTTAAGCAGCTGCCTTCGGCTCAGGTCATGATCCCAGGGTCCTGGGATCAAGCCCCGCGTCGGGCTCCCCGCTCAGTGGAGAGTCTGCTTCTCCCTCTCCCTCTGCCTGCCGCTCTGCCTACTTGTGCTATCTCTTTCTATCTCGCTGTCAAATAAATAAATAAATCTTAAAAAAAAACTTTTTTCTTTTTAAATACAGCATCAAATTCATCTGTAAATATCCTTTATCTTTTAATGTCATTTTGAAAAATCTTGCACTATATTTTTAAATTCTTATTTTTTTTTTGAAGATTTTATTTATTTATTTGACAGAGAGAGAGAACTAGCACAAGCAGGGGGGAGCGGCAGGCAGAGGGAGAGGGAGAAGCAGGCTCCCCATGGATCAAGGAGGCCAATGCCCAACTTGATCCCAGGACCCAGGATCATGACCTGAGCTGAAGGCAAAAACGGCTAACCGACAGAGCCACCAGGCACCCCTTAAATTCTTATTTTTGAGAACTACTAAATTTAACTTGGAAAAAAACAAAATATTAAATATTAATGACATCCAAATTACAAATAAATTTATTAGTAAATACAAAATGGAAGTGAAGAAATTTAGCTCCAAAAATTGGAAAACTATAAGGATATCATATTTAAAGAAGAAAAGAAAATTGCTTATCCTCCCAAATAAAATATGCTGGATTTCACATAGACATTTTAATAAATTATATCTAAAATTATTTTCAAAGATTAAAATCTGCTGGGGGTTTTTTTCTTCTAATTACAAATAATTTTTGAATGATATATTTTGCTTCCTAAAATTTCCTATATTCTAACATATAAAAAATATATTTTAGCTTGTAATTGCCCCAGGAGTGGAAGAGGCTGCACTGATAATTCGGCAAATTGCTGATCACAATTTAATGACCTCAAAGAGAGAACCTCATGAATGGTTGGATAAATCCTGGCTTGAAGTTTCACCATCTAAGGTTCATTTCCTAAATATGTAAATTAGGTATTTGCAAAGCAAATATAAATACATGTGTTTGAATTCTCTTTTTGGTAACATTTTTTTTTGTCCTATACTGTTTGCATGAGCATATATAGCAGTAACCAAAATGTACAATATTTATTTAGATCATTTTCCAGAATCATCAACTTCACAGAAGTATTTTAATGAGATCTTTTATAATGAACTTTCAAATCAAGTGTATTAGGTGATATAATGACTTCAGTGCCTAATATTTTCAAAACATAACTGTTTTTCTAGTTCCTAAATTTAAACATTTAAGAGTAGTAAATATGAGAAGAGCAAAATTCCATCATTCCATTTTGTCAGTAATTCAGTTACATAATTGAAACTGAAAGTAGAGTTGTAACATATTTGTGAGATTACACAGTTAATTTTTAGAAATTCCTTTTGTTTAAGCATCAATCTCTCCAAGTTCTCATACCAACCTAGTATCTCTGTTACCTTTATTTTTTTAATATATTCAAATCATGAAAACATAAAAAAAGAATAATGAAGCTAACATGGAAAGTTCTTTCAGATATATTACATGAAGAATGAAGTTGCAGCATAGAGCTTGTGTACTACCACTTGTGTAAAACGGGGAAATTAATATTTATATGTGTTTGTAAATGAATAAAACATCCCTAGAAGGGTACCAAGAAATGATAACATTAGTTACCTCCAGAGAGGAGAACCGGGATAATGGGGTGAGGATGAGAGTTTTTACTGCACACCTTTTAGTACCTTTTGAATTTTGAACCATGTGACTATTTTACCTATTTAAAAAATAAAATTATAAAGCAAATAAATTAATTATTAATGTATTCCTATACATTCATCAAACATTCATATATTCATATATATTAAATCACAGAATTTTTGTATGCCTAAACAGAACATAGTACTCTTGGCAAGTATGGGTATAACTCATTATGGGATGTATGTATGTCTGTGCAGTTTCCCTCTTAGCAAGACATGTCTAATCTACTCACGTGTCTGTCATTTGATAAAATCAAAGAGGGTGCAAAAAGCCAGCGTAACCCAGAAAGAAAAGGAAATACAGTAATAGCAAAACATGGCTGCTGTATTTCTAGACTTTTATGAGATCTCTCTGAAAACACACATTTTTAGACCAACAAGGTCAGTTCTGTTCAATAGAAGTTCTTCCTATACTCTTCACAGCAGGGCTTTCCTGAAAGTATCATAAACATGGTTTCTCATAAACATGGTTCATCTTAATCAAATAGTGATAGTAGTAGAAGGGAGAGCTAAAGAAATCTTGAGTTATAAAAGTCCCCTAAAACGTTTCTCATTAGAAAATCTGCCATTAGGTAAAACAGTTGTCATTCGAAGGAGACGAACTAGAACAAAAATTTTTGGATGAGTGATTAAAATGAATGAACTTTAAGATTTTTCTCAATTCTGAGAGCATATGAATCTTAACTGCCAAAGAAGTTCCTTTCCCTACTAGCCATACTTTTTTCCAGGCATCTCAAATTGGGTGATAGATACAATGACAAAAATTTTAATCTGCTAGATTGAGCAGAATAAAATGGATCATTTTCAAAGGACCAGTGGCTGATTATTCCTTTAAACTCTTTTCTAGGAAGAAATGTACTTACTTGACTTTCCATGTATTAACCCATTGGTGGCTCAGCTCATGTTAAACAAAGGACCTTCACTGCACTGGATATTATTAGCAACTCTGTGTCAACTTCAGGAGCTTTTACCTGAAGTTCCAGAAAAAGTGTTAAAGGTTAGTTATTTGAACTCCATAGTCTTACATGAATTTATTTCCTTTCCATTTGAGTACTGATTTTTACCATAACAGTTTTCAAGAGAAAGTATCCAAGTTTAATTGTTCTGGACTTTGTGTACCAAAGAAATAATTTACTTGAACTAAATTTCACATAGAACTCTCATTAGATGTCAAACACATTATACATTTTAAAGCTGTCTTGTATAGATTATTCAGTACAGTCAGCTTATCACACTTCAAATTATCTTGAAATGTTATTGTGCCCACAAGTATGTGATCACACACTCTATTCATATGTGCTTACAATCCTCATGCCCTTCCTTATAATAATAAAGAAAACTTTAGCCTTATTGGTAAAAATTTTACATTTTTATCAAGCAGATGGTATACATGTATAACTTGTGTAACTAAAAATTCTATTACAAGTGATTAGAAAATGGATTTTATAATAAGTTTTTCTTTTAATGGAGCCTAATTATGTTTCTTATGACATGGATCACTATAATACCCTACTTATTTATATTTTCCTTTCTTTACATATAGATAAGCATTGTTATTTATATTTACTTGACTGATGTTTATATTTTATTTGTTTATATTACTTGACTGATGTTTATATTGTATTTGTATTATAGTAATTAATTTTTAAATTTTTTTAGCATTTTTGTAGCATCACTTCCTTATTCAAGATTAGTTCTTCTTCCATAACAAATTCACCTCCAAGTCCATCACTTCAGGAAAATGGGAATCAGACTAGTACCTTTACCTCCCAGAGTTCAGCTTCTGGCTCTTCAAACTCTGTCTTTCAAGAACATAATGGATATTACCACTATTCAGATATAGGAGAGACAATGCACAGAGATACAAATAGCACTTCAAACTATAACTCTTCCCTTATGGAACTAAGAGAAATGCCATGCATTTTACCACCTGTGACTTCTTACAATCAGGCCAGCTACTGGAAGGACTCCAGTTGTAACCCTAACACAGTGCACAATCCTTTCCTGATTAATACAGAATCAAGAAATGTGGCTGGTAACTGCTTTCGAAACCAAAATGATTCAGAGTCAGATGTCTTTTATTTGGATCTAACACAAATGAACTGTGAAAACATAGTGTCACCAATTGACACTCAGAAGAGAGTTGCCCCTAATTTTATAAATTACCAGAAAAAGGGAACACATGATGCAAAAGGACGTATAAATAAAGAAGTGTCTGCCCCTGGCTTTTCACTAGAAGGATCCCAATCTCCTCTTCCCTGGAACTTTAAGAAAAATGTATGGGAACAACAGAATCACTCATTCAACTTAGAATGTGGTGCAGAGCAGACTACATGTGACAAATGGTACTCTCAGAAAGATAATTTATTCACTAATCAGCAAAAATATCTATCAGATGAGTTAGAAGGCTTCCTATGTGAAAGTTCAAATGCTGGGACTAAAAAGACTTCCTGGAAAGAATTACCATCTGTACCCAGTTTGGATTTATTTTGTGCTTCTGATCCTAATGTAAATCAAAAAGAATTCAGCAGTCTTTATTTCCACCAAAGAGCTGGAAAATGTTTAGGACAGAAAAGGCACTCTGAATCCTCATCTAACTCAGGAGACAAGAAATCATTACCAGGTAACACTATCTATCGTTAATAAAACTACTCACAGGTGTAATTTTTTTAAGTTTATTTATTCTTTTAGCAATCTCTGCACCCAGTATGGGGCTCAAACTCGTGACCCCAAGATCAAGAGTCACATGCCCTTCCAACATGAGCCAGCCAGGCACCCCTTGCAGATGTAATTTTAAAAGACAGAACCATCTCTAAATTTAAAAAAAAAGTTTGTTTTAATTACTGTACTTAAAAATCTTCAATAACTTTGGAGTCAAAAAGAAAATCAAAATTCTAATTATAGACACCTAAGAAAATAAATGCAAACAAAATATGTCAAATTCTTGTAGCTTTAGATGAACTAAGCATTCAACTTAAGAAGTTAAAAATAAAACCTCAGAACAAGTCTAAGTAAAGCTGAAGACTAAAATTAGCAAAGATTAAACAGAGAAATCAGTGAATTAGAAGAACTAACTTCTTTGTTGGGCAGGAATATTTAATAGGCTAACATTTATTAAGAGCTTATTGTAGGTGCCCTTTTAGGCCCTTTATGTGGATTATTGAATTCTGACAATCCTATTAAGTAGATATTAAACAGATATTACTGTTAGCTCTACTTTACAATTGATGTTTCTGAACATTTAATCATATCAGTTTTTAAAAGGACAATTTTATTTTTTTTCTGGTAATGGTACCTCTTGTACCTTTATTTTCTATGTCATTTCTTGAACATCTAGAACAAAATATTAAGTTCTAATGGCCATACAAATGTAGCCTTACCATGATAGGGGAAAAAAATAATAAAAATGGGAGAAGCTTAAGCTTCAAAGCTCCTTTTTTGCATAGGCCCTTTTGTGAGGCTTGAGAGGCTCCCAGAAAATCTTGTATTCTTTGTTTTGTTAAAAGAATGACCTCCCCAAATACCATATGATCTCCCCCATATGTGGAATGTAAGAAACAAAACAAATGAACAAAGAAAAAAAGAGACAAACCAAGAAACATACCCTTAGCTATAGAGAACAAACTGATGGTCACCAGAGAGGAGGTGGGTGGGGGATGGGTGAAATAGGGGATGGGAACTAAAGAGTGCACTCGCCATGACGAGCACTGAGTAATATATAGATTTGTTGAATCACTATATTGTACACCTGAAACTAATATAACACTGTATGTTAAGTATACTGGGATTAAATAATAATAAATTAAAAAATAAAGAATAAAATAAAATAAAAGAGGACCTCCCAACCTGTACAGTTGACCCTTGAACAACACAGGTTTGAACTGCATCGTCCACTTACACACAGAGTTTTTGATAAATACAATATGGTACTATAAATGTATTTTCTCTTATGATTTCTTAATATTTTTTTCTAGCTTACTTCTTTGTAAGAATACAGTATATAGTACATATAACATACAAAACATGTGTTAATTGACTATGTATGTTATCAGTAAGGCTTCCAGTCCACAGTAGGCTCTTAGTAGTTAAGTAGTAGAGAAATCAAAAGTTATATATAGAACTTTGGGGTGCCTGGCTGGCTCACTCAGCATGTGACTCTTGATCTCAGGGTCATGAGTTTGAGCCCTATGTTGGATGCAGAGATTATGTTTAAAAAAAGTTATATATAGATTTTTGAGTAAGGGGAGAGAGTTGGCATCCCTAACACCCTCATCGTTCAAGGATCAACTGTATAAACCCCAGGACTCACAAAACTTGGGTTTGGTCCTACTTAATAGTCATAATTTGTTTTGTTCCTGATCTTAACGGGAAGTATTCTATCTGTAGTTTTGTAAGAACATTTGTGAGGAATAGATGCCAAATTTTATCCACATTTTTTTTGGCACCTATTGGGGAAAATCAAACATGTTTTCTCCATTGATCCATTGGTGTCGAGGATTATAGTAACAGGTTTACTAATATTAAATCACTCTTATTATTCCATAATAAACTTAATTGGCTTTTGAAGAGTGATTCTTTTAATTTGCTGTTGAATATGGTTACTAATATTTATGATTTTCATATCTATATTCATAATGCAATTAATCTATTGTGTTCTTTACTTGTGCTCTGTCACATTTTGACATGAAGTTTATTCCAGCTTCATAAATGAACTGAATTAAAAATTCCATTTTTTTTCCATCTTGAACCAAATCAAGCATGGGAATTACTATATGTTCTTGAACATAGGGCATCCCAGTATATGATAATCCTCTGAGAAGATCTCAGAAATTATTTCTAATAACTTTTAATATTTAGGCTTTTGGGGGTAGGGATGGAATAGTCAAATGTGTATTTACATTTTAATTAAGTGTAAATATATTTTTAAATCATAGATTGGATAAATAGTGTTCATTTAGAAATATTGCTTTTTTCCACTTTCAAACTTCTTCCATAAAATAATTTTATTCAAACAGTTCACATGAATCTTTGATACTAGTATCATTATCACTATGGAAACTTTTGACTTTTTTACTGTGCTTTCCCAAAGCACATCATTACCTTCATTGTTTAAGATATAACACTTTTAGAATTCATATTAATGCAGGCCTAGACAATTTATCCAAAGCCATTGGCATAATCTCAAGATAATATTCCATTTGTCTTATAGATGTGTATTTGTGATCTCTATGATAAAAATTACCTACCATACTGCTTTTTAAATTTGCTTATAATGGCATCCAACTCTTATAATTATGAGATTATATTCCCAGGAATAATTACTAAAACATTTTTAAATATTTTAGCCTCCTTTTTCACTGATTTAATTAATTAACCTCTATAAGAATCCAAATCTAGGATATTTCAGGCTAATGTGTCATATACTAATACAGTCATAGAAGGTGAGTCCATACATGATCACCACCTATCATATATCAAAGCTCAGGATAAATTCCACATTACAGATAGGAGATAATGAAGGAAAACTTAAATGAAAGAGTCTTAAATCTAGGGAGATTTAATTATTTGTGCAAAGCATGAGCATACAAATATGTGTACATGACACTAATTAGTATTGAGCCATTAGGTAGAGGTGCATTTATCTCATTATCATTTTATCTCAGTTTGTAAATGTTAACACTTTGTAGATAGATGAAGAGATAGGATGCACCAGAATAGCTGGAAAAAATAGCTATATTTTATTACTCTCAGAAATAAAATGGTTTTCCTTTTTCTTCTTTTAACAGATTTCATGTGCTCACAACTACCACAATTCAAAAAACGGCGTCTAGTGTATGAAAAAGTCCCTGGTAGAGTTGATGGACAAACTCGTCTGAGGTTTTTTTGAAAGAAAGGATAGTGTTCTGTGCCACATTCCTTTGTTTTTGATGAAAATCTAGTAACAAAATGATTTAGATTTGCTCATTCATTAAAGAAAATACATTGTTAGATGTTCTTGGTGCTTCCGTATTAAATTTTCAAAATCTATATTCTGCCCTATTGTTTGCATCTTTGTATGTAAAATATTCTAATTGGCATAATTGTCATAAGATCCAAATATCTTCCAGATTCACCTGAACATTGCAAGCCTTTTTTTTTAAAGCAGTAGATACAATATATACATTTAGAGCGATAGCAGTATATGCAGTATGGTGTGTGTGGATATATATAAATATAAATATATACATGTTATTTAGTTGTCTTCTGAAGGGCTTACTGCTTCCCACCTTTCCTCCAGCAAGCCTTTTAAAATGAGCCTCCATCTCAGTCTGACCCTTTAAGTCAAGAAGTGAAGATCACCAGAGTCAACCCTCCATCACCGAGAAAGTTAAAATCTAGGCAAAGTTCAAGTTAGAGAACTTCTCATTTATTTTTCTTAAAGATTTTATTTATTTATTTGAGAGAGAGAGCGCACAAAGGGAGAGTGAGAGGGAGAAGCCAACTCCTCACCGAGCAGAGAGCTGGATGTGAGACTTGATCCCAGGATCCTGAGATCATGACCTGAGCCTTAGCCGACTGAGCCACCCAGGCACCAGAGAGAGAACTTCCCATTTAAAGTGTTGGCCTTCAGGGATGCCTGACTGGCTCAGTCGGAGGACTGTGCAACTCTTGATCCCAGGGTCATTAGTTTGAGCCCCACACTGGGTGTAGAGATTACTTAAATAAATAAATAAATACTTAAAGTGTTGCCTTCATAAATAAAAATTTAAAACTAAGAAAATATTTGCAACCTACATAATAAAAAAAATTTACATTCCTAATATACAAAGAATCCTACAAATTGATAGGAAGACAACTTAATAGAAGAGTGGACAAAATATATGAATAGATATTACACTGAAGAAACAAAAATAGCCAATAAACATTTGAAATTATATGTAGCTTCATTACTCATCAGGCAAATGCAAAGGAAAACAGATCACCTATCAGATCTGCAAAATTTTTGAAAATTAATAATATTCAGTGTCAGCATATTGGAGAAATAACACTTTCCTATACTGTTGGTACAACATTTTTGGAGGATAGTTTGTATATTTTTTAATGGATGATTGTAGGTTTCTAATTACTCTGGTATTTATATTCCATTGAGTACATTTTTTAAAAGATGTAATAATTTTATTTTAAAATGTCAGAATTCCTAATAAAGTTATATTCTTTGCAACTATTCGGTTATTAACAAAACTTTTACATGTCATCTCTAAAACGGAGGTAATGGGTTTTTGACATTATTATAGGTGGTACACCAGGAAAAATGTTTGAAGACCACAGGCATACTCTCCTGGCTTCTGAAATTATCACCCTATTACTACCAAAATTGACCTCTACCTTCTTAGATCCAAAAGACATGGAGACATCACCTTACTTGACCTCTCTTCAGCGTTTGATACTGTTAATCATGTCCTCCTTTTTGAAACAGGCTTAATACGACCTCTTACTTTCCTCCTCCTACTCTGCTCTTGCTATTACACTTTTATTTATAGGATATTTGGTTTTGCTTGGGTATGTAGAGGGTGGAGACTTTAAAGAGAAACTATTTCTGGACATCTAATTGGAATTTCTGTTCTACTTTTTTTTTTTTAAGATTTTATTTATTTATTTGACAGAGAGACACAGCGAAGAGAGGGAGCACAAGCGGGGGGAGTGGGAGAGGGAGAAGCAGGCTTCCCGCCAAGGAGGGAGCCCGAGGCAGGGCTCGATTGGGATCATGACCTGAGCCAAAGGCAGATGCTCAATGACTGAGCCACCCAGGTGCCCTGTTCTACTTTCTTAAAATTTTGTCAGGATATCTTCTAAACTAAGGTAAGGCTAAGGCTTCTCAGCTTGCAGATCTCCTTTATCCTGCCTTTAATCAGCTTCCACAGGAGAGGAGTTTCTTCATAGGCCATCAACTCCAGCAAGCCTTGAGACTAGGCTATCAACACTCATGTCCCTGCTTCCTCACCAAATTGAGTGGAAGTATGAGTCCTCCTGTGGGCATTCCTCAATGGCGCTTGCTGTTTAAAGACACATTCTGCCTGGGTGTGGAACAGCCTCTGTCAGAGGTATTGGGAAGCAAGTCTTGTGTTAGGAATCTGGGAACAATGGATAAAGTAAGTGAGCTCTGCTTTAGTAGAGTACTCCCTGGGAGCCATTGTGACATGACAGGTTGGGCTGATCATAGAAGCCCAAAGGTTCTGGTTGGATCCTTGTTAGGGGACCAAAACTGTCAGTCCGGCCTCCAAGGTCCTCTTCCAAACACCCCATCATGAGGAATTGTTTGGAACAGCCCCAACTTCTCAGGCTGGCTCTTGCAATGAACTTTGATTTTTCCCCCCTCTGAGAGCATTTCCCTGTGAGGTTTTTTCATGTTCCAAAGAGTTACTTGCCCTTAGATCCATTGCTGTGATAGTGCTTCTCATTTTTGAGAACTTTTGAGAGATCTTACTCCAAGTTTCTAGGTCCAGCCCTAAGTTTGTCCAGAACATCAGCTGCTCCCTCCAACTGTGGATGGGCATAGATACTCCTTCCCTTGCCACTGAGATACAAGGTATAAATGTGAATCAACACCAGGGCATCTCACCCCTTGCCTCTAACAGTGATAGGTTGGTTATTTTCCCCCACATAATAAACCGACTCTCAAACAAGGGATCCAATGATTTTAATAAACAGAGCAGCCTGGATTAGACGGGGTGGAGAATGCAAACAGCAATCCCAAATGAGAACTGAAAAAGTATATATTTTTCTGTCTTTTGCCTTTTTATTCAGTTTATGATTTTATCATACAACAGTTTTAACTTAATACTTATTTAAATTGAATTATTTATTTAAATTAAATTTTATATAGTAAAGTATACACATCTTTTCTTTTTTGATTTCCAGGTTTCGTGCCTTGCTTAGGAAGACCTCTTTTAAATTTTTACCTTAGTTATACAACTATTCCCTTAATTTTTCTTCTAATGCTTTTGTATTCCCTTTTGTTTAACCCATGTGGATTTTTTATTACATAATACAAGCCCAATTTTATTTCCTTCCAAATGGATGGCCATTTGAATAGAAAAGTCTATTTCTGAACTGTTATGATCCAATCATTTATTTGCCTATTCCTATATCACAATTTTGTTTTCTTTTTAATTTTTTAAAAAATCATAGTTTTAGGGGCGCCTGGGTGGCTCAGTCGGTGAAGCGTCTGCCTTTGGCTCAGGTCATGATCCCAGGGTCCTGGGATCAAGCCCCGCAACACGCTCCCTTCTCAGCAGGGAGCCTGCTTCTCCCTCTCCCTCTGCTGCTCCCCCTGCTTGTGCTGTCAAATAAATAAATAAAATCTTAAAAAAAAAAGGGGGGGCACCTGAGTGGCTCAGTCAGTGTCTGCCTTCAACTCAGATCATGATCCTGAGTCCTGGGATTAAGTCCCCCATCGGGCTCCCTGCTGAGCAGGGAGCCTGCTTCTCCCTCTGCCCCTCCCCCTGCTTTCTCTCTCAAATAAATAAAATCTTAAAAAAAATAAAAAATCATAGTTTTGATTCAGCATGTTCAAAATAAGGGTTTTTTTTTTTTAAAGATTTTATTTATTTGAGAGAGAGAGTGTGTGAGTATGAGCCTTGGGGAGGGGCAGAGGGGGAGGATAGGGAGAGAATCTCAAGCAGATGCTGTGCTGGGCATGGAGCCCACGGGGCCAATCTCATGACCCTGAGATCGGCCTGAGTTGAAACCAAGTCAGACGCTTAACCAACTGAGCCACCCAGGTGCCCTATATTCAAAGTAAGTTTTAATATCCAGTAAGGCAGGTTTCACCCTCCCATGTTTTATACACACACACAGAGTTTTAAAAACTATTCTTGCAGGGGGGCACCTAAATGTATTCTTAAGAATTTTTTGTCATTAAAGCGGAAATGGTATATACTTTCCATTTCCATTTTTTTATTGAGAATGGTTTTTATTTATTCATTTATTTATTTGAGATAGAGAGAGGGGGAGCGGCAGGCGGAGGGTGAGAAGCAGGCCCCCCACCGAGCGGGGAGCCCGATGTGGGGGCTAGATCACAGGACCCTGAGATCATGATCAGAGCTGAAGGCGGACGCTTAACTGAGCCACCCAGGCGCCCCTCCATTTCCATTTTTAACTAGCTATTGCCAGTGTAGAAAATACTTTTCATTTTTCTACATACTTTGTATCCAGCCAGCCCCTTAAATTCTATTACAAATTTGAGTTTTTCCCATATTCTCATCAGTTTTCAAAGTGTACAATTATATAATCCATAAGTAGATATTGCTTCTAAAATGTTTACCCCCTTTCGTTTTTTTCATCTACTGCATTAGCTAACACCTCTAAAGCAATGCTGAATAGGGGCGCCTGGGTGGCTGAGTTGGTTAAGCATCCGACTTGATTTCAGCTCAGGTCATGCTCTCAGGGCTGTGATGGCGGCCCTTGTCAGGCTCCGCACTCAGCAGGGAGTCTGCTTCTCTACCTCTTCCCCTCCCCCAGCTCACTCTCTGTCTCTCAAATAAATCTTTTTTAAAAAGGGAAAAAAGAAAGCAATGCTGAACAATAGTAGTGATAAAAAGTATGCTTGTTTTGTTTCTAACATGGTGAATACTTCCACATTCCACTATGTAGTATGAAATTTGCTGTTGCTTTTGATAGTCTTTATCATCTTTCTCTTCCAATTTCCCTAAGCCATTTAGTTCTTACTCAGAACAGCCCTTGAATTTTGTCAAATGACTTGTTGGCATAGATTCTTTAACCATTCATGTAATGAATTACACTTTAAACCATTCATGTAATGAATTACACTGACAGATTTTATCAAAATAGTTTTGTCAGGGGCGCCCGGGTGGCTCAGTTATTGGACATCTGCCTTCGGCTCGGGCCATGGTCCCGGGGTCCTGGGATTGAGCCCCGCATCGGGCTCTCTGCTCGGCAGGAAGCCTGCTTCTCCCTCTCCATTCCCCCTGCTTGTGTTCTCTCTCTCGCTGTGCCTCTCTCTGTCAAATAAATAAATCTTAAAAAAAAAAAAACAGCAACAAATATGTGGTGCCATCTTTAAAAAAAAAAATGGTTTTGTCAGGTTTTCTCTTGATATACTAGTGTATTTGATGTGCTTATATTTAGGGCAAATATCTATATTCATAAGTGAGACACCTATAGTTTCTTGTACTATCTTACCAACTTTTTGCCAAAGGAGAAATTGGAATCAAGAAAAGTTTTTTTTTTTTTGACATACAAAAGGCTGTACATAATAATGTATACAACTTAAGGAGTTTGGAGGTTAAGTATATACCTCTGAAACCATTATCACAATCTACACCATAAACTTATCCATCATATCCAAAAGTTTCCTTCCACCCTATTATTTTTTGTGTTAACACCTAACATAGGATCAACTCTCTTAGTAAATTTTTCAGTATATAATACAATATACTAACCATGGGCACTATGCTGTAGATCTTTAAGACTTACTTTTATAAATGAAAATGAATTTTTTAATGGAGATTTTTAAAAATGCTTATTGTTGTTAAGACGGAGACTGGAACATATTTAAATGTTGACAGAGGATCCAATAAAGTAGCTGAAGATAAAGGAGAAAGGATAATTGATAGTGTGATTTCAGAGAAGGTGAAACAGATCCAGAGAATAAATAGCAGGGTTAGAAAAGGGACACTTGAATTTTGATTGAATGGAGAGATTCAGATCACTTAGATTTGGAAGTTTAGTGGCCAGAAATTAAGGGAGTTTCCATATGATGGCTTCTATTTTCTCTATTTGGTAACACTATGCTAAAAGATATTTTCATTTATTTATTTATGGATTTATACATAACTATTTCGAAATGCAAATGTCACCAGAAATTGAGATGTTTCTGCAAATTATACGTATGTGTGTGTGTGTGTATATATATATATATATATATTTTTTTTTTTTACAAAGTTCTACAAGGACTTACAAGCAAAAATCTCACTTCCCACTTCTAGCACTCAATTTCACAAGGAAACAAAAATCTGTAACACCTTAAAACAAAAGCAGACAGAAAATGTTGCTATCATAGAAAATGATGAATTAAGCAGAAATTTTATTTCCAAGCTCATCAAAGATTATTACAAACACAAATAAAGTATCCTTTTAAAAGTGTCCCAAATTAAATCAAAGGCATATCATCAACGTAAAACACTTGTGACATTAAGAATTTATTTAGGTCGTAATATTTTCACATTGTTTTTAATCATTTGCAATGTTCTGAGTAACACATTTAAACATTTTTTTAAAGACATGAGATAATGGTGTGTTTTTTTGTTTTTTGTTTTTTAAGTACAACCCAACTATAAAGTAGAGGAACTTAAGAAGACAAAGACCAAATCTGCTCATACACAAGATGGGGCAATCTAATACACAACACAACATGAATCTTTCCAAACAAGTTTGCTAAGAAACAGCTCTCATGTTTAGTGTTAAAAATAAAGCAATCTTCTCATTTAGAAAAATCAAGACATCATTTGACTAATAAAGCCTATTCTTCCCCCAGTTTTACACTTGCTTGTCTTCATTTAGAAACTGTAAATTCAGGAGAAAAGAACAGTTTTGTTATGGTATAAAAATCTTAGGAGCAACAAATTACAAATATTCAATTTTTTAACAAACAAAAATGTTTGCCTTCCCAAAATGTAAACATCCAGTAAATACAACAAACATAATATTCCAGCTATAGAAACACCAGTAATTCACTTATGAAAGAGGTGTATTTGGTGGTAACATTTTTGTTTAATACAAAAGCACTTTACCAAAAGAGTCTGACCATTATTATCTAAAGTCTTCACCCTCACCCAGTTTCCTTATCTGAGTAGAAACTCATCAATTTCTATAGAATTTTGGCTATAGGACCAGGCCAAGGAAAGGTCTGAAATATCTAAGAGTCATTTGTCTGGAGAAAAGTGTTTTCTTGAGACTTGGAGGCAGTTAGTTATTCATCACTTTGCGCTTAAAAGCATTCCTCAGTGAACTTCTTCCTTACTGGAAAGAGAATTAGGTAGGTTTTCACATTAGTAAGATTTATACATATAATTAACTAGTCATCATTACAGGTCACTTTAGTGTTCTCAAAGTAGAAAGTAACAATATAAAAAACATCTAAGCTACATTGTTGAATGAGTAACACCCATTAAGGTGCTTTGTAAAAGGAAAATGCTATGCCAGCATAAGACTATTATTTTAATACCATAAATGTGGACATTTTCCATTAAAAGGTACAATAGTACCTGATAGCATGATTACTTCCTTCTGTTAATATGAATAATTTCCTTTTGCAAATATGTGAAAAAGGATCTAAGATGATTACTTACTGTATGAAAACCCCTCAGAACACATAATTTGAAATATGTTCGCCCCAAAAGACTCCAGTAACCTATGCCCTGACCTCTTCCAAAAAAGGGGGGAAAAAAAAAAAGAAAGAAAATGTGAATGAATGAACACAACACTTTAGGACCCATGAAATTTCTAATATGCCACCAAAGAGGTGTTTTCATTTCAGCAATCATTTGTAAAGCTCTTTTAACTCTACCCACGCTTTTCCCTACTAGCTACATTTCTTCCTCTATTAAAACAGATATATTCTGAAAGCCTGCAGAAAAGAAATCATAGCTGGTGGTAAGAACAAGTCTCCTCTGGGGAGTCCTCAGTCCAGAGAGCAGCAAGTCTGCTGATAGCACCAAGCAGCAAATCACAACTCTGGGATGGTGTTAGGACAGAGATGGTAGGATTAAGGTCATGAAATTACTATCAGCCAATTCAGTTAAAAGAGCTCAAGTACATAAGAATATTAACATCTCATGAGTTAGTGCCCACGAGGATTGAGACTCTCTTAATGAGATGTATTCCACAGGCATGCTGACTAGAGTCACCCTTCAGGTGCATTTTGCTGTTTCTTATTTTAATCTCCCCAAGAATAGTAGATATTCAAAACTCAGTTGCCCGTCCCCTTGGGAAGCCCTGTGATAATGCCATGGCCCCAAGATAGCATGGTGTATCATTACTCACCAGCCTTTAGAATAAAGCACAGGATCTCGGCTCCCGGAAGGGGTTGCTTCCAGCTGGAACACCTACCAGCAAGGCATCCTTGCAGGCATTCTGCATGCAGTACTGTTGAAGCTCTGCAGCTGCCTGCGAGACCTGAAACAAAGGGACAAGAGCTTGCCGTACTGCTCACAGCCAGAGCCATTTGATACTCCGAAAAATGATCCTACCACTTGATAAAGGTCCCACATCTTGTGATCTCCAAAAGTCTCTTTTTTGCTGAAAGTTCTAATAACTGAACTTGAAAGAGGGAATGTTACAATTTCCATGATTAAGGGTATTTTTTTATTCAGTTGTTCCCTCAATAAAGGAAAAATAAAGCTGTATCTTTGATCCAGTTAGAATCCTAGTTTTGAGACTGAATTGGTAAAGAAAGCTCATTCTAGTACTTCCTTTACAAATTTTCATTTACAAAGCGTGCACTGATATAGTCAGATTTGCCATGTGAGCAGACTGTTTTAATGTTTACAAGGCTGGAGCCTTATCGAGTCCGCCCAAAACAAGTGACAAGTTTTCTCCACCAAGCCTTTGAGGCAGGATAGCTTATTGGTTAAGAGTGCAGCCTCTGGAACCAGAATGCCTGGACTCCTATTCAGCCCCAACATTACCTGTATGATCTTGGGCAAGTTAACTTAATTTCTCAGTTTTTGTTTTCTCATCTGTGAAATGTATTTTGTAATAGTACCTGACTCAGTGAGTTGATGAGACAATTAAATGAGCTAAATGCATGCAAAACACTTAGAATAGTGTCGACACATGGTCAGCAATACAGTTGTTGCAGACTACAAAAACAGTCACAATATTTTGCAGCTCCTCTCACCAAGAAGTGGAGTCTTTTTTTTTTTTTTTAATATTTTATTTATTTATTTATTTGACAGAGAGAGCAAGAGAGCACAAGCAGGGGGGGCGGCAGGCAGAGGGAAAGGGAGAAGCAGACTCCCCGCCGA
The DNA here is from genome assembly GCF_009762305.2 of Zalophus californianus. NCBI lineage: Eukaryota > Metazoa > Chordata > Mammalia > Carnivora > Otariidae > Zalophus > Zalophus californianus. The sequence continues at coordinate 21,960,598 of NC_045607.1, forward strand.
GCAGGGAGCCTGATGCGGGACTCGATCCCACGACCCCAGGATCAGGACCCCAGCCGAAGGCAGACGCTCAACCGACTGAGCCACCCAAGTGCCCCAAGAAGTAGAGTCTTTACTCAAGACCCCTTGAATCTGGGTTGGCCTTGTGACCTGCTTTGACCAGGACAATGTGGCAGAAATAATGGGCAAGTCCTAAGCCGCAGGTCTCAAGAGCCCTTGCTGCTAACTCTCTTGCTGTAGTTGGAACTCTTAATTAAGACCATCTAATGAGCTCAGGCTAGCCTGCTGGAGATCTTGTGGAGAAGATCATCCAGCCACCAAAGAACGCTCCATTTGACTGCAGATGTGTGGAAGAGCCCAGCAAAGATCAGCAAAACTACACAGTTGAGCCCAGCTCAAATTGTTGACTTAAGAACTGCGAATTAATGAATGTTGGTTTAAATCACTAAGTTTTGGAGAAGTTTATTAGGCAGCACTGATAAATATTATTCTGCCTTTCTTCTTAGCCTCCATTTGATGCAGATTTGTACATCGAGGCTTTGCTCACATTCCATTTTATGTGCACTGAGAAGGTGTTTTGTATAAAATCTCACTCCTATCATACAAAAATGGTTCCAATTGCTGTTCAAGTATTACTACTAGTTTGTGTTAACTTTCCAAGCTTCTAAATAACTGAAAAATCAGCCCCTTATGTTATGGTTACCATCTAAGTTTCTAGAATGCTTTAGGAATTTTGGTTTCATTAATGTAATAAAATAAAATATTATCATCAAACTAATAGTTAAGCTTCCTTTTCCCTCAAAAGAAGTTCTGACATTTTCATGTTAATTATAACTGGAATTAATGGTTATATATAGCAGCTTTTAACTCACAGGAATTTAGAACCAATTATGCTCATGCTTAGTATCTCTCCATCAGAGGGAACAGATGAACTCACACACGATGGGTAGAAGGAGACTATCCTCCAGGACCCCTGGAAAAATGGGACTAACTGGACCCTGGCCTAAAGAACATGGTCAAAGAGTTAAGATGAGTGGATATGCAGAGAAAATAAGAGAAGAATAAAAGTGGTCAGCATTTCTCTAGCACTTTTACAGGAAAAAGACTCTGGGGGTGGGGTGAGGGTGGAGTACAAGCCCAAACACTTAGAAGCTGTCATTTGCCATGGGAGGTAGGATACCCAAATTACATGGCTTTCCTTGGTTTGAGTCCATGCTCACCCAGCAACTTCTGAGATTTCTCCAAAACAGAGAAGGGGCCCTTGGAAGGATATCAAGCATTCCAATCACTGGGAAGGGATGCCCTCCATTATATGCTAGAAAACTGGTGTCCTGGTTTATTTACTAGTTAGCAAGTCTGCTAGAGAAGACATCTGTGGGTGTGCTGAGAGCATCCATTCACTATTGAGCCCTGCAAAGAGGCAAACTAGACCATGGAGTGTTGTGACTCCCTAGGGTACTGCCTGAGAGAAGCCCACCAAGCACCTGAAACCATACTACCATGAGAACACCTCACAAATAAGGTTATTATCTGTGTGACCTTGAGCAATTCACTTGAATTCTCTGGGTCTGTTTCATCACTCAAAATTATTTTTTAAATGTGGAAAATATCTTGCCTAGCCACTCCACAAGGTAGGCAAGAATCTGGCCCACAGCTCTCCTTTCCCTCTCAGGTGCCAACATCATCCTGACCATTTTCAACAACCCTAGTTCCAGTTCCCTGACCTCCTTTCCTCAGACAGCCTTCTCAATGCCAACAGTTATAGCCAACATGTGTAACTGCTCCACAACTGAAATTTTACACTTCAACTTCCTACTTTCTGATCACAATCTCTCCCACCCATCCAGAATGCTACTTCCTTCTCACTACATCCGTTCTTTGACCTCAAGGAGAAGGCCTCCTCCCCTTTTGCGCCGCCCATCACCAGGAGGCTGGCTCCGTTCCTTCTCTATCCAGCCTATGTTTAGCCTCCTTCTGGCCAACCCCTCAAGCTCCTTGCCCTTTGCCCCCACTTCCATCTTTCTGGTATACCGCCTCTGCTAACCCACTACTTGGATCAACTACCATTCGCCTTGGACACTCACATTCCTGGGTGGCTAAGTGCTAGTGGAGAAAAAAAAATCCACAAGTAGGCCAATCAGTCTCCAATCTCAAAGGAGCTGGGTCTTCAGAGTCACAAGGTGTCTATGGATGTGCCTGGTAGGGGCTCCTCTCCCATTCCCAACAGCACTCTCCTCCACCCTCACTCTTGTGACTCTATTAGCTCCCTCCCCTTTGCCCTAGTAGAAAACTTGGTCTTCTATTTCACAAAGAAAACTGTCATCATACAAGTCCTTAAGTCCACATGTCTAGAAACATCTATCTTCACACACGTCCTGATCTCCTTTCCTCCTGTCTCACAAGGTGCCCCTCCAATCCATGTCCCCACAGGCAGACTGCCTGTCTCCTCTACCTCCAATTCGCCTTCTCTATTTGGTCCCCCTCAATCTAAAAACACTTTGTTCCTTTCCCTCAACCTCTAAATAAAGCTTTTCATTTCCCAAATTTAAAAAAAAAAAGTTGTTTCCTCTTAGAACCAGATTTCTTTTTTAAAAAGGCCTGTCTACCCTTTTACAATCTAGGTTCTGCTTCTACTACTACATATGTCACTAAAACCTCTTCTGCATTCCATAACTCTCTTCACCTTGTTTTATAATCTTCACTATGGTCTGAAATTATTTTACTTATCGGCTAATGTGTTTATTGATGATCTTCGCCACTATTATCACCATATTCTCAGTACCTAGAATAGTGCCAACTACAGAGAAAAGGCATTACGGAGGTACATGGACTATCCCAGCGGTGTTCATTCATACAGACGAACGTACATTCTATAAATAATGCTACCCTAGCTGCTCAACACAATATACAGCAGATGCTTTTCAATCAACTGACTAAACATTAGACATAAGAACTAAGCCCCACATTTTTGAAAACCCCTCCTTCCTTGCTTTCCCTTGGTTCTCCTCTCCTCTCAGCCATCTTTTGGCTGGTCCTGGGTTCCACACTCTGGTCTTTTCGTTAATAAACTTTTTTTAACTCCCACACATTCTCATGACTTTAGGCCTTGTTCTCTGAGCCTCCAGCCCTACTTGGATATCTCGGCAAAGCCCCCATGTCCAACACTGAACTCATTCCGCGAACCCGCTCTCCCCCCTCTGCTGGGGCGAAGGGCAGCGCCCTACACCCGGTCACCACGCCAGAAACCTGAGCCCCGTCTTCCTCCGAGCTCTCGCTCTCGTCCTATCAATCCTTCACGAAGGCCGGTCCTCGTCGCCTCCGCAGGCCCGGACCGCATCCTCCCGCAACAGCCCAGCCAGGCCGGCAGCGCGGTGCCCGCATCCCTGGCCTGCGCGCGCGCGCCCGGCTCCGCAGCCCCCACCCCGCCCCCACCCCGAGTCCGGGGCCGCACCGCCGACTGGGAAACGCCCCCAGGGCGCTCGGCCCCGGCCATGCTCCGGAGGACTCGCCCGGCTCCCCCGGCCCACCAGGCCCGGCCTCCTCCCACCGGCCGCATCCCCGCCGAGGCCGGGCAGCTGGCCGGGACCGGGCCGCCGTCCTCACGGCCGCCCACCACGACCTAGCCGCGGCGAGGGGCAGCCGGCCTCTCCCTTCCTGTCTCCCCGGCGGCGGCGGGAGAGCGCCGTCACCGCGCCCTGAGGAAAGGGCGCCGCTGCCCGCCTCACCTTGATCCTCTCCACGCCGGCCTCCAGCTTGAGCTGCTCCACCAGGCGCTGCAGGGCGTTCACGCTGGCCCCGGAAGACATGGCGGCGGCGCTGGGCTCCGAGGGCGGGGGAGCCGGGCTGCGGGAGCCGCGAGGCCCCGAGCGCGAGCACCGCCCCGGGGCGGGGAAGCCGCTGCGCCCGCCCCGCCGCCCGCCGCCCCGCCTCTCCCGGTGGCCGTGCCCCGCGCGACCGGAGCCGCAGGTAAGCGGTGGTGTCGGGTCCCGAGTCGCCCCTGATCTCTAAACGTGGTTAGTACCCGCTGCTGCGCCTGGACGCGGAGCGGCGCGGTGGCCCCATCTCCTCAACGCGGCGGGGCATCGGGAGGAGTGGGCGCGACCTGCGGGGGTGGGGGGCTCTGGGGCTCGGGAAGGTGGAGACGCACTCCTGAGAAATCGGGACTGTGACTCCGTGTGGCTGGAGCCCAGGTGGCAAAGGAGTTGAAGTAAGCTCGTGAAGGCTTCCGTGCCTTGCTGCAATGGGGCTGGGGGAAGAGGGAGGACGGTTGGTAAGGAGCCCCTGAAACGCTAACAGGTCTGTGGGCTCACCTGTTACTGTTTCGTGGGAATCCCGTCAAGTTGACGACTCGGTAGGTAAGTAAGGTGAGCAGGGCTCCAATCCCAGGCCTTGACATCTTTCTGGAACCTATAGAAGAAAACTAAATTCAGCTTCCCCCACCCCCCGTCCCATCTCACCATTTAACTATAACATTGTTTCTGTTGTGCTGCATTCTTTTTTTTAAAGATTTTATTTATTTTATCGGAGAAAGAAAGAGAGAGAACAGGGGGAGGAGAGAGGGAGAGAATGTCAAGCCGACTCCGCCAGGAGAGGGGCTGACCTGACCCGAAGGCAGCCTGTTAACTGACTGAGCCACCCAGGCGCCCCTCTTTTTTTTTTTTTAATTGTGTACATTGGTTTGTTTTACAAAACCGGCATCATTACTACATGTAAAATGTATGTTTTGTGTTAAATTTTTTCACTTAATGTGTTGTGAATATTGCCTTTATCATTGTACACCATTGTACAGTAGTAGATCCTTGAGCAACACAGGTTTGAACTGCGCGAGTCCACTTATACTTTTTCTTTCAGTACAGTACTGAAAATATTTTCTCTTCCTTATGATTTTCTTTTTCTTTTTTTTAAGACTTATCTATTTATTTACTTATTTATCTGAGAGAGAGAGGGAGTGGAGGGGCAGAGGGAGAAGGAAAGAAACGGATTTCCTGGAGAGCATGGAGCCCAAACCCGGGCTGGATCTCAGCACCCTGAGATCATGATGAGAGCCAAAACCAAGAATCAGTAGCTCAACCAACTGAGCCACCCAGGTGCCCCTTCCTTATGATTTTCTTAACATTTTCTTTTCTCTAGCTTTATTGGAAGAGTACAGTAAAAATTACAGCATACAAAATATGTGTTAATTAACTATTTGTTATTGGTAAGACTTCCAGTCAACAGTAGGCTATTAGTAGTTAAGTTTTGGGGGAGTCAAAATTTATATGTGGATTTTTGACTGCATGGGGTCAGTGCCCCTATTCCCCCATTGTTCAAAGGTCAGCTGTATATGTCAACTCATTTAAACTGAGTAATGTCAAAAGGTAATATATTGGCTTACATAACTGAAAAGCCCAGGGACTTTAAAGTAGTGGATTTAATTGCCCAAATACTAGCTTTGGGGCTCTCTACCTTTTGGCTCTGCTTTTTTGGGGTGTTGGCCTCATTTTCTTCAGTGGTAAATAGACTTTCTCTAAGAGGTACTGTAAAGGAAGGTCCATTCCATGCTTTCATTGTCCCAAGCTAACAAACTCAGGAGCAAGAGCGCCTCTTTTCTTTCTCATTGTTCCAACAAAAACCCCTATACTGGATCTTACCAACCTTATTCAGTCATGTGCCCACCCTGAACCAATCATTATTTGAAAGCAAGCGTTATGTAGAGTTGGAATGCCCAGATTAGCTGTGCCTAGCCAGGAGGAGGAGGAGGGATGCACCACCCAACTTCCCCATTTAGGACTGAGCCACTCATTCCCCCAGCAGCTGGGAGTAGCTGCAACTGATGTCTCAGCCAAGTACCTCTCTGGGAACTGCCCTTAGCTGATAGCCATCCCTCCCAGTGTCAGTGCTCATCCAAATTGATGTGGGATGTATAAGACCCAAACCCTAACCCCCTTGCCTCGAGTCAGAACAACATTGAAAGATGATCCCACCTCTACAGCTCCTTGCTGGGATCATCTGAGGCCTTTATGGCAACTACGTCACAGTTCACCTCCTCCCTCTGCCCAATCCTCACTCCCTAGCCTCTCCCACAGGGGTTGATTTTGACACTCCCCCCAGTAAACTTTCTGCATGAAAATCTCTTAGAGTCTGTTTCTCTGAGGAACCCAAGCTAAGACACCCAAACTACATGGACTGAGGGGGGTAAGGGAAGAGTGGTTCCCCAAAGGAAAACCAGATGCTGATACCAGAAGGGGGCCAGGAGCAGTCAGAAAAGATATACCCTACACCTATTACTTTTAATGAATGCATGATATTCCATTGTACAACTGGATCATAACTTACCTACCGCCCTATTACTTAGCATTGTGATGACCTCCTTAAACATACAGCTTCGTACATGTTTGGTTTGGGAGCAGGGTTTGAATGCATTCCTAAAAGTGGAATTGATGGACTAAAAATATAAACAGTTTCTTACACTTTTCCCAATTTGATCCTCCAGAAGGTGGTAGCAATCAACTGCTATTCCCACCAGAAGACTGCTTATTTCTCTGCACCTTCACAATTCTATGTTGTGGTTCTTTATCTTTACTAACCTAATAGATGAAATATTACATCTCAAATTTCTTAAATATCTTAAGTGTTGAGACTGAACATTTTTTATTTTGTGAGCTATGTGTTCAGTCTTTGCGGTGTTAAAATTTTTCTTATGACGAGCAGATTTGCAAATGTTAAAGCCCTCTCTAGTGACAAGTTTCCTTACAACAAAACTTAAATTACATTCTAGTCAAAAGATGAAACTACATGTTGGGAACATTACTAGAATGGTGAGTAAGGCGAGTAGAATGGTCATGTGTCAAAAAGGTGTGGCAAAGAACTCAGAGCAAAGATATACAGAGTGGAAGGGTTAGGGAAAGCTCCTCATAAATGGCAGGACCAAGACTTTGAAAATCTGAGTCCTGCACATGGCACAGAGCACAGGGGAGTGAGGGGAGAGCAGGCCATCTATACGTGGAGGGAATGAATGACGAATGGAGAAGGCTCTAGTGAGCAAGAGAAGATACAAAGCTGATAAGACTCAAAGTCACAGAAAACCTCAAAAGAAATAGAAAAGTTTGTGGCAAACAGTGGTATAGCCACATGGTAACACATTTTAGGAATGTTAATCTGGGATGAGGATACAAAATAAACTGAAACTGGGGAAACAAAATGACTTCAATAATGGTTTTGTTTTGTCTTTTTGGTGGAGAGAGTGGCTGGAATGAGGCCCTAGGTAGGACTACAAAGGTGGGATGGAGAACAAATTAAAAAGACTAAATCAGGCATATTCCATGGCGGTTATAAAATGCAAAGGAAATGGGGTAAAGGTTCTGAAGCAGAGAGCAGGCTAGAACTGGTGCCTGTGACAGATGTTAGGAAACAGTCCTAGGCTTAAAGGGAGGAGTAAAGAACAAAGATGAGTTTGGCTTAGGAGAAACCAAGTCTTCAGCTGTAATGCTGTGTGCCTCTAGGTAGTTAGAAATGTTAACTGGCAAGATGCTGATATGGAAGACATCTGCACAGCACAATGACAGCTGAAGCAGTGAGATTATCTCCATTTAGAAAAAACAGCTTGGGGCTGCCCACAGTGAGGAGACACATAATGTAATACCTGTGTGTTAACCACAGGTAGCAGAAAATGTTCAGAGATGAGTCCCATCTCCCTTTTTCATGCTGTACACACCCACTATTTCTGCCCACCTCTGTATGATTGATTGTGCTACTCTCTTGGAGAGGAATGGTCTGACTTGGAAAGAAACAGCAAGGTTCTAGCATAGAGCCTCCCACAGTGATCCATAGACAGGCAAGCTTGGTGCCACTGACCATCTGTGTTTTTGCTTTATACTTTACCAAAATGTCTTCTCATCCATCATTTTTGCATCATGGAACTTCAGAGTGAAGAGACCTTCATATAATGTAATCCATCCCAATTGTAGAGATGAGGAAACTAAGAGCCACTAAGGAAAGTGACTTACGTAGTATCTCACAAAGTAGGAGTAGGGAAAAGAACTTTCATTTTAGCTTCCAAGAGAAGTCACTGCTCATCTGGAGGAGTAGAGTCTGTTCCCACAGATGTAGTTATTTCTAGAGCTCTGAAAATAGGTGAGGCCCAGGAACAGAGAATCCTTTCCTTCTTACCCCAGCTAAAATGCGCAGATCACCAATATATTATTTAAAAATTTTGTTACTGGGGCGCCTGGGTGGCTCAGTTGGTTAAGCGACTGCCTTCGGCTCAGGTCATGATCCTGGAGTCCCGGGATCGAGTCCCGCATCGGGCTCCCTGCTCAGCAGGGAGTCTGCTTCTCCCTCTGACCCTCTGCCCTCTCGTGCTCTCTCTCTCTCTCTCATTCTCTCTCTCTCAAATAAATAAATAAATAAATCTTTAAAAAAAAATTAAAAAAAATAAAAATTTTGTTACCCATTTTTTTCTTGGTTAAAATAAGAACTTACAATACAAATCAAAATCACAGTGAGTTACCACCTCACACCTATCAGAATGGCTAAAATTAACTCAGGAAACAACAGATGATGGCAAGGATGCGGAGAAAGGGGAACCCTCTTACACTGCTGGTGGGAATGCAAGCTGGTGCAGCCACTCTGGAAAACAGTATGGAGGTTCTGTGACAAGTTAAAAAAACAGAGCTACTCTACAACCCAGCAATTGCACTACTAGGTATTTATCCAAATGATACAAACATAGTGATTCGAAGGGGCACATGCACCCCAATGTTTATAGCAGCCTTATCAACAATAGCCAAATTATGGAAAGAGCCCAAATGTCTATCAGCTGATGACTGGATAAAGAAGATGTGGTATATATATCCACTGGAATATTACTCAACCATCAAAAAGAATGGGATCTTGCCATTTGCAACGACGTGGATGGAACTAGAGGGTATTATGCTAAGCGAAGTTAAGTCAGTCAGAAAGACAAGTACCATATGATTTCACTCATATGTGGAATTTAAGAAACAAAACATTAACATGGGGAAGGGAAGAAAAAAAGAGGGACGCAAACCATAAGAGACTCTTAATATAAAGAACAAACAGGGTTGATGGAGGGATGTGGGTGGAGAATGGGCTAAATAGGTAATGGGGATTAAAGGAGGATACTTGTGATGAGCAGTGGGTGTTATATGTAAGTGATGAATTACTCAAGTCTGCACCTAAAACCAGTTTTACCATATGTGTCAACTAGAATTTAAAAACTTGAAGTAAAAAAATAAGAACTTACTAATTTCCACTGTTTTTAAGAATCTCAGTACTTTTTAGAAATGTCGGTGTCTTTTTTTTTTTTTAAGATTTTATTTATTCATGAGAGACAGAGAGAAAGAGGCAGAGGGAGAAGCAGGCTCCCCAAGCTGCAGGGAGCCCGATGCGGACTTGATTCCAGGACCCCGGGATCATGATCTAAGCCGAAGGCAGATGCTTAACCATCTGAGCCACCCAGGCACCCTGTCAGTGTCCTTGTAAGGACAAATGTTTTGTTTCTGTTATAATGTATATAATTCTTCACTCCTCTGACCTGTGTTTTTGTCACCTTTTTACTAACCATGGGTTATTTTTCCAGAAAAGGAGCTTCAAATAACTCTTCTCCATAAAAATAATGAGGGGTGACTGGGTGGCTCAGTTGGTTAAGCAGCCAACTCTTGATTTTGGCTTAGGCCCTGACCTCAGAGCCATGAGACTGAGCTCCAAGTCGGGTTCTGCACTCAGTAGGGAGTCTGCTTGAGATTCTCTCTCCCCCTCTCTCTGCCCCACCCCCACTTGCTTGCTCTCTCGCTCTCTTTCTCAAGTAAATAAATACATGTTTTAAAAAATGATATATATGATATATAATGGGAAGGTTTGTATTTCTGCCAACGTTATGTCAGAATGACAACAATATATACCTTCAGTTTTCTAAAATGATTTAAAAGAAACAGGAAAACGCTTTAACAGCTGTATTTCATGTGACACAGTATAATGTACCATAAAAAAACTATTTCACTTCTTACACCCATTGCATTTAGAACTTAGAATAATGAAGCAGGAGCTAAAGGCTCACTAGCAGGTTTGTAGGTGTAGCTTCTCCAGAGAGATTTTCACAGGCATTTTTGAGACTTTGGGAGGCAGTGGAACTTAGGGCTCCTTGTCCTTTTGAACAGCTGTTCCAAGCCTACCTCTTTATCTCATTGACAGTGTCCCTGCAGTGAATGTAGGCCGTAAACTAGCAAGTAGCTGATGTTGTTTGTTGTCCCTGAAAGTTCAGTCTTTCTTGAGTTGTCATCTCAGCTGCTTCAACTTCTACCTCAAATGCAACAAGAGCCAGGTAGCTGCCTGTAAAATATATAATCCCAGCCCTAAGGGGCATCACTTTCGCACTCTAGCACAGTACCCTGCCCAAGGTAAGAGATTCAAATACCTATTAAAAGAATAAAGAAACAAGGGGTTTGTAGTCATCACTAAACACACTCCTGTTAACATGGATTTTAACAAATGAAAATGACTCTTCCCTGTTTCCTCTAAAAGCAAGAAAACCCATTTATTGAGCACTTAACATATGCCAATACTTTACCCCTGTCTTGGTTAATTCTCACAAGAATCCTGTGTAGTTAGTAAACCTACTATTAAAAATGAGAAAATGAGGTTCAGAGGTTAACCTGCCCAAAGTCAAGTTACTGGTCATTTACAGAGTCAGAAACCAAATCTTGGTCTATCTGGCTGCAAAGCCTGACTGAGCCCTTCCACTGCATCTGGCTCACTCTTCCTGAGGTTATAAAAGGAGAACTGTTGAAGGGGACGAAGTTTCTCCATCCCTAATGACACCCAGGAGGATGGGTCTATTAAGAAACCCCATTTGTCACTGACCTAAGACCATGTGATCCATTCCATACATAATTGTCAAGGATACTCTGAATCCTTCAAATGCTAAGAATCTGATTAAAGTTTACAACTAATTAGGTAGCTTTTTAATACCCATAACATTTCCCAATTGCAGGCAATCTAATCTACTTCAGACCCTAAACCTATATGAATTTGCAGGCTATATTAGAATGTTAAATCCTAATTATCTAAAAAGATCCCCTCATTTCACAGATGAGGAAACCAGAAAGGTAAAATAATTTGTTTAGCAAATTTTATTGAGTTATTAGGTTCTAGATTTGGCCTTAACCCATTCTTAAATGTGAAGAGTATTGCATTTTGCAAATAAGATTAAATACTTCATCCATACACTAGTTTGTGTCAATACCAGTATTTATCTCCCTCAAATGCACAATTGCAACTCGAGATCATGTCTGACTTAATGTCTTAAAGTAGCTAGATCTATTTATAATAATGTCTTATAGAAGCCATTTATCTTTACTTTTCACAAAACTTTGGTTTGGGGCCAGTAGACTGGTTCATAATACTAGCTGAATGTTAGCTTAGCTTAGCGATGGCTTCCATTCAAGCAAAATATCTCCAAGGTTTGGGAGTTAAAAGTTTATTACCCTGTCCAAAGTAAAAAAAAAAAAAAAAAAAAGAATCTCAAAGAAAATGAACTATGATTTTCTAAACATAAATTCAGTAGTACTAAAATACTCTCTAATCTCAACTATTTTTTTCATGTAACACTTAAAAATCCTATCTACCATAATTTTTAAGATTATGTGTATAGATGTTCAATGAAACAGCAACCTCTGATTTGTAGAACTTGGAGAATTCATAAAGACAACTGAAGGGCACCTGGGTGGCTCAGTTGGTTAAGTGTGTCTGCCTTTGGCTCAGGTCATGATCCCAGGGTTCTGGGATCGAGCCTCACATCGGGGAGCCTGCTTCTCCCTCTCCCTTTACCTGCCGCTCCCACTGCTTGTGCCCTCTCTCTCTGTCAAATAAATAGATAAAATCTTAGGAAAGAAAGAAAAGGAAAGGAAAAAGGAAAGGAAAGGAAGAAAGAAGACCACTGAGGGAAAGGGCTTTAAAAAGGAAGGGAGGGAGGGAGGGAAAGAAAGACCACTGAGGAAAGGGCTAGCAGTGGAATCTCTTATGAAGATATTTGACATGAATATGATCCTAAGAGTAATTTTAGCACAGACCTCAATTATATAGAGTGATAATAGATAGCAGTGAACAACTATGCACTATAAACCCCTACATGTCAAACAAAAGGAAATGGTGACAGGATAGCCTTAAAACGGAGCACAAGAAAAAATATCTAACTAGTGAGGTTGTGGGATCCTCCACCTAGGATTCTCCTCCAGATGGTTCTAAAATTGAGAAGTTTTGGTTTTTTGGTGGGGGATGGACAGAGTATGAATAAAGATTATTCATAGTACTTGAATGACACAACTAATGGCTCTTCCTTCACTCTAGGATTTTGAAGCATATTTTGTTGAGGGAAGGAAAGAGTCCTTCTGTAAGGAGAATCCATTTATCTTGACCCATGCAATGACCCTGATTCTAAAAGAATGACCAAACTTTTACCAAGGGAGAAGGCTGCTGGGGGTGATTCCAGAAATGAGGTTTCAATAAAGCCAGGGAAAAATACAATAATTTAGCAGATATGCAAAATAATTTCCAACACACATTGTTTGTATCAGCCAACCTTTATGAATGCTAACATACCCAGTCCTTTTATTATTCCTTATTACTAGGTGTAACAAAAAAATACTTAGAATACCAGAAGTTTGAAATTTTAACAGAGGGGCAAGTGCCTTAGAAAAATATATTTCAGAATTTTAGAACAGCAAAGGGGTCCTACTGATAATCTAGTTAAAGTCCTCCCCCAACTTTCTATCTATTAAGGTAACTGAGGCCCTCACTCACAGACTAAATGACTCACAAGGTCAAAACTCCTCCCTCCTGCCTCTTTGTATATATCACATATTTGGGCTGAGCTCCAGAAAGCCCTAGTTTCTTTTAGCTAGAAACAGACTCTGTATATCTATTATCTACACTAATCTTTTAAAACTATATAATACAAAAGCAATTATGTTAATCCTTGATTCAAAATGCCATACCAACAAACTTGTGATATATTGCAACCATTTTATTAATATGAAGCAATGAGATAAATCCTTTAACAGGAGTACTGATTCACTATCATGATTGTGTATCGATACCTTGATGCAGTATCATACTTGCTTCAGTCAATTTATGTGTGAATTACTTCACTTCCCCATGTATAAAACATATATTTCATTGTTTGAAAGAACAGCACACAGCCATGCACCTCCTCTTTCTGGTTTAAATGCACGTAAATACACTCACGTACGCTGGATTTTCCATGGCTCAAGGACTTCATAATACATGAACAACTTTTCAGTATGCTATTTCTGCTCTGTCATTTTTTTTTTTTTTAATTGAAGGGGGTTGGGAAAGCAATACTATGGTACAAAAGACCTTTTTAAGGTGTCTTCTGGAAAAAATGTTTGAAAATACAGTTATAGTCTTATAATGACTGTAATCAAGATCATCCTACAAGGACATGAAGGTTGATTCACTCTCTTGGAGAGTTTCTGATCTTATTAAGAATATTATGACAGGGGGAAAAATAGTATCAGCATATTCTGGCAGAAGACTCTCCTAGAGAGGTATTTTGAACATATTTCAATCCTAGAATGACTGTGATGAAGATGACATGACAGTTGAAATCATTTTGCTGAAGAAGTTCATGTCTAAAGACACTCACAATGTAATTAAATGCTGTTATAATTTTTTATGTTTTGTGAAAATATTAGAGGCCATGGAAGCGGAAAAATGTAGCACTATAACAAAGAATAAGGAAGCACTTGTAAAGAATAAACACTTAACACGTAAAAATTTTAAATGGTATCTAATAAATTTTCATGTCAAATCTTTTAACTAAACATATAAAAATTTTAAATGGCAACAAGTAAATCTTCAGATCATTTAACAAAATCCACAAATAGGTTATAAAAATTGAACAATCATAAATGTCTTATGTATAAAGTTTTAAGGGGAAGTTTAAATTTCTACATTATTCTGTTTAATCACATATTTGAGGAGTTTTAAGTACTGCTGAGGAGCAGTTGATACATTTCTAAAATAATTCAGTTATGAAAATATCACAATTAAGGTTTAGCATAGTAGCATTCAGCAATCCTCAATCATCCACAAACGTTAACCGTCCAGGCCCTTCATTCTTCATCCATCTTCTGTATCTCTTCCATCTGGGGTCATTTGCCAATTTTTTCTTTAGTTCTTCCTCTTGTTCTTGTTTATAAACCTGTAAGTATAAATAACACTAAATTACTTTACCATCCAAAGGGAAACATTTGTCATTACCTTTATGCATATTTACATTTTTCAAATTACATTTTAGGTAAAAGTTTCCTATGAATGTACTGGTTTGTCTTCTGTAGACCATGCATCTAAAAATACTAAGCAGTTAAGCACCTTAACACTTGGTGTTAAATTAAAAAAAAAAAAAAAAAAAAACTTGTACAAGAACTTAGTAATTTTTGTCACTGATTTCTATAACCTGAGAATACATTCTTTTCCTCATTGACATCATCCATCAGCTGAGTTTAAAGAGTTTAAACATTTCCTCTCTACAACTAATGTCCAATCTTAAAGAATCACACTATTTCTTTAATATGGTCCTTTGAAAATTTAACTGATGACTTTCAGTATTTGTTGATCCTAACCAAGGAATAAAATGACCTTTATATATACCACTGTCTCCAAATTTAAAGATAATTATTGGTTTTTCAAAATATTTTATTAAGGTTCCCAAAGAGGGTCAAATAAACCATGCAGGTTAAGGACAAAGAAAATCTTCGTTTCTATAACTTTTTGTGGATGTCAGCTGAAACTAAATGGACAAATTTTCATAACCAGTTGCATCAAATTTTAGAAAGAAATGACTTTACTTCCAAATTTTAGGAAATAATGACTAAGATCACCTCATATAATAACATGGTAATTCAGCCCAGGGTAGTACTCCATGAAAGATACAGTTTTGTGAACTGGACTGCTTACCCTACTTAAGAGAAAACTTTTCAAATACTTTAGGAGCAAAATAGTATGTTACCTTCCATTTTTATGTTATTTACAAGCAGGCCAACTATATCTACTTGCCAAAACAATCTGGCAATTCATAGTAAGTTACTTAAATATAATTCAGACTGGAACTCTACTTTCAGTAAAATATATTTAGTATACCACATATAAAAAGGAATGTCTACGAAACTAAAAACACAAATATATTCAGATTTCTTAGGAAGATTTTACTGTGCTGTGTTCTTTTTGTTTTGTTTGTTTTTTAAATAAACTCTACCCTGATGTGAGGCTTGAACTCAGGACCACAAGATCAAGAGTCACATGCTCTACTGACTGAGTCAGCCAGGTACCCCATCACTGTGCTTTATTCTTATCTTTAATACATTAGCCAAGTAATTTTACCCAAAACCTAAAACAATATCATTATGATGAGATAAATAGTTCCTCTAAGACTTTAGCTAAGCACGTGATCACCTCAAGGTAACTGGTGTAGCTGACAACTACAGAATATAACATTTATTAAACTGCCCAAAGTTTAGAGGCATTTTTTAAAAAATAAAAGTAACTTTTCATATATAAGTTAGTTATACAGAAGATTCTGTGCTCTATTTTGAAATGAAGTTATTTCAACAAAATTTCCATGTCTTATTCCTTCCTTGTTTTGTTTTTTAATCCCTGTAGCTAAGTTTACATGACTGAAAGAAAATTTGGGGAAGAACAAATTTTAATTAGAGCAATTAACGTAAAGTTGTTGTGACATCCTTGCAAACATACATATTATCCACTGCAGTTTAACATAACAAATTAGACCATTCTTAAGATTTTCAGCATGAGTCAGTTAAAATATTTGAAGTTCATCTTTTAAGACAAATTACAGGTTAAAAACCCACTGTCCCACTACCAAATACAGTCACACTTTCAATAAAAATAAGATCTTTATTCATTATTTAAATCTTGGATTTCAGAAACTGGAGTGCATTTCTGTGATCCCTTCCCCTACACCAAATTTTAACTTAGATAAGTAAGAGGACACAAAAATCCCAGCAAATAGTTACTCACCTCATAATTCTCTTTTATCCAGAGCTCTCGTTTAAGAAAAGTTTCTTTCTGATGATCTTCTAGACTATCAAACTGAGATTTCGACATCTTCATGGATTTTCGTATGATATATAGTCTTTCTTCTTCCCCATATTCTTTGCCTTTGATGTTAAAATTATAGATCCATCGACAATACCAGACCACATATGAGCACAGGTGAAAAGGTGCTAAGAGAATTTGAAACAGGAGAAGATCACATATCTGGGGTTTCTGATAGCCTCCCTTTATATCTATTTTACTTTTTATAATGTTTTTTATGATATTCTCCTCCTCGTCACGAATTTCCTCTTTGGACTTTTTGTTTCTGCCCTTCTCTTTGGCTTTTTTGAGTAGCCCCTGCTGCTTGGCAATCTCCATGGCTTGGATACGGTATTTGGGCACTGTGGCTAGGTAGCTGATTGCCTTGTCGTAGCTGTTCCACCAGCTGAAAAACTGAAATATTTAACAAAGAAAAAAATATTTAACAAAAAAAAATATTTAACAAAAAAAAACTGAAATATTTAACAAAAAAAAATGACTACCAAAATTTTGGTAGTCATTTTACTACCAAAATGCACCTTGGTGAACACCATCCCCCCCCCCCAAAGCAATTCTGATTAAAAATAGGGACCTCAAGGGGTGCCTGGCTGGCTTAGTGGGGTCATGAATTTAAGCCCCATATTCAGCATAGAGCTTACTTAATTTAAAAAAATAGGGACCTCAATCATCTTTCTCTGTAAGTAAAAGATAAAATTGAATAATGCCCACACGTACATGGGACCTGAGGCTGGATAAATCAGGTAAGCCCTAAGCTAGGCCAAAAAGCCATTAATTCAGACAGGAGATACCCAAGATTAGGGGATAAATCAATAGAATCACACCACACCTTTGATTTCACATCTACCATTTGGCTTTCCCTAGATCACTATTAAGAAATCTCTCTTTTTTTTAAGACTGTGAGACTGTGACCTACATTCTGGGGGGAAGAGTTACATGGCAAAACTAGCCAGTGAAGAACCTGTTTAAAAAAAAGAAAAATCACAGGATATAGACTCAGGCAACTATATTCATTCCCATCTCTTCCCTAAACCGTCTCGATCTATCACAGTAATGCTCATCATATTCTGAAGTAAAGGATTCTAATATGTTTGAACTCTTATCTGACTGGAAAACACGTAACTTATTTCATAAATATACACAAAGGGTTTTCGTTAATTGTCAGAAAAAGTCCTATTCACATTTCCACACATTTGCTCTTTTACTGAATGAATATTGCAGTTACACCAATAATATCTTGAAATACTATAGCAGCACTCTATTAGGACTGGGGGGGGAAAATGTTACTAGGGTATTACATTATCTAAAACAGAAAGGTAAAATTATCCCTGCTTTCCCCTTTGAAAGGAAAATATTTCTGCAAAAGCAGATACATTTAAAATCCACAACCTTAGTTTTCAATAAGTAATTCTTTTTGTCATATAAAGTAAATCTCATTTCTGGGAATTAAACTAGAGAAGCATTTTTCAGACTAGCAAATTGATTTATTCTAGTCACCTGACATGTTCTTTCCCTCTAAAAGAAGACAAGATAGCTGTGGTTAGTTTAAGAATAATAGTAGGAAAAACTCATTTCAAGCTGAAGTTAAATTTGTGTGACATTTAAAACATGAAAGATTACTACTCTTTTAATCTATTTCAGTAGTTTTCAATCAAAGCAAAACTGCCCTTAGCAGACAGTGGAAATGCGTGGGACATTTTTGGTCGTTACAGTGATGGTGGATAGGTGCCAAGACTTGTCAGGTCATATCAAGAAGCTCAGGTTTTTCACAAATTTAATGGGAAATCATTGAAAAGTCCTACAAAAGTAATATTATCAGGTTAGGAGGGAAATACTCTAAAGGGAACAATGAGAAAAAGATCTGTTGTTGGGTTTTCTTATTATATAATGACATTTATCATCAATTTCTTGGATTTGCAACTGACAAAGATTCCAGTGTTAATCAATTGGTTGAATAAATGAATATTTTTCTACTCTAAAAAAATCAGTCTCAGGTACAGGTAAAATTTTATAAAAAGGTACTTCTAAATCAGTTTTAATGACCAGCACTAGGCAACGTGCACATGTAGACACACTCCTCCATCAATACACACCTGAAACACTGAAATAGCACATACACTGACCAAAATCACAACTCTAACATCCACTTTAGGGGCTAAGCGCCTGCTGTAGTAGTGGTAGTAATGGCTATAGTACTCTTCTGGGTGATCCAGCATGTAGTCATAATCTTTTCGTGTTTCTTCATCCTGTAAAATAACAAGATACCCAATTTCATAGGATATTTCAGAAAATGGCTGTAGTTTATAATCTGTTAAAGTCAAACAGAATTTTATAACCATATAAGATTAATCTGAACAAAAGAAATGAAACTATCAAAACCAAAAAATTTCCTACCACTCTTCAAAAGCACACATAAATTTGCTTCTAGAACTTTAATATTAGGTATAAGCATAATAAAAGTAATTCTTAAGTATTGTTAGTCCTCCTGGAAAAAGAAAAACATTTTAATAACAATTAACTATGCCGTTTTAGCCAGTGTTAATGGTGGTAATAAGGATGTTGTGTTCTTGTAACCTCAGAACATGTTGCTACCTTCTCTCAGTAACTGTTGATAGGAACAAATGTTTATCCCTATTACAGATATTCACAATCATTTTCCAGGCTTGTGTAGAAAGCTGTCTGTTGAAAGCAATGACTAAGACAATAAAAAGGAGACAAAGCCAGTCTGTGCCTATAAAACTGAATTATGCTCATCTCAAAGAAACCCTGATGCAGTAATGTTGAAAGTTTAACTCTGTGACTTCAAGTGATATTTTTAGCCTCTGAGTCTCACTCTTCCTCATTTATAAAACAGAGATAATATCTGCTTTACTAATTTTAGTGTTTTGAATATCAAATGATATACAAAAACGTTACAAATACATAATACATATACTATTATAACATATTGTCCCAGCCCAGTTCATAAATAAGTTAACATATACATCTTTCTTAATCATACAAACATGTTGAAAAAAATCAGAGCATTCTGAAATGCTGCTCTGAATGTTCACAAATAAAACATTTCTTAAAACCTTTAATTTTAATCAATTTCAAATAGGGATAAATGCTAATCTCTTACTGAGCTACATACGTTGAAGAACTATTACACTGGGTTATGATTTGCTTTTTTTTTAATCCCACAGTAAACCTATTTTGTCTTTTTTTTTTTTTTAAGTAAACTCTACCCCCAATATGCGGCTTGAACTCACAACCCAGAGATCAAGAGTTGCATGCTTTACCAACTGAGCCAGCCAGGCACCCTCATTTTGTCTTATGCCCAAAAAATGTTAAAGAGTAAAACCACAACAAATTCTTTACTTTCTATAAGGGAGTACAATACAAATCATTATGAAAATTAAAAAAAAAAATTCTTTAACTAGAGGATGTCTTTCTAGGATGAATTATTCAACACTCATAAAGTTGCAAATACTTAACTAAAGGCATTTCAAAATCTACACCTAGTGCTTTCCTACCGAAGACAGAGGCTCTCAGGTCTATTCAGGACCTCCTGATCCTCCAACATGCAGTTTCTTAGACTTAAAGTAAGTTTGCTAATGACAAAATCTCCTCTGTACCCATTAAAATCATATACTTTCTATTAAGAATTCTGAATTTGTGGGGTGCCTGGGTGGTGCAGTCAGTTAAGCATCTGACTCTTGGTTTCAGGTCAGGTCATGATCTCAGGGTCCTGAAATCAAGCCCCACATTGGGCTCTGCACTCAGCATGGAGTCTGCTTGTCCCTCTCCCTCTGCTCCTTTCCCTGTGCGCACGTACTTTCTCTCTTTCTCTCATAAATAAGTAAATGAATAAATCTTTTAAAAAAATAATTTTGGGGGTGCCTGGGTGGCTCAGTCAGTTAAGCGTCTGTCTTGGACTCAGGTCATGATCCCAGAGTCCTGGGATTGAGCCCCACGTCAGGCTCCCTGGTCAGTGGGGAGCCTGCTTCTCCCTCCGCCCCTCCCCCTCTTGTGCTCTCTCTCCCACTCTCTCTCTCAAATAAAATCTTAAATTTAAAAAAAAATTTTTTAAATACATTTTTTTTTAAAATTCTGAATCTGAATGTCATTTCTCTTAGGTTCAGTACATTCTTTTTTTTAAGGTTTTATTTATTTTAGAGAGACAGAGAGAGAGAGAGCACAAGCAGGGGGAGCGGAAGGCAGAGGGAGAGGGAGAAGCAGGCTCCCCACCGAGCAGGGAGCCCAATGCAGGGCTCGATCCCAGGACCCTGAGATCATGACAGCCGAAGGCAGATGCTTAACCGACTGAGCCACCAAGGCACCCCCATTCAAAATACTTTTTACCTCTGACTAGAATTTGAAACTAGATAAACTAGTATCTAGTAGAATTAAATGTAAATATATTTAAAGTCTATTCCACAGCACTATTTAGAGGGCCAGTATGAGACCTGTCTATTATATGAGGGCTGAGCTCAGGCTGTTAATCATTTTCAAATTCACTCCTTGAATGTTCCTTTCTGTCAAAAAAGATTTTCTGTGTCAACTGCCACATACCTCAACTGTCAATCTATTCTTCTTCCTATAAGCCATTATCATACTTTAGAGCTTCTAACCTAAAGAGGGTGAAATTTTATAGGACATACAGAAACTTTATAGGTCACAGATAGCTCTGAAGACTATGGCCTACAACTCTTGACGCATCTCATTTTGAGTACTTCAAGACATCTTTTAAGAATTTTTCGATCCTCCCTCCGGTTTCTGTTTTTTGGACTAATTTTATAGAAATGTTCTGCTTTTGGCCTGAGATCTTTGACTTTCAATTCAGCCTCTCAATCTTGGCAGATGCTTTTTGAAATGTATTTCTTCAAATACAATTCTTCTCCTTGCTCCAACTAAATTACATGTGGTTTTGAAACTAACTGCCACACTGAGATCAGATTCTGACAGATCTCCAGCATCATTACCTATACAGAGCCCTTTGCCCAGCCTGACTGTACTCCTCCTGGTTAAAGTATACAGCAAGATCTTTGAGTGTCATTGAAATCTACTATTTGAATGTCATGGGTCCAATAACTACCCTTCCTTATCTTAGTGAAGGTCACAATCCATAGAATGCAGATATCCCTATTCAAACATTTCACCCAGCTCTTCCACCAGGGTCACCATCTTCTCACTGGTCCCTAAATGTGTGACTTACTTCATTGAGTCTTGAGCTCCTCTAATAGGATAGTCAACTAATACTCCAGCGACCAGCCACTCCAAAATCTGTACCTTGTGTCTGACCTCTCTACTGCAACCAGGGCCCTTTAATAAGTCCTCAAATTAATTCCTGCAGGTTTCAGGATCAAGTCTGACTTCTCTTAGGATGACTTTCTTTTCCTTGAGGTCACCATAAATTTATGACCCTGTTTTTAAAGACAAGAAAGGTTGGCCACCTCCTTGTTTCAGCATGTAATCAGCCAGAATCTTTACTGTTGGGTTTATAGCTTTCTCTCCAGAATGAAGAAAATTATTTTAGGTTGAGACATGAATACACTTTGGAAGGTGTTCAAGGTTGGCACAGATTGGAGAGTTAGTCCTCAATAGTCTAAATCAAAATCCTACTCTCCAGTAACCTACAAAGTTTAGAATCAACCTAGTAAGAACACAAGGATACGAGGACTATTAGCAAAAAAGGAAAGACAAGAGACTGGGCCCAGTTGAGAGCTACAGGTACATACTTCTTTTAAAACCATCATACTTATTTTTTCTCCTACCCATCTTGGAACTCAGGTAGTCCCACAATTTTTTTTCATCTTCAATGCTTCCCCATGGCTAATAAGTAAGTTAAAATTTCCTTAGCATGCAACAAGACCTCCATAACTAGTCCACTCTCACCTAGCAACATCTCATCACTTGCCCCCCTTCTGCCCCATAGCAAACATCAGATAGTAATTTCTGCAATTTGGTGTGTTCTTCCAGTACAGCACCCTCTTTCATACCTATGTCTTTAAACATATAATTCTCTCTACCTCAAATGCCCATCCCTTTCTTCCAACCTCATGAGCTTCCATTAATCCTTTGGGACACAAACATTACTGCTTCAGATTTAGACCACTCTTATTACACATGTGACCTATTTATTATAGCACTTATCACATTGCAAATATCAGTTTTTTTCTTTTCCTTGAATGAGAACTTCTGGAAGATAGGTAGGGTGACTGACACATTAATCTCTGTATATCCAAGGCCTACCACAGTGCCTGGCATTCAGTAAATGTCAATTTAAAAATGAGTACAATTTTGTAAAGGCTCTCCCTCACTATAAACATCCCTTGAGCAATACAGGTCTCTATCTCACCAGGAAGGCTGGATGGGTGATTATTTCACAAAAACTTTGGCTTAGCAGAAATGACTGCTTGATTTCACAGCTTAGGAAGACATGCTACTGTGGCTAAAACGGCTTAAACCTTAAAACAGTTTAATGTCTTACCTTTCAATAAGGTAGTACTTTTTCTTTCAGCAATTTTGTGGATCTTAAGGTCCCACGGTCAGGAGATTCCAACTTCTTTCCAAAACCAAAACCTTTATACTTGTTTCTTCCTCCTCTCTGTCCTGAGCCTTGACAAGCAGGGCAATAAGCTCCTTGTTTCTAATGTCTACAGGAAAAAATGGTGCTTCTGCTGGTGTCCACTCCACTCCCAATCCTCTTGGGCACATGCAGGAGGACTGGAACATAACCACCAATATCTAGATCAAAAGTGAACAAGAGGAAACCCACAAACAAAGAAAGCACTGAATCCTTCCTTCTCTTATGAAAATGATCATACTCCCCCCTCCCCAGAGGCAAAAATATATTACATTCTTGCCCTTGAAAGAAATAATGAACTGTTTGATCTCAATATACAAAATTGCAATAATTTGATATTGCAGCCACTTTTACATTAAAAATTTTCAGTTACACAGATAGGAGAAACCATTTTAGGATGTTAAAGGCCAGGAATCAATTATATATGAAAATGTAATATTTTGTTCACTTTTTTCTTTTTTAAAATTCTTTAAATTCAATTTAGTTAGCATATACTGTATTATTAGTTTCAGGGTAGAATTTAGTGATTCATCAGTTGCATATAACACCCAGTGCTCATTACATCAAATGCCCTCCTTAATGCCCATCACCTAGTTACCCCTTACCCCCACCCAACTCTCCTCTAGCAACCCTCAGTTTGTTTCCTATCATTAAGAGTCTCTTATGGTTTGCCTCCCTCTTCGTTTTTATCTTATTTTCCCTTCCCTTCCCCTATGTTCATTTGTTTTGTTTCTTAAATTCCACATATAAATGAAATCATACAGTATTTGTCTTTCTCTGACTTATTTTGCTTAGCATAATACCCTCTAGTTCCATCCACGTCGTTGCAAATGGCAAGATTTCATTCTTACTGATGGCTGAGTAATATTCCATTGGATATATATACCACATCTTTATCCAGTCATCAGCTGATGGACATTTGGGCTCTTTCCATAATTTGGCTATTGTTGATAATGCTGCTATAAACATTAGGGCGCATGTGCCCCTTTGAAATCACTATGTTTGTATCCTTTGGATAGATACCTAGTAGTGTAATTGCTAGGTCATAGGGTAGCTCTATTTTTAACTTGTCACAGAACCTCCATACTGTTTTCCAGAGTGGCTGCACCAGTTTGCATTCCCACCAGCAGTGTAAGAGGGTTCCCCTTTCTCCGCATCCTTGCCAACATCTGTTGTTTTCTGATTTGTTAATTTTAGCCATTCTGATAGGTGGAAGGTGGTACCTCATTGTGGTTTTGATTTGTATTTCCCTCATGCCAAGTGATGTTGAGTATTTTTTCATGTGTCTATTGGCCATTTGTATGTGTTCTTTGGAGAAATGTCTGTTCATGTCTTCAGCCCATTTCTTGACTGGATTTTTTGTTCTTTGGGTATTGAGTTTGGTAAGTTCTTTATAGATTTTGGATATTAGCCTTTTATCTGATAAGACATTTGCAAGTGTCTTCTCCCATTCCATAGGTTGACTATTTCTTTTGCTGTGCAGAAGCTTTTTATCTTGATGAAGTCCCAGTAGTTCATTTTTTGCTTTTGTTTCTCTTGACTTTGGAGATGTGTCTAGTAAGAAGTTGCCATGGCCAAGGTCAAAGAGGTTGCTGCCTGCGTTCTCCTCTAGGATTTTGATGGATTCCTGTCTCATATTTAGGTCTTTCATCCATTTCGAGTTTATTTTTCTGTATAGTGTAAGAAAATGGTCCAGTTTCATTCTTTTACATGTGGCTGTCCAATTTTCCCAGCACCATTTGTTGAAGAAACTTTTTTCCATTGGATATTCTTTCTTGCTTTGTTGAAAATTAGTTGACCATAGAGTTGAGGGTCCATTTCTGGGTTCTCTATTCTGTTCCACTGATCTATGTGTCTGTTTTTGTGCCAGTACCATACTGTCTTGATGATTATAGCTTTGTAATACAGCTTGAAGTCCAGAATGTGATGCCAACAGCTATAGTTTTCTTTTTCAACATTCCTTTGGCTATTTGGAGTCTTTTTTGGTTCCATACAAATTTAGGATTATTTGTTCCAGCTCTGTGAAAAGAAGTTGGTGGTATTTTGATAGGGATTGCACTGAATGTATAGATTGCTCTAGGTAGCATAGACATTTTAATAATATTTGTTCTTCCAATCCATGAGCATGGAAAGCATGGAACATTTTTCCATTTCTTTGTGTCTTCCTCAATTTCTTTCATGAGTGTTCTCTAGTTTTCTGAATACAGATCCTTTGCCCCTTTGGTTAGGTTTATTCCTAGGTATCTTATGGTTTTTGATGCAATTGTAAATGGGATTGATTCCTTGATCTCTCTTTCTTCTGTCTCATTGTTAGTGTATAGAAATGCGACCTGATTTCTGTGCACTGATTTTATATCCTGCCACTCTGCTGAATTCCTGTATGAGTTCTAGCAATTTTGGGGTGGAGTCTTTTGGGTTTTCCACATAGAGTATCATGTCATCTGGGAAAAGTGGGAGTTTGACTTCTTTGCCGATTCGGATGCCTTCTATTTCTTTTTGTTGCCCGATTACTGAGGCTAGGACTTCTAGTACTATGTTGGACAACAGTAGTGATAGTGGACATCCCTGCCGTGTTCCTGACCTTAATACGGGAAAAGCTCTGTTTTTCCCCATTGAGAATGATATTCGCTGTGGGCTTTTTGTAGATGGCTTTTATGATACTGAGGTATGTTCCCTCTAACCCTACACTGTTAAGTTTTAATCAAGAAAGGATGCTATACTTTGTCATATGCTTTTTCTACATCTATTGAGAGGATCATATGGTTCTTGTTCTTTCTTTTATTAATGTAGTGTATCACATTGATTGACTTGCAGATGTTGAACCACCCTTGGAGCCCAGGAATAAATCCCACTTGGTCGTGATGAATCATACTTTTAATGTAGTGTTGGATCCTATTGGCTAGTATCTTGGTGAGAATTTTTGCATCCATGTTCCTCAGGGATATTGGTCTGTAATTCTCCTTTTTGGTGGGGTCTTTGTCTGGTTTTGGGATCAAGGTAATACTGGCCTCATAGAAAGAGTTTAGAAGTTTTCCTTCCATGTCTATTTTTTGAAACAGCTTCAGAAGAATAGGTTATTATTTCTTCTTTAAATGTTTGGTAGAATTCCCCTGGGAAGCCATCTGGCTCTGAACTCTTGTTTTTGGGGGATTTTTAATTATTGCTTCAATTTTCTTGGTGGTTACGGTTCTGTTCAGGTTTTCTATTTCTGTTTCAGTTTTGGTACTTTATATGTTTCTAGGAAAGCAATTATTTCTTCCAGATCACCGAATTTGTTGGCATATAGTTGCTCATATACATGTTCTTATAACTGTTTGTATTCCTTTGGTGTTGGTTGTGATCTCTCCTCCTTTCTTTTTTCTTTTTGATAAGTCTGGCTACTGGTTTATCAATCTTATTCTTTCAGAGAACCAGGTCCTAGTTTCATTGATCTGTTCTACAGGTTTTGGTTTCTATATCATTGATTTCTGCTCTAATCTTTATTATTTCTCTTCTCCTGCTAGATTTAGGCTTTATTTGCTGTTTTTTTTTTTAAGATTTTAGAAAGAGTACACATGTAAGTAGGAGAAGGGGCAGAGGAAGAGGGAGAGCAGCAGACTCCCTGCTGAGTGGTAACCCTGATGCTGTGCTTGATCCTAGGACTCTGGGATCACAACCTGAGCTGAAATCAAGAGTCAGTTGCTTAACTGACTGAGCCACCCAGGCACTCTATTTGCTGTTCTTTTTCTAGCTCCTTTAGGTGTAAGGTTAGGTTGTGTGTTTAAGACTTTTCTTGTTTCTTGAGAAAGGCCTGTGTTGCTATATACTGCCCTCTTTGGACCACCTTTGCTGCATTCCAAAGGTTCTGAACTGTAGTGTTTTCACTTTCATTTGCTTCCATGTATTTTTTAAAATTCTTCTTTAATTTCCTGGTTGACGCACGCATTCATTCCTTTTTTTCTTTTTAAGATTTTATTTATTTATTTGAGAGACAGACAGAGATAGAGCATAAGTGGGGAGGAGAGGGAGAAGCAGGCTCCCTCTAGGGAGCCCGATGCAGGGCTCGATCCCAGGACCTCAGGATCATGACCTGAGCCGAAGGCAGACGCTTAACCAACTGAGCCATGCAGGCGCCCCCTGCCCCCATTCATTCTTTAGTAGGATGCTCTTTAACTTCCATGTATTTGTGGTCCTTCCATATTTTTTCTTGTGCTTGACTTCACGTTTTAAAGCATGGTGGTCTGAAAATATGCATGGTATAATCTTAATCTTTTTGTACCGATTGAGACCTGATTTGTGGCCCAGTATGTGATCTATTCTGGAAAATGTTCCATGTGCACTCAAGAAGAATGTGTATTCTCTTGCTTTAGGATGAAATGCTCTGAATATATCTGTTAAATACAGATCATCTGGTCATTCAAAACTCTTGTTTCCTTGTTGATCTTCTGCTTAACTGATCTGTCAGTTGCTGTGAGTGGGGTATTAAAGTCCCCTATTATTATCAATGAGTTTCTTTAATTTTGTTATTAATTGTTTTATATATTTGGCTGCTCCCAAGTTAGGGGCATAAATATGTACAACTGTTAATCTTCTTGTTGGACAGACCCTTTTATTATGATATAGTGCCCTTACTCATCTCTCATTATAGTCTTTGGTTTAAAATCTAGTTTGTCTGACATAAGGATGGCTACTCCAGCTTTCTTTTGATGTCCACTGGCATGATAAATGGTTCTCTACCCCTTCACTTTCACTCTGGAGGTGTCTTTTGGTTTAAATTGAGTCTCTTGTAAACAGCATCTTTTTTTTAAATCCATTCTGATCCCCTATGTCTTTTGATTGGAGCATTTAGTCCATTTACATTATTGAAAGATACGAATTTAGTACCATTGTATTACCTGTAAAGTCACTGTTCCTGTAGATTGTCTCTGTTCCTTTCTAGTCTTTGTTACTTTTGGGTTCTCTCTTCACGCAAAGGATCCCCTTTAATATTTCTTGCAGGGCTGGTTTACTGTTCACAAATTCCTTTAGTTTTTGTTTGTCCTGGAAACTCTTTAGCTCTCCTTCTAATCTGAATGACAGCCTTACAGGATAAAGTATTCTTAGCTGCATATTTTTCCCATTTAGCACATTGAGTATATCATGCCAGTCCTTTCTGGCCTGCCAGGTCTCTGTGGACAGGTCTGTTGCCAGCCTTGTTTCTACCCTTGCAGATTAAGAACCTCTTGCCCCAAGCTACTTTCAGAATTTTCTCTTTATCTTTGAAATTTGCAACGTTCACTATTATATGTTGAGGAGCTGACCTATTTTTATTGATTTGGGGGGGGGGTTCCTCTGTGCCTCCTGGACTTAAATGCCTGTTTCCTTCCCCAGGTTAGGGAAGTTCTCAGCTATAATTTGTTCAAATAAACCTTCTGCCCCTCTCTCCCACTCTTCATCTTCTGAGACCCCTATTATCTGGATATTATTTCACTTTATAGAATCTCTGGGTTCTCTAAGTCTCCCTGCATGATCCAGCAGTTTTCTTTCTTCTTTTCAGCGTATTTTCCATCATTTTATCTTCTATATCACTGACTCCTTCTTCTGCCTCATTCATTCTTGTTTTTATAGACTCCATTTGGGACTGCATCTTGGTAGTAGCATTTTTAATTTCAGACTAACTAGATTTTAGTTCTTTTATTTCTAGTAAGCAATTCTCTAGTGTCTTCTATGCTTTTTTCAAGCCCACTAGTATCTTTATAATCATTGTTTTAAATTTTTAGTTCAGATATCTTACTTTTATTCATATTGATTAACTCCCTGGCAGTGAGTACTACCTCCTGTTCTTTGTTTTGGGGTGAATTTCTCAGTCTCATCATTTTGTCCAGAAAAGAATAGAAGAAAGAAAGAGAACAACAACAATAACAAGAAAAAACACAAAACAAATCAGAAAAAAACAAAACAAAACAAAAAAACAAACAAGAAACAAAAAAACCCACAAAACACTAGATCCTGGGTGTGTTTTGGTCTGCTTGTTAAAGGAAACTAGATCCCAAAATAAGAAAGAAAATTTATATATATATATATATATATATATATATGTACACATATATATATACAAAAATAAAATACAATGAAAAGAAAGAATAATATATAACATATATATAAAAATAATTGAAAAAATAAGAAAATAACTGAAAAAATAATACTGAAAGACTAAAGAATAAAAAACCCCCACAAATGCTATATACTGTTTTCCCCAAGAGCAGAAGCTCTGTAGCCATCTATGATCAGTAAATTTGGTGCGAGCCAGTTGTTCCTGCTCGCCTTCTGGGGGAGAGGCCTGTTGCACTGATTCTCAAGTGCCCTTGCCCTAATGGAAATGTACCTCCCTTGCCAGTGGGCTGCGCTCAGTGTAAGCCACTCTGGGTTCCACCATGTGGCACTGTTTTGCTCCGTGAAGGCTTTTAGCACCGACGGGTGTGAAGAAAATGGCTGCACCCTGCTCTCTAGTCCTGGAGCTGAAAGTTCACACCAGTGAGCCCTCACAGAAAAGCAGTCAGTCACTTTTGTCTCCCTGGTTTCTGTCTGAACTCTGTGTTCACCTGGCCTGTGGCCAAGCATTTTTATCCCAGGCACACAACTGAGTTTCAAAACTCCAAATTTTAGTTTCCTGCTGATAAGACCTGTGCTGTTCCTCTCACCATGCTTCTGCCTTTTGCTTGACACCCTCCAGAAGAGCAGGAGCACGACCGTGCAGCAGTTCCCGGGTTTATGGCAACCCAGAGCAGAAAGCCAGCACCTAAACTGGCTGTTGTCAGCCGGGTTCCCCACTCTTGTACCTGAGAAATCTGCCACACTCAGGCACCCCCATTCTTCTTGTGACCCTGGGATCCTGATACCAAGGTGTCCCACCTGGGATTCTGCCCTGCTTTGCCACCTGAGCACCTTTAAGCCAGGGACTACCACACTATAGCAGACTTCTAAAAGTTCCGATTTTGTGTTCCACTGCTTATAATACTTTGCAGTAGCCTTCTTAAGCAAGCTCCCTTCCCTCCATTATATCCTCCAATATATCACCCCAGATTCAAGTCTCCCCACTTCCTACCTTGCAAAAAGTGATTGCTTTTCTATTTGTAGAATTGCAGCATTTCTTTTCTCAGATTTCCAATTGATTTGGCAGGTGTTCAGAATGATTTGATAACTATCTAGCTGTATTTGAGGTACCAAATTTAGGGTTCCCTACTCCTCCACTATCTTAATTCCCTCTATTTTGCTCATTCTTAAAAATATATATTAATCCCATTGGGGTGCTTGGGTGGCACAGTCAGTTGAGCAGCCAGCTCTTGATTTTGGCTCAGGTCATGATCTCAGGATCATGGGACTGGTCCCCCTGTCAGGCTCCACACTCAGCATGGAGTCTGCTTGGGACTCTTTCTCACTCTCCCTCTCTAAAAAAAAAAAATACACACACACACACACACACACACACACACGCATATATATCTACACCCCATTTTAAAAGAAATACACATACACAAATGATCCTTTAAAAAAAAATAACATCTGTTTCCCTAAATGTTTTTCCAGGCCATTACATCCTATTAAAGAGGAATAAAATTAACTGCTATCAGTTTTATTTCTCTTCTTGTTCCCTGCCCCTAGTCACTAGTGCAACTGTCTTCTCATATGTCTTCTCTTCTGTCTACATGTGGCCTCAACAACTTCCTTGATTTGCAGTATCACCTAATTACTAGTGACACTCAGATCTGCTTTTCCTGTGTCCTATTTTCAAATATCTCCTAAGTATTTCCTAAATGTAACATAAATATCTCAAAGTAAACATGCTCAAAACCCAAATCTGTCCCTCCATGTTTCACTTAATAGTAGAGTATCATCATCTACTTGGTTACTTGAGCTTTTAGAAACCTTAGTCATTTCCAATTCAGCAAATAATTATGCAGAGCATTAAGCCTTGTGCTGGACTCAACGGAGGACAAAAAGAAAAGATAATACCCTGGTCTCAAAAACTCTCCCATCTAGAAGAATCTAGCAAGCAAGAAAAATGCAATTTGATGTGCTAGGCAAGAAAGGACTGACTAACTCTGCCTGAGATCACTGGTAATGGGATCCAAGCAGAGAAGAAATGAGTACTGGATCTTGAAAAGCAAGTACGATGTAGTATAACTTGTTTCAGACAAAGGTTAACAGCAAGTGTTAAGGTACAGAAGCATCAGTGAATAGGATGGATTCATTGAAGCCTGAGCACTAGGGTAATTTAGGAAGAAAGGTGTAGTAAAAGTGGCTAGGAAGACTGATTTGGATAAGAACTGTAGAGGGACCTTATATGCCATGCTAAACTGCTAGAGTGTTATTGTCCGTGCTATTCAAAAATGAAATGTTTTAAAGCTTGAGAACAATAGCATTGAGTAGGTGTGTTTATTTTTGAAAGTTTACTCTGACAATATTGTAAAGAATAGAATAAGGGAGGAGCGTCTGGGTGGCTCAGTTATTAAGCATCTGCCTTTGGCTCAGGTCATGATTCTGGAGCCCCACATCGGGCTCCCTGCTCAGCGAGAAGCCTGCTTCTCCCTCTCCCACTCCCCCTGCTTGTGTTCCCTCTCTGGCTGTGTCTCTCTCTGTCAAATAAATAAATAAAATCTTAAAAAAAAAAAAAAGAATAGAATGAGGGAGAAAGAGATTTTAGAGACTAAAAAGTAGAATAAATAAGATTTAATGATCGAGGGAGTTTAAGAACCAGTCATCTTGAGGATTAACAGTGAAGTTTCTAATTATAGTTACTGTGTGGACCATGTTACTCTGTGCCCCAAAGCACATGTATGTAATCTCTTAAGATTCTCATGACAGGGGTGCCTGGGTGGCAGAGTCAGGTAAGTGTCCAGCTCTTGGTTTCGGCTCAGGTCATGATCTCAGGGTGGTGAGATCAGCCCCACGTCACACTCTGTGCTCAGCGTGGAGGCTGCTTCTCTCTGTTATGCTTTTTTTAAAATTTTTATTATTTTTTTATTTTTAAAGATTTTATTTATTTATTTGACAGAGAGAGATACAGGGAGAGAGGGAACACAAGCAGGGGGAGTGGGAGAGGGAAAAGCAGGCTTCCCGCCCAGCAGAGAGCCTGATGTGGGGCTCAATCCCAGGACCCTGGGATCATGAGCTGAGCTGAAGGTAGTCGCTTAACAACTGAGCCGCCCAGGCGCCCCACTCCTCTGTTAGGCTTTAACAAACAAGATCGATTTCCGAAATGTTTAATTTTGGGTAACTGTACTACAAATGAGACACAACTGAAAATATGAACCTAGAGACCACACAGATTTTAGAATTGTCACAGATGTGGTTGAGTTTCATCAGGAAGAGCTTAGAAAACAAAAAGAAAAGAGTACCCAAGGGACAGAACTCTAAGGAAAAGCAATGTTTAAGGTGTAGGCAGAAGATTATAAAGACTGAAAAGACATGACTAGAAAGATAGGAGATACAGGAGAGAATAACACTGAGGGAGTCAAGGGAGAGCAGCTTAAAGAGCTACATGATCAACAATATCAAATGCCACAGATAGTGCCAGGAGGGAGAAATGAGCAGCATTCAAATCTGACACTTAGAACACCATTGTTCATGTTAAGAACAATTCCATTACGTGTGCTGATGCACGTCAGTCTACAACAGCTTGAAAGAAAAGGAGATGAAGTGAAGATAGCCAACAGTAAAAAAAGAAGATAAATGTGACCTTAGCTTTAAAAGAAGCAAAAATAAGCGAAAGGAATGTGAAGTACACCAACTAAGAGGTTTTCAAGTTACCAAAGAGGAATTGAGATTCCAGAAAATGGTGGAAATGAATTCAGACAAGAACCTTCCAGCCTTCCCCAACCCATTCTCAATATTGTTCCCAGAATTTTCTTTCTGAAAGAAACATCAGATTGTGTTTATTTCTCCACTTTAAAACCTCTGGTCACTATTCAATACATAAAGTTCAAATTGCTGAACACAGATTAAAGGGTTGTTCATCACCTGATCCCAAAATATATTCCAGTCTCCTGAAACATTCTCCCTACCATGCACCTGACAGGCTTCTAACTTAGAAGCAGTATATCCTCTAATATCTGTGAAAAATGCAGTAACGGTCTTTGTGCTGTGAATATCTCAGAATGTTCTTTTATCTATGATAAATCCACACAAGCTAAATTAAAATCTCAAGCACTCAGTTTCCGGCCAGAATTATATCAACTCAGTAGTTTTTATGTTAATCAGAAGCTCTGATTGGTTATTGGTAACATCATGTGTCATCACAGAACTAAAATTGTGAACATACTTGATGTACAGTCAACCTTTGCCCTAAATAGGGAATAACAGCTGAAATTACGGTATCAGTAAAAAATAAAAAGCACTTATGGGTTCACAGCAGAAATAGCAGGTGTGGTATATAAAGTACCACACCCATCTTCTAGGCCCATGGGAGAAATCACTATCAAACATCTTATCTTTCCCACTAAACCCAGACAAGTCCTCAAAACCTTGGCAAGTGTTTCAGGGAGTCATGACCAATCAGAGTTGACATGTGAAATGAAAACTATCTGCCATCAAGCTTACTTAATTTCGCTGTTTATCAGCATCACAACTGTAATAGAAATTTACATGTTTTTTATTATTTTTATGAATACCCAATTATTATGAATGACTGATTAATCTGAATAGATGCTGAAAAAGAAAAACAATAATACTAAGAAGTGCAGTTAATTGTTTTTCCCCAAAACAAAGAGTCCTTGGGAGAAATATAACAAAAATGATCACTGGTGGAGAAAACACTATAATACCTCACGAAACTACATCTCGTTCCTGGACAAGTCTTGCACATTCATGACTCCATGTTTTTGTTGATCAAGTTTTCCCTCTAACAGAAATGTCCCTTCACCATCAACCTTCGGTGACTGTTCTAGATCCAGACCAAAGAGTATATTCTTCTCCAATCCCCGAAGAAAAAATAATTGTACCCTCTCAGTGCTGTAATATAATCTACACATATCTTTATTATATAACTTAAATAAATAATAACTGAACAATAAGTATCTGTCTTCTTGTTATGGTAAAAGCTTACAGGCAAGAACTGTGCCTTCTTCATTGGTTTCCTCCCCCAACACCCACCTAGTACAGGTTACAGAAAGGATTAAGTAGAATAAACTAGGAAAGAACAATGAACAGAAACATAAAAGGGCAGGGCATTCAGAATCCCCCCTTATGCCAAATTCTTCATAAGTGCTAAAGCCCTGTTACATCAATCAGGCTGATAAAAAGAAACTGAAGTGTTCTGTGACTTCCCTGCCAAGACAAGGCTAGAATAGTAAAAGGCTCTCACTACCTATTACCTTATCAGATAACCTTCATGCCAGTAGTACTGCCAAGACCTTTCCTGTTCTTCTTTTGTGAATTTTGCAAAATACTGTCAAAGTCTATTTTCCCATGTTCTCAGTGCATTCTTTCCACCTGTTCCATCATCTGTTTATTTCTAGGCCATCCTTATTTCATCTACTTCATCCAACTCAATCTATATTCAAAAAGGATTAATGTTCTCACTTTAAAAAACAGAATTTCTCCTTAAAAATAGAAGTGCAATTTTTCTCTCGTGGGAATTTTTCATTCATAGTCATCCAATCTACTTTATCTGTACCACTTTTTAAAACTACATTTAGGGTAAAATGCCAAAGCAGGCTTCACATAACAATGTCAAAATGTCAGAAATCCACTGAATCTATCTCCAGATACCAATTTTTCATTTAACAAACATTCATTATCTGATGTGCCAGACACTGGGCTAGGTGCCATGGATATACAAACAAAAAGGCAAGGAGATGGTTTAGTGGAGAGGGGAGGGCTACTCAGTATTTACAGTTCAGTGTGATAAGTGCTATATCCACATAAAAAGATCCAATGTTGACACAGCAAGTAGAGTCCATTTACTTGACTTCCAAAGTCCATGAATTCCCTGAATCCCCAGTAGTCAGATACACTAAATACTATTTCATTGTCTTGACTTTGCTTATATTATGAAACAAAAATAAAGCAGTGTGTGAAATCATAATGGTTTGAAGTCCTGCTGAGAACTGCAATTTTAAGTTATTTGAAACTATGAACTAAGCACGACTTGATGAAAGCATCTGACCAGTGCCTTTACCTTCCATTATTACCCATCCTTCTTTTTCTGGTGTTCCTCAATTGCTCTGTGCACAGGTAGAATCTGTGTTGCTAAAATAACAATGATCAAGTGTGATAATATCTTCTTCTCTTACCAACTGTATTTAAATCATGTTAGTGTACTTACTTTTTAACAACCACCATCAAAAAAAAAAAACCTCTCTCTCAAAGAGGCATGTATTTGACCAATACAACCTCAGAGTCATAAATCCACTATATTTCTTGAATATAAATTCCCATTTTGATGATGTACATATTATCAACATTCAGAGATCTTTGGTTATTAGAAGTTTTGATGAGTACCACTATAAGGTTATAACAAAGATATAATATAGCTTCTTATATAACATACATTAAAAATATTAAGAGACTTGAACAAACTAATAAATTAAAAGGTTATCAAAAAATTATGGGGGGAGGGGGTGCCAGGGTGGTAGAGTCGGTTGAGCCTCATACTCTTTGGCTCAGGTTCTGATGTCAGGGTGGCAAGACTGAGCCCCTTGTTGGGCTATGCGCTTAGTGAGCAGTCTGCTTGAGATTCTCGCTCTCTCCCTCTCCTTTTGCCCCTCCCCCACCACTCGTGTGCATGCGCGCATGCTCTCACTCTCTAAAATAAATAAATCTTTTAAAAAATTATGGGGGGACGGGGCACCTGGGTGGCTCAGTTCGTTAAGCGACTGCCTTCGGCTCGGGTCATGATCCCAGGGTCCTGGGATCGAGCCCCGCATCGGGCTCCCTGCTCCGCGGGAAGCCTGCTTCTCCCTCTCCCACTCCCCCTGCTTGTGTTCCCTCTCTCGCTGTCTTCTCTCTCTGTCAAATAAATAAATAAAATTTTTAAAAAAAATAAAAAAATAAAAAATAAAAAAAATAAAAAATCACGGGGGGAGAAAAAAAAGACTCCTAGCTCCAGTGAATTTACAACTAAATTATTTCAGATTTCAAGAAAGGAACAATTTCTGTTAGATACACTGTTCCAGAAATGGAATCTACCGGTGTATTTTACAAAACAAACGTAAAATCAGCTTCTTCTTCTATATGCCAGCAATAATTGCATGTGGCTCTGAAGGATGACACAGTCTTCCCAAATCCCTCCCTCCTTTTTTGCTGGCTCTATAGATAAGTACACCTTTCACAGGGTTTACTGTTATTCTTTATGGAGAAAGATATAGCATATAACAAAACTAGCAAACAGAAATGAAGTGGTCCCAGGTAGGCGTCTGCTACCTCCATGAGATGATTTGTGGAATTCTATAGAGGGCTCTGTATCTCCTCTTTATTCCAGAGCCATTGGAACTCATCAGCTTCTCCCACTATTCTATCTGACCGGCCACATGGACCTCTTTGCCCTCATTCTAGCCTGCAGATATAATTCGAGTAAAGTAGTGGTTAAATCCTCATTGCCTCAAGGGGATAATTTGGAAGGCTGAGGCTGTCCAAACTGGATGACTCCAGTTCATTAGATCTCTGCATTACCCAGAAATGATACTCTCTAGGAGCTTACTCACAGTTTTCCATTATAACAGAAATAAAATCTGACCATCCTGTTTTTAGTAATTTCCACATACAGCAAATCAAAGTCCTTTTCCTTATTTCAGGAGAGAGCATCTGCAATGAAGTCTGAAAAAGAAAGTTTCTGGAGGTGTTCCACTTAGAAGTCCATTTCTATAATTTTAAAATAGCTCTCATGGAGCTCAGTTAGGTCTGGTTTTCAAGGGCCCAAACCATCCCTAGACATCCCTTTCCTCTGACAGTAACACTGAATGAGGCTGAGGAAACTACAGCACATTCTCTCACTCCCTCCTCCATCGGTATTACTCCAATTTCTGTTTCCTACTTGGGAGACATTTGTAGTACCGCAAACCTCTTGTTGGAATCAAGATTAAAAGTGTTACTTTCTCCAGACATACCAGTTTTTAACTGCCCAAAAGTGGACAAATTATTTTATCAAGCTTTTATTCGCTAACAAATCACTAAATTTTAGGGGCAGAAATTTTAGAGGCAACCATTACAGTTCATCAAATCAGCCTCCAAACTTATCTCTTAAAGAAAATGGCAAGAATAGAGTCTTGGGATTCCTCCCAGCAAGAATTTCTCTACTGTCTCTCTTTCTTCGTTCATGTCTTACTAACATGTTCACCACTCTCATGCCAAACCTACCCATCTCCAACCCCAACAGAAGGCAGCAATTGCCAGTGTTTCTGCTGCCCTGTCTTCTGGAAGTTCTCCATCCTCCCAGTGCTTCCTTATGTCACCAGAGCCTTCTGGCTGCTTGTCTGGAGCACTATCTTTCTTCACTGCAGAAAAACAAAGATTGGGACTTTAGATGCTGGGTTGCCCTGGATGGATAAGTTCTTTCCCATTTTTCTGAAGTCTTTCCTCAATCACTCTATATCCTAAATAATAAGCAACTAACCCTCTGGTGTCTGCACGTTCCCCAGCCCCCACCCACTCTTCAGTCAACTGCCAATAAGAATTACAGTCTCACCAATGCTAGGGAGAATACAGTGGACTTGTCATATTCGTTAATAGGACTGCCTATTATATACACTGCTCTGGAAAGCATGAACGAAGAGCCTTTAGCTCCTTGATTCAGTATTTTCAGTTCTGGAAAGCTATTCTGAACAAATAATCCATGGTTAAATTATAGCATACCCACTCAAAGCAGTCATTAAAAACATTACATAGCAACATGGAAAACTTCGCCTCCAAAGGGGGAAAGAAAGAAAAAAAAAAGCCATAAAGAAACACCTTAGAACTACAACTGCTGTTACATTAGCATGATGGGGCCTTGAAGCAGTCCATCAAATATGATTTATACTTTGTGATTCCTTATGTGGTTTGATTTTTTGCAGTAGCAGAAGAAAACAGGAACAGGAACAGGCTAAATCTCCCCATCCCCAAAGGACTTGATAAAACCTTTGTCAAATGACTACATCCATATTCACAAAATTTTTCCTGACAGAACTTGAGTCTTGAACCCCAAGTCATTTAGCATGTATTTGCAGGTCCTGTATAGGGGATTTCTCAAATTTATTCAATTCTCATTGAGGACTGAACCCTGTGAGGAGGTATCATGGCTTTAATTTTGCATATGAAGAAAGAGCTACTGTCACATATTAAGTCACTATCCAAGGTCATACTGGGGTGTAGGAGCCAAGAGTCAAATATCCGGTCTTCTGACTGCTTGTTCATTGTTCTTAGTGTTTTTCTAAGTCCTTAAACCCAAGCTAAATGTCAAATTTATTTTTTATTTTTTTAAAGATTTTATTTATTTATTTAGAGAGAGAGAGAGAGAGAGAGAGCAGGGTGGGGGCAGAGGGAGAGAGAGAATCCCAAGTAGACTCCCCACTGAGAGCGAGCTGGATCTCACGACCCTGAGATCAGGCATGACCCGAGCCGGAATCAAGAGTCCGACGCTCAACCCACTGAGTCACCCACACGCCCCTAAATGTCACATTTAATACCATCCCCAGAAATCTAGACAAAAACAAAGTTTTTGTCATGTCAAATTGGTGCCATCACAGTCATTCAATATTGGAGACCTTTCCTGTGTTCTATCACAGATCTTGGTTATAATAATCACCCTGCTTTCCAAGTGTGAGCTGCACGTTTTTAAAGTGTTTTCTCTAAATTGTAAGATGCCCAAAGCTTTGCATACAAAAACTGTCACAAAAAGGAGAGGACTAGCTGTCCAAGACCCGAGGGAGTTCCCATCTTTGTCAATGAGCCGCGTGCGGGTTCTTTCGCAAGGCCACGTAGGAAATCACAAACATCCTAGGGATCGTGACGGTGGCCGCGCTCGAGCAGGGGTCACCGAGAACCCTCTCCGCCGGCCAGGAGTCCTCGCTGCC
Source organism: Zalophus californianus (assembly GCF_009762305.2). Lineage (NCBI taxonomy): Eukaryota > Metazoa > Chordata > Mammalia > Carnivora > Otariidae > Zalophus > Zalophus californianus. Next base: position 21,999,301 of record NC_045607.1, read on the forward strand.
CATCCGCGTCCCCAGACCTCACCTTAAGAGTCTCGTAGGCGGTCGCCACCAGCAGGAAGGCCTCTTCGGCGCTCTGCGGCGTCCGTCCGGGGCCCTCGTCGCCAGGCTCAGGCCGGTAGCGGTCGGGGTGGTAGCGCCGGGCCAGCTGGCGGTAGGCCCGCGCAATCTCCGCCTTGCCCGCCGTGCGGCTCACCCCCAGCACCTCGTAGCAGTCGCGCGTGCCGCAGTAGAGCCCCTCCACCAGGGCCGCCGCGGACCGCGCTAGCAGCAGCGCCAGCAGCAGGGGCGGCATCAGCACCAACCAGCACCGGCCGGCAACGCCGGCTCCCCAGCGCCGAGCGAGCGGCGCTGCCATCCCGGCCTCGGCCGCTGTTCCACCACCCCGGCCGCTCTCCCGCACTCCGCCGTGAGAGGGTCTCGGCCTCGGGGACCTAGCTCCACGTCAGCAGGCGGCGCCTCCGCGCAGGCGCACAGGGCGCGACTGCGACAACCACTTCCTTCACGACCGTTGCTAGGGGAGAAGGACGCCTCAGCCGCCGGGCCGCTTCCGGTGTATCACTGCCTTCCTAGCCCCAGCTGCTGGAGGATTTGTTCTTAGTGGATGTCCCAGTGTCTGAGGCACACGTAACCAGTGTGTACAGAGCGCGTTACCGTCCACCGTGCCCCCCACACGCGATCATTACTTCACCTGCCGCAATTGGTAGTCTGGTTCTCTTGCCGTCTGGTTATCCATGTGAAGAAGATGTGTGCACAGAATTTTAAAGCCGAGTCCCCAGCCCCGGACTCCTTCCTTTCACTAACCCCATGCTGTCTTTCCAAAAGAGGATGAATTTAGAGGTTCTAGGCGCTGTCTTCTGCCTGCTAGGGACCCTTAAAGTTGATGACCATCTGGTTCGGGGTTTCTCAACCTCCACACTGTTAACACTTTGGACCTTATAATTATTTGCCAAATAAGAGCTGGACTATGCATTGTAAGATGGTTAGCAGCATCCCTCTACACACTAGGTACCAGTAGTACCACCACTGAGTCGTGACAGTCAAAAATGTCTCCAGATTTTGCTAAATGTGTTCGGGGTGCAGGATTACCAGAACAAACACAGTTCACTCACTTAAATTTGAATTTCTGACAGCAACAAATAATTTTTTGGTATAATTATGTCCCAAATATTGCATGGGACTCTACAACAGCATGAAGAATTTTGCCTCAAAAAAATGTGCTTCTATCATTCATTCGGTACGTATTTATTGAGTCTCTAATATGAGCTAGCACTGTTGGAGGCTCTGAGGACATAGTGGTGAGTAAGGTAGACAAGATTCTTTTTTTAAGATTTTATTTATCCATTTATTTGACAGCACAAGCAGGCGGAGGGGCAGGCAGAGGGAGAGGGAGAAGCAGACCCCCCGCTGAGCAGGGAGCCGGATGCAGGGCTCCATCCTAGGACCCTGGGATCATGACCGGAGCCTAAGGTAGACGCTCAATCAGTTGAGCGTCCGTATTTGAAACATTTGATGATTCTCATTGAACCTTGCTTCCCATGAGGCTCTTCAGATATACAGGCTTCCCAGTCCTCGCAGCGCCCCCATAGACAAGACTGTTGATTTCAGGGAATATATATTCTTTTTTTTTTAAGATTTTTATTTATTTATTTGACAGAGACACAGTGAGAGAGGGAACACAAGCAGGGGGGGTGGGAGAGGGAGAAGCAGGCCTCCCGCAGAGCGGGGAGCCCGATGCTGGGCTCCATCCCAGGACACTGGGATCATGACCCGAGCGGAAGGCAGACACTCAATGACTGAGCCACCCAGGCGCCCCTCAGGGAATATATATTCTAGTGCAGGATGACGGACAATAAATAAGCAAATAAATAAACTTTAAGACATAATAAATTCCTTTAAGAAAATGAAACAAGGGAAAGATATATATGACATATAGTATACATATATAGATAGAGCGAGAGAATTAATGCAAACACATAGGAGAGTCACCAAGCTGAAATTATTAGAGTCAGGGTCAATCGTTAGAGTCAATTCCAGGACATCTAAACTGACTCAAAAGACAAATAGAAGATGACTTGAGGGGTGTGAGGGAGTTTTGGGATAAGAGAGTTGTGAAGGAAGTACCAAGAAGGGAAGAAAGGGAGAGGCAAGAAAAGAACATGAAGCTTTTCAAGAAATAAAAGCCTATGTGCCTGGGAGTGGGGATGAGGAGTGGAAGGTATGAAACTGGAAGAAGCCAGATTGTGAGAGGTCATTTTCTTTCATGTTGAAGAAGTTGCTCTGTATCCTAAGAGCAATGGAGAGCCAGTGTGGAAATTTAAGTAGTAAAGTGATACCTTCAAATTTGCACATCAGAACAATTAGTCTACTGAGAGAATGAGTTGGGAGATGTCAGGACCACCATCATGAGACAGTTTTAAGAGTCCAAGTAAGAGATGCTACCTGTTTCAAGGTAGTGCACTGAGAGTGGAGAAAGCATAGTGAAAAGTTGAGACACATTTGTGAAGCAAAATGAGAAGTTTGAGGTCATCAGTTCGGAGGAGTGAAGGAGAGGAATAAATCATGATAATGCCCAGGTTTCTGGATTGAGCAACGAGGTGCCATCTCTAAAATAAGGATCACAGAAAGAAAGTAGGCTTATGGTGTAAGATGATGCACCCATTTGAGACATGTTGTGTTTGAGATCACAGCTACGTCCACATCAGAGTATGTCATGTCCATATTTGAAACATTTGATGATTCTCATTGAACCTTGCCTCTCATGAGACTCTTCAGATATACAGGCTTCCCAGCCACTTCCTCCATGCAAGCTCTTCTTATAGAAGCTCACTGACACCTGTTCAGGGCTCAGCTTCCCAGATGGAATAAGTTCCCATGCTACCTTGAGTTAAAGGAAATTTTCTACACTACAAATTTGATCACGTTGCTCTCACCCAACTTTACCCTTAGATTAGAGTTCAAATACTTTAGCAGGTTTTCAGGATTCTGTGTTAGTCTAGGGTCTCACATGCTCTGCTTTTGCTCATACTGATCTCTCTGCCTAAAATATCATTCCTCCCCTGCTGCAATACCCTCCAACCCCTATATCCTGTAGGACCTAGCCTAAGTTCTCTCCTATTGGGATGCTTCCCTTGTCAGGTCATAGTCCCACAGCTGATTTAGAGCTTTGTAGTCAAGATAAAACTAGCATATACGGTGAGCACTATGAATTGTGCAAGACTGTTGAATCACAGATCTGTACTTCTGAAACAAATAATGCAACATATTTTAAGAAAAAAGAAAAAGAAGAAGATAACAGGAGAGGAAGAAAAGGGGAGTATGTCAGAGGGGGAGACGAACCATGAGAGATGATGGACTCTGAAAAACAAACTGAGGGTTCTAGAGGGGAGGGGGGTAGGGGGATGGGTTAGCCTGGTGATGGGTATTGAGGAGGGCACGTTCTGCATGGAGCACTGGGTGTTATGAACAAACAATGAATCATGGAACACTGCACCAAAAACTAATGATGTAATATATGGTGATTAACATAACAATAAAAAATTAAAAAAAAAAAAAAAAGATAAAACTAGCATAGGGAAGGCTCCCTTCAAAGCAGATGGGACTTTGATCTGTGGCCATTATTAATGTACTGCCTCTGAGCTGCAAACTCACCATTCTTTGCCCTGGGGAACAGTACTCTGCAGACTGCATTTCCCCCCTTGCCAGCTGGCTGAATGTTAAACTCTGCCTGTAGAGGGTGCTTGAGGCATACTGCAAGGCTGGGAAAGAAAAAGGGCTTTTTTTCTTTTCCCCCTCAAACAGATCAATGTGCAGTGTTTCCTGTTCAGTGCAGGTTTCTTTGTCACCACATTGGTGATGGCTCCTATTTTAGGTTGAATTGTCTCCCCAAAATGACACGTTCAAGTCCTAACCTCTGGTACCTGTGAATGTGGCCTTTTTTGGAAATAGAGGCTTTGCAGATGTAATTACTTAAAATGAAGTCACACTGGATATGGTGGGTTCTAATCCAATGACTCATGCCCTTATAAGAGAAAACAGGGCACCTGGGTGGCTCAGTCATTGAGTGCCTGCCTTCGGCTCAGGTCACGATCCCAGGGTCCTGGGATTGAGGCCCGCATCAGGCTCCCTGCTCAGCGGGAAGCCTGCTTCTCCCTCTCCCACTCCCCCTGCTTGTGTTCCCTCTCTCGCCGCTGTCTCTCTCTGTCAAATAAGTAAATAAAATCTTTAAAAAATAAAAAAAAAATAAATTTAAAAAAAAAAAAGAAGAGAAAACAGCCGTACATACAGGGAAAATGACTGTGTGAAGACAGAGGCAGAAATTAGAGGTGTGCTACCTCAAGCCTGGGAATGCCAAGGATTGCCAGCAACTGCCAGAAGCTGAGAAAGGCCTGGAAAGATCTCTCCTCAGAGGCCCCAGAAGGAACCAACCCGCCAATACCTTGCTTTCAGAATCATAACCTTGACGACAACTGTATTTAGGATTCTGGTAATTGAGATTGATCTCTACAGCATTTCTAAGTTTTAAAGATTTTTTTTATTTGACAGGCACAGCAAGAGAGGGAACACAAGCAGGGGGAGTGGGAGAGGGAGAAGCAGGCTTCCCGCAGAGCAGGAAGCCTGATGTGGGGCTCCATCCTCTGCCTGGGATCATGACCTGAGCCGAAGGCAGACGCTCAACGACTGAGCCACCCAGGCGCCCCAGCATTTCTAAGTTTTGATAAACAATATCAGAAGGTCATATGGAACACAATTGATTTTATAGTGTCAACACGATCTTGAGACTTCCATAAACTTAGTTTTTTCATTTGATGTTAACTTGTTACATTTGGAATAAGCATACAAACTTATTCTAAAATATAAGTCTCTATTAATAGTAACATTTGAAATTTTGCAAGTACAAGCACAATTAATTCACACACATGGCAGGAAGTCCCCAAATTAAAATCTTTCTCTTCAAAGTGAACGAAGAAATGCCTTAATTCACATATATTTAAAAAATGAGGGGCGCCTGGGTGGCTCAGGATTTTAAAATCTTTAAAAAAAATATTTTATTTATTTATTTGAGAGAGGCAGAGACAGCGACGAGAGCACAAGCAGGGAGGCTGCATACTATATAGCTCCAACTATATAACATTCTGGAAAAGGCAAAACTATGGAGACAATAAAAAGATTAGTGGTTGCCAGGGGTTAGAGGGAGGCAGAACACAGAGAATTTTTAAGGCAGTAAAAATAGTCTATATGACACTTTAATGACAGACCCATGTCATTATACATTTGTCCAAACAAATAAAATGTACAACACCAAGAATGAACACTAATATAAATTATGGATTTGGAGTGATTGTGATGTGTCAGTGTAGGTTCATTAATTATAGCAAATGTACCTGTCACCCTGGTGGGGCATGTTGATAATAGGGGAAGCTGTACATGTGTGGGGCAAGGGGATATGCGAAATCTCTGTACCTTCCCCTCAGTCTTGCTGTGAACCTAAAACTGTTATTAAAAAAAAAAAGTCTGTAAAAAAACCACTAAGGCCATGCCTTGTAATTCTTTGTATTCTTATAGTATCTTTATGTAACTAGCATTCAATAAATATTTTCCAACTGATGAACAAATTGACTCATCTACCAGGTGAATAATCTGGGTAGAATAATTTGGAGTTGATTGGCTTTTTCTATGTATCCAGTGGTGAAACAGTAAAGATAAGAAACTACTCCAACCATGGATTTTAGCCTAGTGGATCTACACTGTCCAACTAGAGCAGTGGGTGTCATGATTCATACTCTCAGATAGCTGACATTTGTACCACTGTGCTGGATGACTACTGATCAGTCTTACCAAAAGTCATAGGCCAGTGAGAATGTATCTACAAGGAAACGACAGATGTTGGCGGGGATGCGGAGAAAGGGGAACCCTCCTACACTGTTGGTGGGAATGCAAGCTGGTACAGCCACTCTGGAAAACAGTATGGAGGTTCCACAAAAAGTTGAAAATAAAGCCACCCTATGATCCAGCAATTGCACTACTGGGTATTTACCCCAAAGATACAAATGATCCAAAGAGGGCACATGCACCCCAATGTTTATAGCAACAATATCTACAATAGCCAAACTATGGAAAGAACCCAGATGTCCATTGAGAGATGAATGGATAAAGAAGATGTGGGGTGTGTGTGTGTGTGTGTGTGTGTGTGTGTGTGTGTGTGTGTGTGTAATGGAATATTATGCAGCCATAAAAAATGAAATCTTGCCATTTGCAATGACGTGGATGGAACTAAAGGGTATTATGCTAAGCGAAATAAGTCAATCAGAGAAAGACAATTATCATATGATCTCACTGATATGTAGAATTTGAGAAGCAAGGCAGAGGATCATAGGTGAAGAGAGGAAAAAAGTGAAACAAGACTAAACCAGAGAGGGAGACAAACCATAAGAGATTCTTAATCTCAAGAATCAAACAGGGTTGCTGGAGTGGAGGGGGATGAGAGGGATGGGGTGACTGGGTGATGGACATTGGGGAGGGTATGTGCTATGGTGAACGCTGTGAATTGTGTAAGACTGATGAATCACAGGCCTGTACCCCTGAAACAAATAATACATTATATGTTACTAAAAAGAGAAAAAATAAAAAAAGTTAAGAAAATGTGGATAAATCCCCCCCCAAAAAAAGAATGTATCTACAATCTCCATTTACCTGAAATGAGAGAAAACCTCACTATAACTTCTGGCTATAAGACTTTTAAAAGGTCTTTCCATTCAAATTGAGCATATATTTTTCATACTTACCTTGACTTGCTTGGTTCAAAAGTTGATTTGAATTACGTAAATAAAAGTTATACCTACATACCCACAAATCAATAAATCGTTGAAAAACAACCATTCCTGGGCGCCTGGGTGGCTCAGTTGGTTAAGCGACTGCCTTCAGCTCGGGTCATGATCCTGGAGTCCTGGGATCGAGTCCCACATCGGACTCCCTGCTCAGCGGGGAGTCTGCTTCTCCCTCTGACCCTCCCCCCTCTCATGCTCTCTCTCTTTCTCTCTCAAATAAATAAATAAAATCTTTAAAAAAAAGAAAAAAGAAAAACAACCATTCCATATACAACTTGGGAGATTATACTATTTTAAAGTTCTCTATACTTATAAGGCAAAGAATAGGTACTACAAAATCTTTTTTTAAAAATTGAAGAATATTATAAAACTAGGAAGGGAAAAAAAAAAGCTAATTCAAAACCAGCATTGCTTTTGATCTTCCTTTAGGTCATATCTACTAGCCCAGAGGTCTGATAGTGTGAACAAGGTGGTTTATGGAGTTGGAACATCACCAATTTCATTGCCAAACTCATTTTGTTTGGAGGGGGGCAGAGGGAGAGGGAGAGAGAGAATCTTAAGCAGGCTCCACAGCCAGCCCAGAGCCCGACCTGGGGCTCAATCTCACAACCCTGAGATCATGACCTGAGCCAAAATCAAGAGTTGGACGCTTAACTGACTGAACCACCCAGGCACCTCTGACAAACTCATTTTTAAATTTTGTCAGAATTCTATGAATATAACCTCTCTTCTGCTTTCTTGATGTATGCCTACTTTTTAAAAAGAGATGTCTCTTTCTTCCCATCTTTTCTATCAGCCATCCACTTGAAGGATGGGGGAGGGGAAGTTTCTGACTATATTAGTTCTTGTTGTTTCTCACATTCATTTGCCTTTTAACTGTTCAGCCCACTCAGTCACTTCTGTGGAGAAATTCATTTTGCAATCCTCCCCTCATCCAGCATTCTTATTTAAGAAGAAAAATCACAGAACTTGCACAACTCACATACCCCACTCCTACTGGATTTGTATCCTGGACCCACTAGGTCATCAGGTAGACAGAAGTCAGTTTTTTATTTGTTGACCACCAGAGAGCCACAGATAAAATCTTGTTGAGCAGAAATTCTGGAGAGAACTCATCCTGGCCCTATACGTATACTCTGCTTCCAATGGGCTAGACAGAGACTATGCCAGTTCCAAATTGTCCACCAGAGGGTGCTACCCATTCCTGCACAGTCTGTTATAGATGTCTGACGGCTAAATTCCACAATTCACAATGGCTTCAATTTTTCTTAGCCTTCCCTCAGAATTCTAGAATTCTGAAGGAATTCAGAATTCTGGAATTGAATTCTTGAAGCTCTTTTTAAAACCAAGGGTCTAAGAAGGGAAAATAACCCTGATTGGTTGCATAGACAAAAGAGGAAAGCTAAACATAGCTCCAATGCCCACTCCCCTGACGTGCTCCATGACAGGATGGCAGTTACAAGGATTTTGCACCAAGCATGTAATTTAAACACTGGCATTTGGCTCTGTTTTTAAAAGGAGGAAAAACATTTGCAAAGAAAGATCTCCAATATGCAAACGTATATCTATTTACTTTTTGCCTAAATAATGTGTGAAATTAGGTAAAGAGTCATTTCAGAAATATTCTCTGTGATACGGTTTTACATGGGGAAGTTTAAGGACATATGCATCTACTAATTAGCATAATACCCACTCAGATCTGTCTGGCTCCCGAGTGTGGGCAGGAGATACAAATTTGAGAGCCTTTTGTCTACAAGTGGTTTTTGTCTTTTTATTTGTTATGAGAAATATATCTAGTTGTATCTGTATGTAGTTGATACAGAAGAGGTTGATTATGCAGGAGAAAAGATATAACCCAAGTAGCCTAAGAAAGTTAGAAGAGATACAATCCATATTCATTAACCTTTAGTAGGAGGAGAGAGCTTCCCCATCATCAGAGGAAGAAAAAGGAAGTTGAGTGCAGATGCAGAGAAGTTTGTAACTTTGACCATGAAAAGACAAGGTCTCTGATCTAATGGTTTCTATTTTCTCAATGAAGCCTAAGGTAAGATTATCTCTTGACAGCTGAGGTTTGAGAACAGAAGTAAAAGTGTAAAATTGTTATCACACTGTGTGAGAAAGTAGATTTATTGAGGAATGGCTGGGATTGCTGGGTGGGGTTGAGTGTGCCAATATGTTGTTTGTGATCATTCAAGTAAAACCAGTCTGGTTGTGCAAATTTCTCCATGAATGTTCAGCTGCTCATGAGAAGGCATGGAAAAGGCAATAGTTGGGTTTTTTTCAGGGTTAGTATTACGCCAAGGTGACTGATAACAGAAGAGAAAAGCAAGAAACTGAAGGCATTTGCCAGGCAGTAATTATAATGAAGCACCTTGGGATCATATATGAACTGAATTGGACTAAAATTCATACCCACTATGATAATGGTACTGAAAGGCCAGCAAGTCAAAAGCAGGGAAAGAAGAGCACAGCAATAAAAGATCTGTAGGCTATGAAAATTGAGTCTCCTAGATGTCCTTCTTGGTGGCCTGCATTTCGTTTAGGAATGGGTCAGCCATCAGGATGTTAGTAGTACTGAGTGGACTGAGGAAGTGACAGAGACAAAACTCTATTGTTGCTATGAAATTGGGTGTTTGGGAGGAAGATGCTGGGAATTGTGCATCACATGCTAGGATGCTGAGGAAGGGGTCAATTGAGATATTGGAGGGAATTCAGAAATGCCAATTCTCTTAAAACACTGCAACTTTATCACTTGGCCACAGATCTGTGGTTTGGATAATGGCCAAATAGATTTAGATTCCATGGGTCATTAATAGTATCCTTCAGGGCGCCTGGGTGGCTCAGCTGGTTAAGTGACTGCCTTCGGCTCAGGTCATGATCCTGGAGTCCCGGGATCGAGTCCCGCATCGGGCTCCCTGCTCAGCAGGGAGTCTGCTTCTCCCTCTGAACCTCTTCCCTCTTGTGCTCTCTATCGCTCATTCTCTCTCCCTCTCTCAAATAAATAAATAAAATCTTTAAAAAAATAGTATCCTTCAAACCAGGAGATAAGGTGGGGACCATAATTGTATGTGGGAGAGGCTAGATGGTGCCATGGTTGTGCAATAAGGTAATTATGAATTGAATCCTTTAAATATTCATTTAGGGGCACCCGGGTGGCTCAGTTGTTAAGCGTCTGCCTTCAGCTCAGGTCATGATCCCAGGGTCCTGGGATCGAGCCCCACATCGGGCTCCCTGCTTGGTGGGAAGCCTGCTTTTCCCTCTCCCACTCCCCCTGCTTGTGTTCCCTCTCTCGCTGTGTCTCTCTCTGTATAGGGCCAGGATGAGTTCTCTCCAGAATTTCTGCTCAACAAGATTTTATCTGTGGCTCTCTGGTGGTCAACAAATAAAAAACTGACTTCTGTCTACCTGATGACCTAGTGGGTCCAGGATACAAATCCAATAAATAAAATTTTAAAAAAATATATTCATTTAGAGATCGGAGTGAAAAATGAAATTACTTCTTAATCACTTTTGGTTGCCAAATTGTGCTGCTTTATACATGACTGCATGCTTTTGTACTTTATAATTGTCAAGAACTGTGAAGGGGTGCAGATTTTTACCTTCCTTTGCAAACTAGCAAGTTAGCCTGCCACAGTTTCACAGATGCGGGCAGAAAACACAGACTCCTGGGTCAGAGACCCAGGACTTTATCACTCATGGCACAGCAGGCAGCATGAGGTTCATGTTCACGTCGGCTCCCCACCTGTACCCCCAGCGGGTCACATAGGGGAGCCAGGTGAATGCTGCACCTGAAGTGGGTTTGCATCACAGCTGAGGAACTCTGAGCTTAGGGAACCCAAATCTTTTGTAATAGACACTCGTACCAAGGGGAGACATTACACTAGACAGAAAACAAACTTGCCCTCTGCTCTGGAGGGAGACCTTATGTCTTCCCGGGCTGTTTGCTGTACAAATACCCTGGAGAAAATACTCCAGAACACAAGTGGTCAGTGCCCCTGCTCACAAGCATGAAGAAACAAGGAGAATTGTCTCCTGACAAAAATAATAGTAGTTACACTTATATAGTGCTTACTGTGCATTAGGAACCGTTCTAAGCACTTTAGTGCCTTATATACATTATGTCACTTAATCCTCACAACAATTTTATGAGGTTATCCCTCTTTTCACAAATGAGAAAATGGAATTTTGTAATAATACAGAAGGTAGAGGGTCTGTAATGATTTAGATCACCAGAGACTCTGACCTCCTAAGGCCTGAAAGGGGCATGATGTTTGATGTTTGTTTGTTTTTAAAGTAGGCTCCACCCCCAGCATGTAGTCCAAGGCAGCATCTGAACTCACTACCCTGGGATCGGAACCTGAGCTGAGATCAAGAGTCAGCCACCTAACCTCCCGATCCACCCAGGTGCCCCAACATGATGTTTAGTTTTAATAAGCCCACAGGTGATTCTGATAGACAGCAAAGCTTGAGAATCAAGGATAAGCATCATGCCTGGCTGGCTGGAGTGTGAGACTCTTGATCTCGGGGTTTTGAGTTCAAGGCCCAGGTTGGGTGTAGAGATTACTTAAATAAAGATAAGCATCATCTTTATTTTTTTATAAATATTTTATTTATTTATTTGACACACAGAGAGAAAGAGAGGAAGAGAGAGGGCACAAGCAGGGGGAACGGCAGGCAGAGGGAGAAGCAGATTCCCCACTGAGCAGGGAGCCCGATGTGGGGCTTGATCCCAGGACCCTGGGATCATGACCTGAGCCAAGGGCAGCCACTTAACGACTGAGCCACCCGGGCACCCCAAGCATCATCTATCTAATTCCTTTAAATATTTAGCAAAACTTTCTATTCCTTTCTAAATTTATGCCTACCTAATAAAGCCAACAATTTTTTTTCCTTTTACTTAAAACACAGGATTTTTGAGTTCTTGCTGTATAAGGAAGACTTAGGACCAAAAGAAATGAAACCAATTTCTTTCCAATGAAGATGTTTAGAGAAAGTACAGACTTTAAAAGGACTGGCTCATTAAATTTAAAATACAACATGTATTTAAAAGAAAAGAAAATTTAAAAATTGCCAACATTTCCAAGTTCTTGGTGGAAAAACATACTTTCTCACATGATTACGATAGCCACAAATGTCGCAAATCCATAAAAGATCAGTATTGAAAATGTAAGGGATGGAATTATGTTAGTAAGTAAATGACTTACAGGAAAAATTCAAGTTTCATTCATTTTGGGGACTAGAAGTAAGCAGGGTAAGAAAAAAAGTATGTAGGATGATGACCCTGTTTTTCTTTTTGTTTACATTTCAGAGTACGAAGCTTTCTCTACAGGACTGAGAGATGTGAGAGGCATATTTACCTGCAGGGGTGACAGGAGAGGGTGTCATTTGCTTCCATATACCTTTGGGAGTGTGCGTGTCCTTTTTCCAATTTTTATTAATTTAAACCATTTGTCTAAAATTCCTTTGAAACTTACTTTCTCTTTCAAAGTCCATGTACTTTCATATGTTTTTTTTAACAATAATTACATATGTTAATTAGACTGAGCAGTCTCCTAGCAGGAAACAGAGGGCACACCCACCCAAAGGGCAGTATACAGGGAAAGGGAAAAATGGTGCCTGTGAAGACACCCTCCCACTCGAGCCTGAAGGGGTCAGAGGACAGAGGTGTGCCCAGAGGCTGTCTGAAGAAACTATGCTTGTTAAGAAGGCCAGTCCAAAGTAACCTGACAGGGAGAATCAACACCAGACCCACCAAAACCAAGCAGAAGTTTGAGGGAAAGGGTACGATTTGTGAAAAACAGGGTGGAAAATGGATCTGGAAGGCAAATGGAGAAAATCAAATAGAGTTGCACTTGTCTCTCCTTGAACGTTAGTGTTTTCAATTGCTTGTTCCTATCGCAGAGCACTTTGGTCCCTATATTAATAATTATAACCCTTACTTGTATAGTCCTTTGAGGTTGGAAATTGTTTTTAAGTACACTATGTCACAGTTCTGTCAGGTACATAAACATGTATCATCCTGTGATACAAATGAAGCAATTTAAAAGAAGCAAATTAAGAAGGCAAGAAAAAAAAAACTTTTGGTTAGGGTTAACCAAATAATAACCAATGAATTCCTTATTCATTCCCCTAAATGAGTTTCTTTCACAGAAAATTGCCAAGTCAGAGAGGATGCTAACTTGACCAGAACGGCAGGGTGGCAGTAAATTTACCTTCCTTTCATTCCGCAAATGCCTAGTCACAAAAATACTACACCTACTTGTATTATTTTTAATGTTATAATAAGAAAAAGCCAAATTGTTACTGTATAATTCATGAGTTCTATATCACCAGTAACTTTGACTGAATAGCAACAACATTGTAAAAATAATTTGCCCTCACCCAAAATTCTTTTGGTTTAAAGCAAACTAAAGAAGCTTTGAGTCAGATTTTATTCTATGATAATGAGAACCTAAAACAGATTTGAAATGTCTCTGAATCCAGGGGAGCCTGGGTGGCTCAGTCAGTTAAGCATCTGCCTTTGGCTCAGGTCATGATCCCAGGGTCCTGGGATGGAGCCCCGCATCAGGCTCCTTGCTCAGTGGGAGGCCTGCTTCTCCCTCTACCCCTCCCCCCTGCTCATGCTCTCTCTCTCTCTCTCCCCCTTCCTCTCAAATAAATAAATAAAAATATTTTTTTAAAAATCTCAAAATAAATAAATAGATATCCCCCAGTGCACATTGTGCAAGAATATTTACAAAAAAGATAAACTATACATTAAACACATCACAACAGTTGTCTATAGTAGCAGGAGGAGAAGAGTAGGGAATGGGGCTTTTTTTTTAAGCACATAAATTATTGACGGAGAATTTTTGGCAGACCAGTGGTGATAATACCCCATAAATTATGATGAGTATGAAGAACTTAACCCTCTGGCCCTGAGATCCAAAATCAAATACGAATAGTGAAGAAACCATGACAACTTTCTTAGCAGGATGACAGAAAGCTTTTGCCACAGTCCAGCTCCATGGACACAAGACAACCTATGTCCCTCTTTTTTTAAAAAATTTTATTTATTTATTTGACAGAGAGAGAGAGCGAGAGCAGGAACACAAGCAGGGGGAGTGCGAGAAGGAGAACCAGGCTTCCCGCTGAGCAGGGAGCCCGATGCGGGACTCGATCCCAGGATTCTGGGATCATAACCTGAGGCGAATGCAGACGCTTAACGACTGAGCCACCCAGGAGCCCCTTATATCCCTCTTTTTAATCTGAGATATTTGGCCCACATGATGACATCCAATTGCAACATTTCCTTTTCTTTTTGGGGCACAGAGAGTTTGTGGTTTTCTCTACTAATGGAAATATTGCAAAGTAACCAAAGTAACAAGCAGGTACAATTAATGGCAGAGAGCCAGATATAAAGACTTTGAAAAGATTTCATGCTTGGTATATCTAGAGGCAGACCGTCCTGATTGCCTGTCCAGTATCCACTTTCACCTTCATCTTTCCTACATACATATCCCAATTTTGTTCAGGGTAGCAGGGTGCCCAGTTAAAGAACTCTGCTTTCTAGACTCTTCTGCAGATGGAGACACAATTCTGGTCAGTAAGATATAGGCAGAAATCTAATGGGTAGGGCTTTTAGGAAAGTTACTGTTTTCCTGATAAAAATGAAGAGGGACAAACTTAATAGACATGCATCTTTTTTTTCTGTAAGCTCTAAGCCCAGTGTGGGGCTTAAACTCACAACCCCAAGATCAAGAGTCACGTGCTCTACCAACTGAGCCAGCCGGGCACCCCTAGACATGTATCTTTTGTCCTTTGTCTTTCTTCCTGCCTGGAAAGTGGAGGTGCTACCCAGTGGTACAATAAACATTTTGTAACCATGGAAGAAAGCCTTTCACTACAGATGGCAGCAGAAGAGAAAAGGTGTCTGGTTTCCTGAGCAGTGTCCCAGGATGGAGCTCTGCGTTGAGTCCTGCATCAGGCTCTGTGCTCAGTGGGGAGCCTGCTTCTCCCTCTCCCTCTGCCCCTCCCTCCTGTTCATGCTCTCCCAGGAGCTCTCTCTCTCTCTCTCTCTCTCTCTCAAATAAATAAATAAAATCTTTAAAAAAAAAGATCTGACCATTCCAGGTCAATCAGGATCTCCTTCCCAGGCAGTCGTTGTGACTCAGGCTTAATGACTGAAAGGAACTGTCATGATGATAAAGCTCAATCTTGGCTGTTGCATCATCATAAAGCTCAATCTTGGCTGTTGCAGCATCACACAGAGTCAGTTAGAATATGGATTAGAGGATCAAGGAAGAAGATTTTTTCCTTACTTAGCTCTAAGACAAAATCTTACTCAGTTCAGTGCTCTGACCTTAGGTTTCAAAGAGCTCTGATCTAGCAAGTTGAGGGAACACTTCACTTAATACAATCATGCGAGTAATAAGAGGATGTATCTTGTCAAATAATTCAGATAATACAGATATGTACAGCGTTAAAAGCAAAAGTCATTGCTATCTGTTTGGTGGAAATTACTTCTGATACTTTTCTATGGCAATGTACTTTAAAAATAGACCTTCTTTCCTTTCTTTTCTACAACTTCCGTTGCATTGATCTGGTGAGATAATGCTTGTGAAATAATTATAAAACTGGATAGACTATTATTCTCATAATTCAAAGAATCCTTTAATACATGTAAGATACTACATTTGGAGAGAGAATGATTATGCCTCTTCCCATAGCACAGTGAAATGTGGCTGGTGCAGCACCAACTAGGAGTCCTTAGTAGCTAATTTCTAAGCCTCACAACAATCCAGAGAAGCAAATATTACTATTATCTTCCTCAGAGCCTAAGGGATCTGAAGTTCAAGAGGTGAAATCAATTAGACAAGATCACAGAGTTAGTCAGTAGGAGGGTTGAGATTTGAATCCAAGTTAACATTCTCCAAAGCCCTGCACTTTTCCATTTTATCTCCCAATATAGGTGAGATGGGTTCCTGTTGTAGGTAAGAATAAATTTAGGAAAGGTCACACTTTATGGGACCTCTGTAAACAACTCTTAGTAATGTTATTTTGGACAAATATACTATATGTCTTGGAATGTCACTCTCTCATGCTGGTTTCCCCTCTTAGTCCCTCTTCCCACCCTCCTATGCACTTGGTTAGTATCTGATATAATTCTTTTAAAAAAAAAAAATTATTTATTTGAAAGAGAGAGCATAAGCAGAGGGAAGAGGCAGAGGGAGAAGGAGAAGCAGGCTCCCTGCTGAGCAGGGACTGATGCAGGGCTGGGTCCCAGGACCCTGGGATCATGACCTGAGCTGAAGGCAGTTGGCTTAACCAACTGAGCCATCCAGGTTCCCCCAAGAAATGACCTTTAAAGAGGTAATTGAAGTTAAATGAGGTCATAAATGGGTGAACTGTAATCGACATGATTGTATTTGGAGATAGGACCTTCAAAAAGATGACTAATTCAATGGAGACTGTTAGGTGGGGCTTAAAGAAGAGAGATAAAGAAGAGAGACAATGGAGACTGTTAGGTGGGGCATAAAGAAGAGATGCACATCTGCGTGCACAGAGAAAACCACGTGAGGACACAGAAAGAAGGTGGCCATCAGCAAGCCAAGAAGCCTGGGCTCAGGAGAAGCCAAACTTGCCAACACTTTAATCTGGACTTCCAGCCTCCATAACCACGAGAAACTTAAATTTCTGTTGTTTAAGCTACCCAACCTATGGTATTTTGTTATGGCAGCCCTAACAATCCAATATACATTCTCAGAGACACCCAGATTTTTTTTCAACTCTTCTGTTGAAAGCTTTTCAAGCCACCAAACAAACCAGCTTTCCTGCAAAACTGACAATACTATACAGCTAACATCTGATTATTATGTAATGCTATTTTATGTTGAAAGCTGAGAAGTCTGTCTCTTGGAGTTCTGAATCTTTCACTCAGTGCCTTGTAAATTGAAAGCCTAGCAAAGAGAAGACCGGAATCCTACCCCTGATGACACATGATTGATTTAGGTAGCCCAGGCCCAAGCTTTTCAGTCTTTAATTGGCCAGTGATTGGTTTAGAGACATTTCAACTAATGGGAGGTAGCGGAGTCTTGCTAGGAATTTTGTGACATGGAGACTTTTCTTTCTTTAGGTTAGTAGAGCTACGGCTGCCATTGTGTCAGCATGAGGGAGGCAGGCCTTGTGTGTAAGCATGAAATATGGCGGATCTTGATTCAGACCAGCCCTGAAGCCCATCCTACCTTCTGGACTTTACAGTCACATGAACCAGTAAATCTCTCTTATTTTTTAAGCCAATATGAGTCTTATGTAACTTGAAAACCAAAACCAAAAACAAAAACCCCCATTCTAAATGCTACAGGTAGGTGCAAGTGTATAAATCTTAATAAAGTCAGATCTCATCCCTCGGGGGGGGGCCTAAATTTATTTGCACTGATCAGATTGGCAAAAAGTGAATACAACAATAATAATACCAGTTTTGATGGTGGCTTTAAGTAATAAAAACTCACCTACATTGATGGTAGGAATGTAAATTGTTGCTATATTTTTAGAAATTTTTAGAAATTGCTTGTAATATATTAGGCTTATTAGTCCCAGGCTGGATCAGGACCCAGTGGGGAGTCTGCTTGAGATTCTGTCTCTTCCTCCTTCTCCCCCTCCCCCATGCACGTGCGCGCGCGCTCTCTCTCTCTCTCTCTCTCTCTCAAATAAATAAATAAAAAGTAGAAAACTCTGAGCTCTGCTCAGGGACCCTGCATTTGTCTCTTTCCTGCCTGAGCGGCTGGATCTCCCACACACCATCTTTGCACCCAGTTCCCAGGGAGGAAACTGGTGCAGGTATAGTTATACCCCCCCCCCCCCCACACGAAGGAGCAGGTCCGCCCCTGGGCGCGCGCGCGCGCGCGCGCGCGCACACACACACACGCACACACACACACGCACACACGCACACACGCACACGCAGGAGCAGCTCCGCCCCTGGGCCCACCTTCCCCGGACGGCCTTAAATGCAGGCAGTGGGCGCTCCGCTGCACAACCGCAACCATTCTGTCTAGGTAGTGGAACCTGCGGGCTGGGGTAAGTAAACATCTCCGTTCCACTCTTTTTTCCTGTTGAGTTCCTAGAATTCCCTATTGTGGAACGTTTGCGCATTGCTCCCCCGTCTCCTCTTGCTTAATAACTTCAGAGTCTTGCACTACGAGGAACGTGAAAGCCAGATGTCCCGATCGATGCCTACCGGTCCCTGCTTGTTCTTGGAGAGTTCGGAGCCATGCTGGAGGGAAGGGCGTAGCCTGTCTGCGCTCGGGTGCACGGCATAGTTTGCCTTAGCCGGGGCGGCGGCTGGCTAAGAAACTTTCAGGACTGCAAAACTGGAACAAGTGTGGAAGGAGATGAAAGATAGGGGTCGGAATTCAGTTAGTGGGCACGGGTGTGTGCGGGGAGAGGAGGTGGGAGCCAGGGGCGAGTGTGCTTGGGGGCGCACTGCACCCGGACATCTGCCGGTGGGTGGGACTCTCTCCGAACTTCGGCTGCCCCTGAGGCCATGTCCTTTGGTGAGGGGGAGCTTCTGGACTTCCAGCGAG
Source organism: Zalophus californianus (assembly GCF_009762305.2). Lineage (NCBI taxonomy): Eukaryota > Metazoa > Chordata > Mammalia > Carnivora > Otariidae > Zalophus > Zalophus californianus. The sequence continues at coordinate 22,017,689 of NC_045607.1, forward strand.
GTCGGAATTCGCACTTGGCTGCCTTTTTGGGAAAAGAGACAAGTAGAAAAACCGGGCTGCGGTTCCGACCGTCGGAAACGGTCCATTTGCAATGCAAAAGTGTCCAGGGCACTGCTGTTACCCCAACTGGGGTCGCCTCTCGGGGGGTGGGGGGGTGTCCAGTCAAAAGATACAACCAAGCCAAAGCATAAGAAAAGGAAGGGTTTTACTTGCAAGAGTAAAGGAGAACACCAGGGATATTTCCCAACGTAGTGTCACCCCGAAAAACAAAATTGGGGACGTTTTAAGCTAAGGGTACGTGCATATTCATGAGGGGGTTCGCAAAAGAAAGTTCAGTATGGAACTGGGGCAAGGGTCATCCGAAATCAATAGAGTCCAGGTCCTAGTTGATTGAAGTCTTGAGGGCCAGCAAGGGTCGGCATCACCAGCTCCCTGACCAGTTCGCCTGGAGTTTGAGTGCTCAAACAGCCCAAGAACGTGCGTGAGATCAGTCTTTGCTTTTGAAACAGCGCTGGGAGTTTTACCATTGATATATTGTCTCTGATTTGGTTGGGCTATTATCTGGCCAGGTAAAAACGATTAGTTTTTGCATTCCCTTTGTTTCCATAAAATCCTAAACTGCAGAGGTTCTTGTATTCCTTTCTAATTTTAACACCTCCTAGAGGAAGTTCTGCAGGAAGGGAGCGAGGGCAAGTAGAGTCAGTAGGGCATAGGTCACAAGAATAGCTGACGGCCTAAAATGACTTCTCCTGTGGCCGGAAAGCTATGTCTCAGTTTTTTTCTTTTTCGGGGGACCCCTAGCTCTTTTTTGCTTACACTGCTGTGGGACTGTTGAAATCGCCAGCGACTGCAGACCCGTCCGCTGGAGGTACACACGTGGGGAAGGAGCGGCTCCCTCATGATGCAGGGGAGATCTGTCCAAGAAAATGTCCTGATCCCAAAGCTCAGGGCTGTCTGAATCATCTCTCTTGGTTTCCTGTGGAGGCAAGTTTAAACCCTGATTTCCCATTTAGTGCCAATGTCAACTCACCACTGTGCTGAGCAGCAGTAGCACCTCGGGGTGTTCAGGAGGCTGAAACTGTTTGCCTTAGAAAGGTGTTATATCCATCTGAAAGGTGTACGTGCTCTTCTATTCGGTTCTTTGTGTTTGATGCTCTTTCTCAGGATTTGCTTTATGTGAGGTGAGGAACGGAGTATTCACCCACCACGGAGCTGTCCAGTGCCCTCGTGAAACCGCAGCGGTGGCTGGGAAGAATTTCGGTATCGGTTTTAATATTTTTCCTTGTCTTGGAGATTTCTGAGGAAGCCTCAGTTTCCTCATTTGTACCCTGTACACTGGCAATGATAATAATGCCTATCTTAAAATTTATGAGGGTAAAATAAGATAGTGCATATGAAGTGCTTAGCACAGGAATAGAAAGGTAGTAAATACCCAATAAATGTGGTTGGCGTTAAATGATCATGAAGAGAAGTAGATGGTGAGTGGACCCTGCTGCCTGGCTTCGCCGCGGGGGCTAGGAAGTCATAATAATCCAGTCACATCATGGCGGTTGACTACGTGTTTACTGTGTTCCAGAAACTTCAGGATGGTTCCTGCTAAGAGCTGGACCCTGAAGAAGCACTTTGAAGGCAGCCCTACTCATAGTAACTTTGAGTTAAAGACAGTTGAACTCCCATCCTTAAAAAATGGAGGTAAGTCATAAGATTTCAGCTGGAAAAGACTATCAGTTAGCCTTTGCTGCATAATAAACTACCTCAAACAACAGTCAAACAACAATGACATCTAACAGCAATCGTTTATTGGCTCACAATTCTGTGGGTTAGCAATTTGGGCTGGGTTAAGTTGGTGGTAACTCTGTAGGTTTCATCTGGGCTAACCGTTTAATCTAGGTTGGACCTCACTCATTTGGTGGTTAGCAAGCTCTCTGCAGAGGTGCATGCCTCAGTCCTCTGGGTGGCCTTTCTAGCAGGCTAGTTTCTAGCAGGCTGTGAGCTCTCTGTCTTTGCAGTGGTCCCACTGATCTAGAGCAGCAGGTGTTGGCAAATAACTTTTCAAGCCTCTACTTATATCATGTTTGCTAATATGCAAAGCAAGTCACATAGCCAAGTCCGGATTCAAGGAGTGAGACATAAGACTTCTTCTTTTTTTTTTTTTTAAGATTTTATTTGTTTATTTGACAGAGAGAGACACAGCGAGAACAGGAACACAAGCAGGGGGAGTGGGAGAGGGAGAAGCAGGCTTCCTGCTGAGCAGGGAGCCCGATGGGGGGCTCGATCCCAGAAGGCAGACGCTTAATGACTGAGCCACCCAGGCGCCCCAGAGACATAGACTTCTTGATGGGAGGAGTGGCGAGGAGGCCCCACACAGTGATGGAAGGTATTTGTGACAATTTTGCCATCTTCCACAGAGACTTTTTCAAGGTTTTCTGTTTGAAGCCTTGATGTCATGTGGGAGGAGGATCCCTCTGATTTCTTTCATAATTGAAATGGTACATTGTTCCTGACTTTGACAAATGCTGGGGAGGATTTCCTCTCTGTCCTGGCAAGCCTGGTGATGGGGTGAGCAAGGGGGTAAGCAGGGCCTAGCAGCTGTGTGCAGATCTCAGATTATCCTGTGCACAGACAGGAGGGAAAAAGTCTCCTCCTTTGTTGAGGAGTCTCCCATCCCATGGGGGGAAGTGGAAGGACAAGGCAAAACCCTAAGGAAATCTAGGGGAGAGAAACAGCGGCACCGCTGTAACGTGTTTGGAGATTAGCTTTGTAGAGCAGACCGTATGGGGTGTTTGCAGGTAGAAAGGCAGGCTTTGAGAAAGGGACATGCAATCAAAGAGCTTGGCCAAGTTCAGTCCCATCTAATTTGGGATAGACAGCCAGGACTCCGATTCAAAATTCCAGAGAATGTGTGCATGAGGGTCACTCCAGCAAAATATATATTCTTTAATACTAACGGGGGCTGTCAGTGAAACCTTATGTGGGCACTGTAACATAGTGATTACAAATGTGGCCCTGAGCAAGTTCCTTAACCTAAGCCTAAGTAAAATGGAAACAATAGTTGTTGGGAATATCATGTGAAATAATCCATGTAAAGCATGGAGTGAGTTCTGAGTAAATAACATGATGGTGATGGTGATGATGATGATCGGGACTGGACCCCTCTTGTTGTCTGTCTCTTTAATAGCAAGTGCAGAAGGGCAACCTTCTGCAGAAAGATACTCTTATTTTGAATGTTTATTTTGAGTGCTTATTTGGAATGCCAAAGTCAAGGAAGGCATCAAGCCTTGAGTTTCTAATTGCCTATGTAATGCTTTATTTGCTAGAGGTCCTGCTGGAAGCTTTGTTCCTTACCGTGGATCCTTATATGAGGTATGATTTTCCTCCTAAAAATTCATGTGTTGTGCTTTGGATCCTGTTTTGAAATAGTCCATCTTTTAAAATATCCAACTGATTGTCTTTTCCTCCTGTTGTCCCAGTATAATATCAGCAATAAGATTCATGGTTGCTCATCTTTGCCAGCAAAGGTTTGAGAAGTTTGATGAGGGATTCCCTTGGCCCCTTTATTTGACCACCATTTCCTGTCTTAATGTGCACAATTTGCCTCTCATTGCTCCCCAAAAATTAAAAGACTAAAGGATCCCAAATCCAATTTGTCCATTTCACTACTGACAACTAATTTGGGTAGAGCAAGATGGTAAGACTAAAATAAGCTTTTCTTGCCTTCCATTTACCTCTATTCTTTTAATTTAATCAAATATTTGTACTCAGTAAACAATCCAGGGAAGGGAAGGAATGAAAGCCTTGATGGGGCACTAACTTTTCAGTAATTTTTGCCTATTGGTAAATAATGTAGTCATCATTCTTTAAAATAATTGTTTTCAGAACTGATCAATAGAGATTCAAATCTAAGGTAAAAAAATGTTTCCAAATGTTAACTAGCATCCCTTTTTGTGTGGCTGGTATGATTCTGTGACAATAATTCCAATTTGTAAACTTTTCCCCCTACAGTACCAACCAATTCTCTAATACCAGCTCGTTGTCCTACAATTCAGTTCTGACACTATCTAACTGTAGATCCCACAAGTGAAGGCGTCAGTCTTACAAAACTGCCCCTTCCCACACTTCAGATGCCAATCCCAAGTCCACATTGTTACCTGTACTTCTGACCAACAGGCTATAGATCCGAGGCTCCAAAGACCCCCTCCTTGGGTTCAATTAATTTGGTAGAGGGGCACATAGAACTCGGGAAACCAGTTTACTCACCAGCTTCCTGGCTTATTATAAAAGGGTATGATTTGGAAACAGTCACATGGAAGAGATGCATAGGGCAAAGTATGTGGGAAGGGGCAAGGAGTGTCCATGCACTCCCCAAGGGCACCACTCTCCCCACCTCTCCTCATGTTCACCAACCCAGAAGCTCTCCGAACCTGTCCTCTTAGGGTTTTATTGAGGCTCATGACATAGGCATGGTCGATTAAATCATTGACTATTGGCAATTGCTTCAACCTCTAGCCCCTCCCCACTTCCTGGAGGTCTGGCGAGGGGGCAATGAAAGTTAGAGCCCTCTAATCATGTGGTTGGTTTGGCAACCAGCCCCCAGCCTTAGGTGCTTTCCAAAAATCACCTCATTAATATAACAAAATATGCCGTTATCACTCTCATCACTTAGGAAATCGAGGAGTTTTAGGAGCTCTATGCCAGAAACGGGATAGAGACAGAATACATTAATTCTTACTCTAAATCACAATATCACAGCTAGTGATTTGAGAAACAAGTACCCAGTGGTGTCTGGGTTATGTTTTAAAAGTTACTGGTAGAAACTCATCCACAATGGAGCATGATGGTAAGAGTCTCATATTCATTTCACAGAAAAATGCTATCAGAATGCTTCTCTGGGGTCACAGCAGGACTACCTCTAACATCTCTCCTCTTGCATTTCACTCAATTATTTTGCCTTCATGTATCAGCACACACTTTCCCATTGATTTTCCATGTGGACTGAAACTCAAGATGGTTTTCCCCAGACGCTCTTTTTTTTTTCTTTTTAAGAGAGAGAGAGCACATGCACGCAAGCAAGAGAGAGAAAGGGGTGGGGATGGGGGCAGAAGGAGAGGGAGAGAGAGAATCCAAAGGCAGGGTTCGATGACCCCGTCAAAATCAAGAGTCAAATGCGCAACCAGCTGAGCCACCCAGGGGCCCCTCCCCAGATGTCCTTATGTATTAAGAATGGATTTTTCTTTTTCAGAGTGGCAGCCAAAAGATTGAAGGAGGGTGATATGATGATGGGGCAGCAAGTGGCCAGGTATTTCTGTGTGTCTCAGTGCTTGAATAATATGTCTCTCCTTTACCCCCTTCTGGGTCCACCTCTGTCTATCACCCCTACAATTTCTTCAGTCTGTGTGATTCACTCACTGATCTTGGAAGCAACTTGGGAAATCTTGCCCCTTTCCTGACTAATTGGAAAGGAGGGAAGCCTGTGAAATTGACATCATTGCAGCTCTTAAACTTAAAAAATTGTAATTGTCCAGTTTATGACTATTGCAAAAATTCAAATAAATCAAAAATTTGTATCTTGGAAACTGAAAGTTCCCTTATCATCTGAACCTTAGAGGTGACTGTTGTTAATGTATTATTATTTCAAAAATTGCTTAGTACACAAACTAATATTTATAATTTTTCTTAAATAATGGGATTATATGCCCTTCAACAAATTGCTTTTTCTCACTTAATATGTTATGGATATCTTTTGTTGATAAAATGTAAATATACTACCTACCTTTTAGTGGCTGCAAATTTTTTTAAATCAATCCTTTTTTTTCTCCCAAAGATTTTATTTACTTATTTGAGAGAGACAGAGAGAGCGCAAGTGAAGGGGGGAGGTACAGAGGGAGAAGCAGACTCCCCACTGAATCAGGGAGCCTGACACAGGGCTCGATCCCAGGACTCCAGAATCACAACCTGAGCTGAAGTCAGACGGCTCAACCAACTGAGCCACCCAGGCACCCCTTAATGGCTGCCAATATATCCCATTGTTATCTGCCATGTAACTAATCTACTCCTGGTAGCAACCGTTTCCAGTTTTTTCTATCACAAATAGTTCTGCAAGGAACATGTATGCCTCTTTTTGTGCATGTCTGTATATTCTTTGCCTACTTGGATGAATATTGCTTCACATTAAATTCCCAGAAGTATAAAATCTAGGTCAAAGGAGATGCATATTTTATTAACGTATTTATTTATTTATAAAGATTTATTTATTTATTTTAGAGAGAGAGAGAGAGAGCACAGCGTTGGGAAGGGGCAGAGGAAGAGGGATTGAGTCTTAAGCAGACTCTATGCTGAGCACAGAGCCCAACGCGGGGTTCAATCTCAGTACCTTGAGGTCACAACTTGAGCCTAAACTGAGTCGGATGCTTTTTTTTTTTTAAGATTTTTTAAATTTTTATTTATTTGACAGAGAGAGAGACAACAAGAGAGGGAACACAAGCAGGGGGAGTGGGAGAGGGAGAAGCAGGCTTCCTGCAGAGCAGGAAGGGACCCCGATGTGGGGCTCGATCCCAGGACGCCGGGATCAAGACCTGAGCCGAAGGCAGACGCTTAATGACTGAGCCACCCCGGCACCCCTCGAGTCAGATGCTTAACCAACTGTGCCACCCAGGTGCCCCGAGAGATGCACATTTTTTAAAATGAGCAATCCTCTGATTTATAAAAAGATGCAACAATACTTAAAATGATACAAAATATCAATTTCAAAACAACTTCAAAACGTGAGTGTATTTAACCATACTCAGCTCGTAACAGAGCAAATGGGTAAGAAGAATAATTCACGCTAGAGCATATTGCTAATATGAACTGGCAAGAGAAAAAGTTGGTAAAGGAAGGCAGAGGAACTCTTATCTTTTAAGAATTAGGGGCGCCTGAGTGGCTCAGTCGTTCGTTAGGCGTCTGCCTTCGGCTCAGGTCGTGGTCCCAGGGTCCTGGGATCGAGCCCCGTACCCTGCTCGGCGGGAAGCCTGCTTCTCCCTCCCTCTCCCACTCCCCCTGCTTGTGTTCCCTCTCTCGCTGTCTCTCTCTGTCAAATAAAAAAAAGAAAAAAAGGATTAGAACCGAGGGGCTGCATCGTCATCTGGCATCCGCTCGATGTTGTACCTGTGGTTAGAAATGGACATGATGGGAACTCCAGGCATCTGGATTCATCCTGTAAGGTCCGGTCAACTTGGCCACAATGTAACACTTGTGCTGAGGTACTCTCTGTACTAAGCGGTCATCTGCATAGGCTCCTTTGTGTGTGCATGGTAATGGTTCAGATCTTGGCTCCTTGGCAATCCTTAGAGCCACTCAATACTTTTGCCCTAGTTTCTCAGTTTGAACCATTACACAGTCAGTTCTACAAGGGATACACTTGGCATACAGACAGTCCATCGTTGACTGTACTAAGTCAAGTTTGGCTTGAATGGAAAAGTTGATAAAGTTGGTATCAACCAGGATGTGGTAAGGTGGGCCCAGCTCTGTGTTATATTGGAAGAATAAGCAGGGAGGATGTTGGGGGACTTTTCTTTCCTTGAGTGCACTGGGATCTTCCTTTTCTTTCTTTTTAGGTTTTAATCTATCCTCGTTAAGCCTCTGATCTCAAAGACTTAAGCATTCGCTTCATGGTAGCATACTTTCTTGCTTTCTTTTGCTTCCCCATGTTCGTGCCGTACTCTTGTTTCTTCCAAGATCACCAACCCGATAGATGCACATTTTTAATTTGAAGTTTTGATGTCAAATTTCTCTTCAAAAAGATTGTATGAATATCCACTCCCACCAATAGCATATTAAAGAACTTGTTTCCTCATACCTATATGCCCATTGCTTATCATCTTGGCAATCTGAGATGAATTCACATTGATATTTCCATTTAACTTCCATTTCTTTCATTATTAGTGATGTTGACTTTTTTTGGTAAATTAATCATCAGTTTTCTTCTGTGAATTACGTTTATGTCTTTTCCTTTGTTCCTTTAGGTCTTTTCATCTTTTATAGTGATTTGTAAGATCTTTTTATATGTTAGGAATATTAGTGTTGCAAATATTTGGATCTTTGTTTATCTTTATCTTTCTCCCATGTCCAATCATAGTTTAAAATTTTTATATGGGGGGCACCTGGGTGGCCCAGTTGGTGGAGCATCTGACTCTTGGTTTTGGCTCAGGTTGTGATCTGAGGATCATGGGATTGAGCCCCGCATCTGGCTCTGCCCTCAGTGTGGAGTCTGCTTGAGAGAATATTAAGCAGGCTCTGCACCCAGCACAGAGCCCAGTGCGGGGCTTGATCTCACAACACTAAGATCAGGACCTGAGCTGAAATGAAGAGTCAGATGCTTCGCAAACTGAGCCCCCCAGGCGCCCCTAAATTCATTTCAGTTTTAAAGGATTCTTACTAACATGGGAAAAAGTATAAGTCATATATACTAGTATAATGTTGAGAGAGAAAAACTGGGTTGCAAAATATAAAGTGATTTCAATTATGTAAATAAATATGGGATCAAGCCCCACATTGGGCTCCCTGCTCAGTGGGGAGCCTGCTTCTCCCTCTCCCTCTGCCTGCCGCTCCCCCCTGCTTATCCTCTCTCTCTGTGTCAAATAAATAAATAAAATCTAAAAAAGACAAAAACAAAAACCAGTAAGTGTACTCTTAATCCCCATCACCTATTTCACCCATCCCCCTAGGGCCCACCTTCCCTCTGGCAGCCACCAGTTTGTTCACTTCATTTAAGGGTCTGTTTTTTGTTTGTCTCTTTTTTTCTTTGTTTTGTTTCTTAAATTCCACATATGGGGGCGCCTGGGTGGCTCAGTCAGTTAAGTGTTAAGTGCTCAGTGGGGGTCCTGCTTCTCCTCCTCCCTCTGCCCCTGCTCTCCCTCGCACACATGCTCTCTCTCTAATAAATAAATTAAAATCTTTTTTTTTTTTAAAGGGGAGCGGCAGACAGAGGGAGAGGGAGAAGCAGGCTTCCCGCCAAGCAGGGAGCCCGATGTGGGACTCGATCCCAGGACCCTGGGATCATGACCTGAGCCAAAGGCAGACACTTAACTGACTGAGCCACCCAGGCGCCCCTAAGTTAAAATCTTTAAAAACAAAGCGCTAGCGTTAGGGTCGCTGTGTGGGTCTCTGTGGAAAGCTTGTTTGGGGGGCGGTGTGTGCCCGTTAAGGCAGCACCTCAGGGACGATGGCGGAGGGAGATAATCGCAGCACCAACCTGCTGGCTGCAGAGACTGCAAGTCTGGAAGAGCAGCTGCAGGGATGGGGAGAAGTGATGCTGATGGCTGATAAAGTCCTCAGATGGGAAAGAGCCTGGTTTCCACCTGCCATCATGGGTGTGGTTTCTTTGGTGTTTCTGACTATCTACTATCTAGATCCATCTGTTCTGTCCGGTGTTTCCTGTTTGTTACGTTTTTGTGCTTGGCTGACTACCTTGTTCCCATTCTAGCTTCTAGAATTTTTGGCTCCAATAAATGGACCACTGAACAACAGCAAAGATTCCATGAAATTTGTAGCAATCTGGTAAAAACTCGACGCAGAGCTGTGGGCTGGTGGAAACGCCTCTTTACACTAAAGGAAGAAAAGCCTAAAATGTACTTCATGACCATGATCGTTTCTCTTGCTGCGGTTGCTTGGGTGGGACAGCAAGTCCACAACCTGCTGCTCACCTACCTGATAGTGACTTTCTTACTGTTGCTTCCTGGATTAAACCAGCATGGAATCATTTTGAAGTACATTGGAATGGCCAAAAGGGAGATAAATAAGCTTCTCAAACAAAAAGAAAAATGAATAACGCATCTGCTTTATTCAGTGTAATGAATGGCATATACATTGTCCTTGGGAACAGTTTCTGTTATGCTGTTTGGATACTAAAATGTTACAGAAGTAGCTCTTTGCTCTCCCTCTTTTGCCCTTGGTGCGTAGAAATTCAGACTTGCCGAGTAAGGCTTTATGCATAGTGTCTTCATGTGAAGTGTAGCTGGATGCGTTCTCATCAGTTGGCCTTATATGGACAACTCATTCCTGAGTAGGACTTGTTTTGATTTTTCTCCACCCAGGTTAATTGCATTCTTACTTTTAGGCAACTTCCTTTAAAATAATATAGTGGTGAACTTCACCTATTAGTACAGTTAACTGTGACTTTGGATAATTAATTGTTCCAGTTGATCTTTGCTTTAGCTAGATACAAGTTAGTGGTCTGTGGCTACAGGAAGCTGGTTCTACTGTCTGCTTCCACAGTCTGCTTAAACTGCCTGGCTTCATGAATACAGAGACCAAGTTGACCACTTCCAATGAAGAGACCAATTAAGATTCATTCCTCATGCTGTTTCTATACAATGGGAGAAGAATCCTCTGGAATAAAATGAAACCAATTCCATGCCCTAGTATGTGCTGGTTTCTGCCTTGTGAAAAACTTAGTAATTTGTAAGAAACATTGATCTTTCCTCCCAAATGGGGAATATGACAGGCTTTGAGCTCGTCTCTCGTTGCTCTTAGACTTCAAGTTAGTAGATCCTTAGAGGCTTTTTAACAGCAGGCTTCCAGAAGTTTGTGTTTAGGATTTTTAGCATATTTTTAATTTCAGGTTTTCAGCCAATTGAAACTCAAGTACATAACAGGTTAAGACTCAGGTCTATGACCTTCACTCCAACACCAGCCAATAAAGGACAGAAGTCTTCCTATACTTAGTCAAGAGTCATTTCAGTAGAAAATAATCTTAGCCTAATTTTTTGAGACCAGACTAGGCCTTTGAAGGTAAGCCTCAAGATTCTTATTTGAAGGCAATTGCTGGCTGCTTTGGCCCCCAGAGATTTGGCACAGGAGGTGGTGTTTATGTTGGCCTCTGACTTTTTTCCTAGATCTCTCTCTCTGAAGAGTGCAAGGGCTGCTGGGGAGAGCAGACTTTTGGCGACGTTAGGTGGCCTCTGGTCTACAGAGATTTTGTAACTGCTTGGAAAGTGTCTTAGAATCATTCTCCCTCTCAGTAGCTAGAAATTTAGAATAGCTGAAATCTGTAGGGATGAACCTCTGAGGGCCGAAAATGTGACATTTGGGAACAGTTCTTAAACTCTGATTAACTAGCTGTAATATGGTTTTGTGAATTGACTGCACTGATGCTGGACCTTGTGGTATATCTGTCCCTAATAAGTGTTTTCTCCCCTTCAATATTACTGTAAATAGTAGCACCCCTTGTAGCATATGTTTGATTTTTTTTTTTAATGTTTCCTATGAAAACTACAAACTACCTTAATTTTTACATGTGTTTCCTCATTGTAGATAAGCCTATCTTGCTATCTGGATTTTTTTGTGTATATGTGTTCTACCAATTAACTACTTTGCAGTTTTAATCTTGTATTATTTCTTCTACTTTGTTTTGTGTAAAAGGGGGAAAATAAAAAAGGTGGAATTCCTCAAAAAAAAATCTTTAAAAAAAATTCCACATGTGAGTAAGATCATATGGTATTTGTCTTTCTCTGACTGACTTATTTCACTCAATATTATGCCCTCTAGATCCAATCTTGCATATGGCAAGATTTCATTCTTTTTGATAGCTGAGTAATATTCCATTGTCTATATACCACATCTTCTTTATCCAGCCATCTATAGGTGGACACTTGGTTGCTTCCATAGTTTGGCTATTGTAAATAATGCAGGTAAACAATGGGATGCATATATCTTTTTGAATTCATGGGTAAACACAGGGGTACATATATCTTTTTGAATTAGTGTTTTCATATTCTTTGGGTAAATACCCAGTAGTGGAATTACTGGATCATATGGTAGTTCTATTTTTAATTTTTTGAGGAATCTCCATAGTGTTGTCCACAGTGGCTGCACTAGTTTGCATTCTTATAATATGCCTTTTTTGAATATATCATTAAGATTGCCATAACACACTCCAAAATATTAGCAGTTATCTTTGTATTGTGGGATTAGAACTGATATTTTTATTTCATACATCAAATTTTCTAAAATAAATGTGTTACATAACTTCACGATCAGGGGGAAGACAGTATAAAATGGTTAACGGTGGGCGAAGGTGGGAGAAAGAAAATCAGCAAATGAGACTGAAAAGGAGCAACTCAGAGGGAGAGACAAAAATCCCAGTGAAGTCAGTATTACGGAAACCAATGAGGAAGTTTGGGTAGCTCAGCGTGTTGAATACAGTAGAAAGGTAAAATCAGACAATGAATGAAGAGTGTCCACTGGATTTTGCAATCAGAAGTTGTCGTGACCTTAGTGGAGTAGCGGGAGTGGAAGGCAGGTTGCATTGGACAGGACAATGCTAAAGATTTGGGAGAGAGGAGGGGCTAGGGATGGAGGGTGGCCCCTGAAAAACAATAGAGGCTGGTATCCAGGGCACCTTGAGCCAGAGGATGCATGCCTCTTGCTTAGAGAGAAAGTGGGTGAGGACAGAGACAGATGTGGAACCAGTTCAGAGAGTTCTTCTCTAATGGCCCATATTTTCTGTCAAGGAGGAGGAGAAACCAGCAGCGAGGAATTACGATGGAGAGATGTGGTGGGGTATTTAATCATGGAATGTTAACTTCAATGCCCTTTTAGGAAACTACCCATGCAGGATCCCAACTCCTTTGAAAGAGGTTTCCCATGTCTTAATGTGCTTTATCTTTCAGAGTTGTGGAAAGTAAAAACTCAGCCTTCCCAGCAGGAACTGTGGTAGTGGCTTTTTCAGGCTGGACGACGCACTCTATTTCTGATGGGAAAGATCTGGAAAAGCTACCCGCAGAATGGCCAGACACGTTACCGGTGTCTTTGGCTCTGGGAACAGTGGGCATGACAGGGTAAGTTTCATGGGTATATTTCATTTGTTTAAATACCTGACATTCTGGTTTTTCAAAATAGTTTGTTCAGAATGTGGTCAACAAGAAGAAACTTGAGACAGTCTAGGCTCAGGGGCTGGTTGGAGTAGATGGTAGGACTAAGAAGGGAAGAAGATGGACTAGAGTTAGCCTTGGACTGAAGGAAAGAGGGAAAATGAGGCCAGAGACCCTCCGGTCCAGAGAGCAGCAGGGCGGAGAAGCATGGGGCATGACCCCTCCCTAGCAGTGGGCAAACGTAACACAACAGAACCAGCTCCCTCCATCTCTGGAAGTGTCTTGGCTTCACTCCTTACTCACCTCTGCCTCCCTTTCAGAGTTTAAAAGGGGGAAAAGAATTCAGTCTTACCTTGGCTTTTCTGTACTGTCTCTCATTCCCCACCTTTCCCTATGCACATCTGAATTTCCTGAGGTATAAAGGGATCTGAGATTATTTAAACTGAGATGAATCATAAGTATGGTTGTACAGTCACTCAGCTTGACACAGACTTGAACTACTCAGGAGTTCCTTGGCCTTTTAACTCAGGAAGACTCCCGGGTCAGTTCATCCTGTCTCAACTGAACTTGGGACCTCAAGTTTCCTTTTATGGTTTGGAGAAGCAAGGTCAATTGAATTCCTTTTGTTGGAGTCCCCCCGAAACATTTTTAGTCTGGAATTCATGAATTTCCTTTCTCTCTCCAAGTTGTATGATCTTTTCCTCCCTCCCTCCCTCCCTCCCTCCCTTCCTTCCTTCTTTCCTTCCTTCCTTCCCCCATCCCTCCCTCTTTCTTTTTCACACTTCAAAGGACTTTTAAAAGAATGAAATGGAAATATATACCTCAAATGATCAGCCTCTAGCAAAAACCAGTCCCCTGTACCCCAAGTTCATATTGCACTCAGAATATGAACTCCTCAGAATTGCCACGGCCAAGAGACAATCTCATGAATTTAGAGGATGCTTAATACCTTACTTTCAGTAAGTGGGCACTAAACAGAATTATAGCACTTCCGAGTCCTGCCTGCTTGCCCTAGACCCCCTCCCACCTTGTTATTCCACCTGTCTTTCTCTCTAAATTGTGAGCCAGGTGGAGGAAGGCAGGGGTGAAGGGAGACATGAGGAAACCTTGAAGCAAGTCTCCCATGACTTAGTTGGGGAGAGAGTAATCTGTAAAATAGTAGGAGATTTGAATCCTGAAATAGAGGGTAATTTATTCATTTGTGTATACTTCTCATTCCCCTGTTCCAAGCCTCTGAGGAGTGCACTTTTACACCAAACAATCAACTTCATATCAGTGGTTCTCACTGATTGAGGAGAGGAGTTATGCTATGTTTCTAACCTCCTCTAGTGACACACTATCCATTCTTTGAGCATTCCTTACCAGTGGCGTGGGTCAACCCTTCAAGAACACTGGAACTTCTGCTATAGACTATAAAAGAAGTTGAACTTTGAAACCTAGGGTGTTGCAGCTGTCCAGGCTCCAGAGATTTAACATTCCTCCAAAGTTTGCATTACTCCCTTCATCGGACCTTTGTTTTCTCTGTTAAGCTGGAGGTGTTTATGTGTTTTGCTCTCCAACCTGTTATTAATCGAAGTCCCCCTTAGACCAAAGTGCGTCTTTAATTTTTCCTTTAAGATTTCTTTACTGTTGACTTCTCCATCTTACCTCCTTTCCATTTTTAGAAGGATGTGATGTTTGGGAAAGGCCTTGTGTATCTTGGGTCAGTATGTCTAACTGAAAGCTGATTTTAGAATTTTCTAGGACAGAGATTGGGGTGGAGGGTACTGATTGTCATGGGTAGAATGACAATCAGAAAATGCACTTTCTGCTTCGCATTTGAGGTTTTGCTAACTTGTCCAGCACACTCTGCCTTCGGCATTGATGAAGGTGCGGTTTTTAGTTGCTTACATTCATAAGAATCACCTAGTTGTATAAAATCCAGGTGTTCATGTTCCAGCATTTCTGAATCAGTGGGTCTGAAGTGGGGCCTGGGAATCTGAATTTTTTATAAAACTCCATTTGATTCTGAGGCAGGTGGTGCTCCATCCAACTTTCAAAAAACAATGTGGGAATATTAGCTTTTGGGTCCTCAGAAAAAGTGCAGATTTCTTTGCCTTTCACTGCCTTACCTTCAATGTCCAACCCTAATGGATCCCCAGATATACTCAGAGGCAGACGTATAGTTTCCGTTCATATAGAAATACCTTTTACATGAAATTTTGCAAGTGGCTTAGCAGTCGCCATAGTGGATATAGATTTCATTCGCTCAGACTCAGGGGTGCAGAAACATAACTTAGAATTTTCCTACTACTGTACATCATTTCTTTTTTTTTAACTATTTTATTTTTTTTAAAGATTTTATTTATTATCAGAGAGAGAGACAGAGACAGAGAGAGAGTGCACAAGCAGGGGGAGTGTCAGGCAGAGGGAGAAGCAGGCTTCCTGCTGAGCAAGGAGCCTGATGCGGGACTTGATCCCAGGACCCTGGGATCATGACCTGAGCCAAAGGCAGACACTCAACCAACCGAGCCACCCAGACATCCTGACTTATTTTTCGACAGAGAGAGATAAAGAGGAAACACAAGCAGGGGGAGTGGGAGAGGGAGAAGCGGGCTTACCTCTGATCAGGGGGCCCAATGCGGGGCTCGATCCCAGGACCCTGGGATCATGACCTGAGCCGAAGGCAGACGCTTAACGACTGAGCCACCCAGGTGGCTGTACATCATTTCTATCTCAAGCCTGCATCTTGGCTTGTGTAGTAAAACAGAGCCTCAGTTAAATTCAGTGATTTTTCACATTGTTCAGGTTTAAAACTCAAGATTTCCTTTTTTCCTCTCCCTGGGGTTGATGCAAAGTTCCAAGGGCTAACACATTCCATGCCAGTAGAGGGGAGACAACA
This sequence comes from Zalophus californianus, assembly GCF_009762305.2. Taxonomy (NCBI): domain Eukaryota; kingdom Metazoa; phylum Chordata; class Mammalia; order Carnivora; family Otariidae; genus Zalophus; species Zalophus californianus. The sequence continues at coordinate 22,033,418 of NC_045607.1, forward strand.
ACTTCTTGAGCTTGATCTGTCTTAGCCTTATGCTGGTGTCCTTTTCCCACTGAGTCCTTAGCCACATCGCCTTCCAAGCTGGCCATCCGAGCTGGTGGCTGCTTCGCCCAGTACTTGTCAGTACTGTCTGAGCTGCATCTTTGTAGACCCTGTCGCTCTTTCTTTGCCAGCTAACTTCGACATCTCATTTGGGATGAGATGGGGAAATTTCAGAAGTTCTTCCATCCCACTTAGGAGCCATGGAAAACTCCAGGTGTTTCTCTGGGAACCTCTTATGCTTAGACACTGCATACCATTATATCTATTCTGTGGCTGTGGCACCATGATGACATGGAGGCTTTCCCCATGAAGCTCACGTCTCCCTGGGACACACATGGAATGAGACACAAGCTCTCTGTTTTAGGATCCCCAGAGTTTATCTTCTTTTGCTCCTGAGACTTGGCCTAGGGGTAGACAAAGTGTAGCCCCTTTCCAACCAACTCTCAATTTCTTCTCTAGTTCCCATCATCTTTATTCCTGTTTAAGAGTGAGGAAGGAGGAGTTGGACCCACTTAGTGGCTGGTAATACTCATTTCCTATATTTTTTGTCTTTTATTAGGACCCATGGCACTGGGCTATTGAGAAGGCCTTCAGGATGTATCTGAAGCAACAAAGATAAAAATATAGATTTATAAGCAACAAATCTATCCACATATCTTTAATTTTCTTCTCCCAGGCTAACAGCCTACTTTGGCCTACTTGACATCTGTGGTGTGAAGGGTGGAGAAACAGTGATGGTTAATGCAGCAGCAGGAGCAGTGGGCTCTGTGGTGGGGCAGATAGCTAAGCTCAAGGTAAGTGTCTTCTTCAAGTACCAAACATTTACTCAATACCCACAGTGTGCACTGAGAATACAACAGTCAAGAGAGCAGAACTTCCCCAGTCTCATGGAGTTTAGTTTAGTGGGTCTTGTTTAAAAGTTGAAGGTACATTCGGGATATAAGAGATTTCTGAAGAGCTACTCTCTGTGTTCCAATACAGTCTCTAGTCTTTTCCCGAAAGTGCTTTTCAGAATGCTCTCCAGTTCCTCTATGATTACACAGGATCTAGTCCAGTGCTTTAGCCCAAATGAAAGAATAAGGGGGCAGTCACTGGGAGGGCTGACAGTCCCAGAGCTGAGCCCAGATTATAGTCTAAAGGGCCACTGTACCAAAAGATAGCATGCAAGTCACTTGCAAGAGAAGTCCAAAAATAAAGAGAGTCAAATAAAAAGGTTGTCAAGCCAACAAGTTAAAACCAGCTGCAAACCACATAACCAGAGATGGAATCTGTTGGTTGGTCAGAGGCAGGCTAAAGTTACAAGTTGGATTGTAGGCTGATTCAGGGACTAATTTCACCTATGGGCCTATTGGCCCATTGTGGTATCTTCATAAATGTGGCTTAGCACTTTGGGTGTTCTTGGGGAACCTGACCATACTAGACTAGGAGGGGGGGGTTGGTCCGTGCTTTTGGCCTATAAATGGTTTCCATATTTTTCCCCTCATTTAGGGCTGCAAAGTTGTTGGAGCAGCAGGGTCTGACGAAAAGCTTGCCTACCTCAAAAAGCTTGGATATGATGTTGCCTTTAACTACAAAACAGTAGAGTCTTTGGAAGAAACTTTGAAAAAAGCCTCTCCTGATGGTTATGATTGTTACTTCGATAATGTGAGTACAAATTGGACTTAATATCTTATTTACTAACAAAGTACTATACAAGAGAATATGCTTCTAAAGTTTCCACCTAAAATATGTAAAGAAAGTATGCCTTTAAAAAAAAACAGGCTTATTGAGATAAAATTTACCCACTTTAAAGTGTTGAACCTAGTGGTTTTTAGTATATTCCCAGAATTGTACAACCATCACCACAATCAATTTTAGAACATTTCATTATCCCAAAAAGAAATGCTGTACTCATTATAGTCACTCCCCATTTTCTCCCAAAAGTGGTCTTTTGTGACTAGCTTCTTACACTATACATTAGCATGTTTTCAAATTTCATCCATGTTGTAATGTGTCTTGGTGCTTCATTCCTTTTTTATGGCCAAGTAATATTCCATTGAATCAGTATACTACATTTTATTTATCCATCCATCAATTGATGAGCATCTGAGTAATTTTCGCTTTTTGGCTATTATGCTTAATGTTGCTATAAACATTCATGATCAAGTTTTTGTGTGGACATAATGTTTTCATTTTTCTTGGGTATATACCTCTACATGGAATTGTTGGGTCATGTGGAAACTCCATATTTAACATTTTGAGGAACCGACAAACAATTTTGTAAAATGGCTGCACTGTTTTACATTCTCACCAGCAATGTATGAGGGTTCCAATTTCCCTACATCCTCACCAACACTTACTATCTTTTTTATTATGACTATCCTTGTGGGTTTGAAGTAGAATTTCACTGTGGTTTTGATTTGCGTTTCCCTAATTGCTGATGATACTGAGCATCTTTTCATTTGTATATCTTTGGAGATATGTCTGTTCAAATCTTTTGCCCATTTTTCAGTTGGATTATTTGCTGAGTTTTTTTTTTTTTTTTTTTTCTTTTTTAAGATTTTATTTATTTATTTGACAGAGAGAGACACAGCGAGAGAGGGAACACAAGCAGAGGGAGTGGGAGAGGGAGAAGCAGGCTTCCCACGGAGCAGGGAGCCCCATGCGGGGCTCGATCCCAGGGCCTGAGACCCTGAGATCATGACCTGAGCTGAAGGCAGACGCCTAACGACTGAGCTATCCAGGCGCCCCTAACCTTTTTTATTTTTTTTTAAAGATTTTATTTATTTATTTATTTGAGAGAGAGAATGAGAGATAGAAAGCACGAGAAGGAAGAGAGTCAGAGGGAGAAGCAGACTCCCCGCCAAGCAGGGAGCCCGATGCGGGACTCGATCCCGGGACTCCAGGATCATGACCTGAGCCGAAGGCAGTTGCTTAACCAACTGAGCCACCCAGGCGCCCTATTTGCTGAGTTTTCAGAGTTCTTCATAAAAGTTCTGATAATCCCCTTATCAGATATAGCCAATTCTCAATATTCCTGGTAGTTAGGTTCTATCAAGTCACACATATGTACATGTTTCACCTTGATTACAATCTTAAATCCTAAAAACAACTCTTCCTGCAGCTTCTATTTTCTTTATTTTTCAAAAGAGAAAAGGAGGTTCAGAAGTGGTAAGAAGCTTGCCTGAGGCTGCCCCACAAACTCATTCTCCCGGATTTGGGGTTCACATCCCATCCAACCAGCCCCAGAGCTGGAGCTTTTTGAACTACTCTGCACTGCCCCCTACTGCCTTCCCTCCCCGGTAATCTCTGGGAGAGCTGAAAAAAGAACAGAGACCCTTGGCCTTTGCTGACCTTAGCTGGGAAATTTGTGTCTCTTTTGTGGCTCTAGGCATGTCTCCAAATGAGCAGGCAAGCTCTGAGTGTTGATTTGGGGGTTATAAATAAATGTTAACAAGTAGTCCCATTCTCAAATATGGAATACACTAATAAGGAGGATTGACTATATGGTTTGCAGTTCTTTTCTCCTGTTCTGTGAGTTGTCTTTCACTCTTTTTTGCTTTTCTTTCACTTTCTTGATGGTGCCCTGTGAAGCACAAAAGTTTTAAATGTTGATGAAGGCCAATTTATTTCTCCTTTTGTTGCTTGAGCGTTTGGTGTCATGTCTAAGAAGGCCTTGCCTTATCCAAGGTCACAAAGATTTACTCCTATGTTTCTTCCTTTTTTTTTTTAAGATTTTATTTATTTATTCACTTTAAGATTTTATTTATTTATTTGACAGAGAGAGACACAGTGAGAGAGGGAACACAAGCAGGGGGAGTGGGAGAGGGAGAAGCAGGCTTCCCGTGGAGCAGGGAGCCCGATGCGGGGCTCGATCCCAGGACCCTGGGATCATGACCAAGCCGAAGGCAGACGCCTAATGACTGAGCCACCCAGGCGCCCCAAGATTTTATTTATTTTTGACAGAGTGTACAAGGAGGGGAAACAGCAAGCAAAGGGAGAGGGAGAATGTGGGGCTCCATCCCAGGACCCTGGGATCATGACCCGAGCTGAAGGCAGACGCTTAACCGACTGAGGCACCCAGGCGCCCCTCCTCTGTTTTTTTCTGAGTTTTATGGTGTTAGCTGATATATTTTAAGTTAATTTTTGTGTATTGCCTAAGAAGGGGTCCATACCCCTCCTTTTTCATACCCAGTTACTCTACACCATTTATTGAAAAGATTGTTTTTTTCCTCCTATTGTGTTGTTTTGGCACTCTTGTCGAAAATCAATGGATCATAAAATAAGGGTTTATTTTATTTTATTTTATTTTAGAGTTAGTTCAAGTTAGTTCTGTTGATCTATATTTCTGTTCCCACACTGTCTTGATTAATACAGCTTTGTAGTAAGTTTTGAAATTGGAAAATGTGAGCCCTCCAACTTTGTTCTTGATGTGGCTTTTGAGTATTTTTTCCATGCTCTTGGATAGGGGCAATGAGATTATTGAACTGATCAGAGAATTCCAAAATATAATAAAGTAAAAGGTATGTTATATATGGTACGTTCCTACAAAGAGAAATGCCCAACCTCTCCTATCTTTTTCCAACTGCAATTTTCTGCACTGCTGTGCTAATTCAATCAGGTTTTGTTTTGTTTTTTTTTTACTTCTAGAATAAATTTTGTGAAACGGTGGTTGTGACTTACTGATTCTCCTGAATCTTCTAGTATTTAGAGTATTTAAAGTGGGTTTTGTTTTCTTCCTGTCTGTATAGGTAGGTGGAGAGTTTTCAAACATTGTTATCCCCCAGATGAAGAAATTTGGAAGAATTGCTATATGTGGGGCCATCTCTACATACAATAGTACTTGCCCTCCTCCCCCAGGTAATGAGCTCATGCACACGATCACAGAGGTAGAAAGACTGGACGAGGAGAATACTCACGGATATGGCATAGGCCAGTGACTATCAAAATGTTGAAAAGACTTCCTGATATTCTTGATGAAATAGTGTTTATTAAACTAAAAATATGTAATTTCATATATCTGTACTAAATAGCTTACATTACATTTTGATATTGAGAAGTAACAGAATCTGAAAATACAGAAGAATGTTGATAATTTTTAAAAGTTTTAGTTTTTTACCGATTGTTTTGGGCAAAGTTGTAAAAGGGCAGCCATGATTTGATTTAGAAACAGAACACCTTGGTCTGGCTGGTGCAATATGAGGGTCCTTTAGGATATTCGAGATGTTGCTGGAGGTATGGGGTTGGGGAGAGGATGACTTGGGTGGGTAAAGGGAACAACGGGCTGTCATGTCCTTTCATGGTAGTGGGCAGGGCTTCCTAGAGCAGCAGGACATACTGGCTCCCCCAAACTGACAACTTCCATGGAAAGGGAAAGGAGTGTGCGCTTCCCCTCTGTTCCTTGTTTTGTTTGTCTTGTGCCTCTGTCCCCCACCTCTCCGCTCTCCTATGCAGAGACCACCCCCTCCCCTCTCCATACCACAGAGGTCCAAAAGCAGTATCAACTAGAGAACTACATTCCTTAAGTCCTACTTCTCTGAGAGACGTTGTACAGGCCTCTTATTTTATGGATGGGGAGATGAATGGCAAGAGGACCCGAGGCTCTTTAAATCTTATTAGCAAGAGACTCAAAGATGGGTCTTCTGAACTCCTCATACAGAGTCCTTCTCTACTACAACAATTATTTTCTTAAGATTCTTTTTATTTTATTTTATTTTATTTTAGAGAGAGAGGGAGCTGGTGGTGGGGAGGGGCAGAGGCTGAGGGAGAGAATCACAAGCAGACTCCGAGCTAAGTGCAGAGCCTAACACAGGGCCCGATCCCATGACCCTGAGATCAAGACCCAAGTGGAAACCAAGAATCAGTCACTCAACTGACTGAGCCACGCAGGCGCCCCTCAAGGCTACAATTCTGTGCTATTGGTGAGATTATAAATTTACCTGTGGTCCCAAAAAATGAGAAAAAACAGCAAAAAGGAATCTTGGAGAGTGTCATCGGGATCTGGGGTGATAACTAAATAAATTGGGTATTCGTTCTGTAATGGCTTCACTCATGGGAATGAAACCCTACAGCCCTGCTAGTTAACTGCATTGAGACAAGTGAGCGAGAGTGGAAGGGGCTGAGAAAGGACAGCTTGTAGATTCCCTCTTGGTTGTGAAAAATCAAAGACACTACCTTCTCTGAAAAAACTCCAGGTGCACTTGGCAGTCTTATTGTTCGGGACTTTTTTCCCCCTATATTTTCCTAACTGATGCTAAGCTAGAATCATGGGAAATCTTCTGCCTGCGCATTGAGCAAAGCTCCAGGATGCATTTTCTTGACCATAGTCCAATTAGGTACAGCCAAATATTTTGGGTCCAGTAACTTGATCTAGCCATTTTAGCAATTAGAGTTTGGAAGTTCAGCTGCTCAGATAGGTCTTTGAGACATCAGCTGGCCTTGTCCATCCATTTTAGATGAGATTCTGCCCTGCCTCTCATCTCCAGAAATTCTGACAGATTTCATTGTTAGGATAGCTCAGGGGTAATTCATTTTTTTCCCGGCTTTAATGCCACATTAAAATGCCACATTCTTTTTTTTTCTTTGATGGGTTTTAACTATTTTATTTTATTAAGATTCTATTTATTTATTTATTTATTTCAGAGACAGAGCATGGGAAGGGTGATGAGGCAGAGGGAGAGGGAGAAGCAGACTCCCCGCTGAGCAGGGAGCCCGACATGGGGCTCAATCCCAGATCTCAATCCCTGAGATCATGACCTGAGCCGAAGGCAGACACTTAACCAACTGAGCCACACAGGCGGCCCAACTTTTCTAAAATTTAAATTCAATTAACATGTAATGTATTATTAGTTTCAGAGGTAGAGTTCAGTGATTCATCAGTTGTATATAACACCCACTGCTCATTCCATCAAGAGCCCTCCTTAATGCCCATCACCCAGTTACCACATCTCCCCACCCCCCTCCCCTCCAGCAACCCTCAGTTTACTTCCTCTCATTAAGAGTCTCTTATGGTTTGTCTCCCTCTCTGGTTTTGTCTTGTTTCATTTTTCCCTCCCTTCCTCTATGCTAAAATGCCACATTCTTATTGCTCCCAATAAAGAAACTGTATTCCCATCAGGGTAGATAAGCCCAGAAATAGTATTTCATCCTCTTCCAGGATGAGGAAATGAGGATTCCAATCCTTAACCTAAAAAGAAATATGGTTGGTGTGGATCTTTTCTGCAAGAGCAGCCTCAAATCTGGACGTGCCACTCTCCTGTGTCACCTTCACATCTCACTCATCTTGTATTAGTTTGTTTTGGTTTAGGACAAAGCCCTATTTTTCTGACTGCTCCTGTGACTTTCTTCAAAGTAGTGAGTGGGAACTTTCAGCTTAAGTGATGCCAGTCACCAAGGACGTCGCAAATAAATTCTGCCAGCCACCTTGGCTCTTCTTCCCGGGCATTTTCACCTGACTTTCTGGAACTTTTCACACTATGCTCATGGGTCATTCCCTCAGTTTCTGGTCCCTTAGGATTCTTGAGAAAACAAGCCAGGCAACCAACACAACCTTTTCTCTCTCACACAGTAGAGTACCATCTTCTTAATAGGCCACAGGGTAGCCTGGGGCTTTTTCTAGGCTGGTGGTTCTCCAAGTGTGGGCCCAGGACCAGCAGCATCATCATCTCCTGAGAACGTGTTAGAAGTACAGATTCTTGGGACCCACTCCATATCCACAGTCAGAAGTTGAGGGAGGGGCCAGCGTCCTCTTTCCACAAGCTCTCCGTGTGATTCTCATCCACACTGAGTTGTGAGGCCACTGTTTGGGCCAACTCCTGGTATCCCGAAATGGTGAGGTGGAGTTGCTGAGCCTCTTGGATCATTCTCTCTTAGCTCTTCGGCCAGAGGTGGACACTAGCTTTTTTTATATCTGCTTTGAGAAGAGAACAGGAGATAGGGCTATGCCGTAGAATGACTGCAGTAAGCCAGTAAAAAAAGAACATGCGAAGTATCAGGAATTTCAGGGTGTTTATGCCGGAGTAGCCCAGAAACACTTCCACAGGTTATCTTCAGGACCTCTTTCTGTTCCGTAGAATTGTTTGGGACGTTTTTGGTGGGTCTTGCTCCTGGCATGTGAAGGCTGCACGTTCCCTGGCTGCCTGGCCTGGATAAAGGCTCTGAGTGTGTGTCAGTCCGATTGCTGCTGTGACAAATTATCTCAAGTTCAGTGGCTACAACAACACAGATTCATTGTCTAATAGTTCTGGAGGTCAAAAGTCAACAATGGGTGAGCAGGGCTGAATTCTTTCTCAAGGCTCAAGAGGAGAAGCTGTTTAACTTGCCTTTTCCAGCTTCTAGTGGCTGCCTGCATCCCCTAACTCGTGTCCCTTCCTCCATCCACAAAGCCAGCAGCAGGGTCTTCCAGTCTCTCTCTCTCTCTCTCTCTCTCTCTCACTCTGATCTGTGCTTCCACCATCACACATTTTTTCCTGCTTCTGACCTTTCTGCCTTCCTTATATCAGGCCCACCTGAATAATACACAATAATCTCTTCAGCTAAAGGCTCTTAACTTGATCATACCTGCAAAATCCCTTTTGCCACGTAAGGAAAGACATTCACAGGTTCTGGGAGTTCAGATACGGCCATCTTTGGGGACCGCGATTCTGCCTACCACAGAGGCCATGTTGATTTGTGGACAGCCCCATGGATCAGAAAGGAGTGGAGAAATCTAGAACAGTGATGTGACTTGTAGTGCTTGTGTTTTCACCACGGCCACCTCCCTGGACCCTGTCACCTAAATGTGTCCTCCTGTTCACAGGCCCACCCCCAGAGAATATTATCTATCAGCAGCTCCGCCTGGAAGGGTTCATCGTCACCCGCTGGCAAGGAGAGGTCCGCCAGAAGGCTCTGAAAGACTTGCTGAAATGGGTCATAGAGGTAACGGGCTCCAGAGCCCCTGTCCCCGTTGCACACGAGATCCCATTCCCTCTCCAGACTATAGGTTTCACCTGCACTGCAAATACAGGTGCATCTCACTTCTCCCCCTTCTAGAACAAAATCCCAGAGTTGTTTTCACTCACTGTCTGCAGTTCCTCTCTTTCCATTCTTTCTCAAACCCACGTATCAGGCTTTTACACTCTTGCCATTCTACCAAATTGCCTTTGTCAGGGTTGACGATGTCCTCCTGCTGCGAACGGCAGGGGTCAGTTCTTGGCTTCGATTGGCTGTGGCGAGTATTGGACAGAGGTGATCACGCTCTCCTCGGTACACTTTTTTCCCATGGCTCTTGGTTTTCCTCACAGATTTGTCCGTCTCAGAGGATCTCCTCTACCAGCTTCTTTTCTGCTCTCCAAATTAAGAATAGAGTGTCCCAGGGGACAGGAGTGGGCTCACTGGGCTTCCTTTCTTCTCTACCCAAGTCTGCCTATCCCTTACTTAGCTCAGCCAGGCTCTTGGCTTCAAATATCCTCCACATGCTGACAGCTCCTAAACGTCTGTCTCCAGCCTGGGTCTCTCCACTGGGCTCTCGGCCGCTCAACAGCTGCACTTGGATGTGTAATACACACATCTTTGACTCAACACGTCAAAAACTAAATATGTCTTTATCTTTCCTGCCAAACCCATTCCATATACAGTCCTCACCATCTCAGTTAACGGCAATTCTATCCTCCTAGTTGCTCAATCCAAAAACCTTGAAATCATCTTTGATTCCTTTCTTTCTCTCCTACCCACATCTCATCTGTCAGGAAATTCTGGTATCTCAACCTTCAAACTACCCCCAGAATCTGACCAGCTCTCCCACCTCCGCTGCTACCACCGTGGTCCAGACGGCCGTCTGGTCTAGCCTGGACGTTGCAGGAGACCCTGTCTGACCTCCTGACTTTATGCCCCAATAGACCATTCCCAAAAGAGCTGCCAGAGTGATCTTTTAAAGCATAAATCAAACCATGTCATTCTTTGGCTCAAATCCCTCCAAAACTCCCCCATTTCACATAGAATAAAACCTATAGGGCTGTACATGATCTGACCTCCATTACCTCTCTAATTTCATTTCTTCATGTTCACCCCCTTGCTCACTCTGCCCAGTCCCTCCCCACTTCCTTCTGTCCCTCTGTAACTGCTTCCTTAATTCGCTCATTCCCCGTAGGACTTTGTTAAAAACTACCTTCTGAATGAAGCAACTTTTAAAATGGCCCTATTTTAAATTGCAATCCCTCCTCATTCTTTGTTTTAAAGATTTTATTTATTCATTTTGGGAGAGCGAGCGAGCATGCATGTGAGTGCGCATGCGTGCAAGCCGGGGCGGGGGGGGCGGGGGGGGGGACAAGCCGACTCTACACTCAGCGCGGAGCATTGAGGGGCTCGATCCGATCCCATGACCCTGAGATCACAACCTGAGCAGAAACTAAGAGTCCGATGCTGACCCGACCGAGCCACGCAGGCGTGCCTGCAATCCCCCTTCATTCTTGGTCCTCCCTACCCTACTTTTACACTCCGCAGTTACCACCTTTTAACATAATGTATACTGTAATTCACCTATATTTATTGCCCATCTCCCTCCTGTGAGAATGTAACCTCCATGAAGGCAGTAACCTCGTGCATTTTGTTTTCTGATGTACCCTCAGCATCTAGAATAGTGTCTGAGTCAATGTAAACACTAGACGAACATTGTTGAATACATGCTGAAGGGGCATATATTTGTGCCGTCGCTCTTCGAGGCCCTAGGTTGGTGTCTTCTTAGAGCCATGGCCTTAGATCCACAGGAAGAAGCCCATCCCCTTGTCCTGTGCTGTGATGCTTTCCCACCTTACACCACGTGGTTATTCAGGGTTATCAAGGGGCATTATTTTAGTTTCAGAGGGAAAAAGTGGTATCACACTTCTAAACTCCTGGCTTTATCATCATTTCCTAATTCAAAGAAATACATTGCTCCTCTGGCAGCCTTCGGAGCTTGGTGTTTTTCCCAGTCCAACTCTTGGAGTGCTGAGCCGGGCTCTTTCCAGGAAGCGGAGAAGAGCTGAATGATTTTTAAGTTCCCACTGTGGAGCCTCTTTGTCCCTGCTGCTGAAATTGGATCTAGCCCTCCCATGATCACAGCTGACGACAAGAAGCCACTGTGCTGGGGTCCCGAACGCCTCCTTCTAACAGAGTGGACCTAATGAGTTTTGTTTTCAGTAACTAGTGAATTGGCCTCGTTTCTCTCTCGTCTTATTTTTTTTTCTCATCTCTTCCCCTTCTGAAAAATACACTTTTCTTTTAGAATAGTTTTTGATTTACAGAAAATTCACAAAATTAGTACCAAGAGTTTTCATGTGGCCTGTATGCTGTACCTTAATTTACCATATTATCAACACTTTTATGTTAGTATTCATCTTCAGCTTTGAACTTTTAAACTTTGGGTTACAGCTTTTAACCCCTTTCCAGGTTCTTTGCCTCTTTAAGAACAGGAAAGAGCTGGGACTTTCTAGTCAAGGGTTCAAATCCCAGCTCCTATGCATATTAATTAGTTGAGTGACCCCCACCCCCAAGCAAATAGTCCTTCCATAAATCTATACCAGTTGCTAAGCCATCAGTGGAATACATTAAGAAAGTAAGTGGTATCAGGTAACTCCAGTCTCCACATAAGACCCCTTTTAAAAAACCTTGAAAATGTAAATTAATTCCACTTAGTAGACTACCTTGAAGTAGAAAGAAAAATGAAAAACCCTCACTAAATGAACCCTTCCCTCCCACCCTCCTAAGTGAATGTTCAACATAAATTGAAAGAATCCGGGCTTGATGCGAGGACAAACTATTAGACTGCCATGGTATTTACATTTGCTGAACAGGCTCTGCCTCTTCAGGGGTCAAAGAGGTAATGATGCTACGTCATGAAGCTACTGGAAGGATTAAAACAGATAGTACCCTGCAAGGAGACCCCTTTCTCCATCTTCTTCCATCTCTTCTGAGATCATTACATTACTAAACTTTTCCATATAATTTACTTGAAAATTGCTTAATCACTTCCTGTGACATTTCTACTATTATTATACTGTGATCTAACACCTATTATCAACATTCTATCTGTACTTTGTGGATCATGCCCTGAGGTTGACTAAGTTCACGGAGGACGGGGCTTCCATCTTAGATTTCCAGGTTTCCCATAGTGTACCTGATAAATTTGTTGCTATGATGAGAAGAGTATATCATTTAGAATATGAAATTAATCTGTTATATTTGTTGTCGTTCTGATACAGGGTAAAATCCAGTACCATGAATACATCATCGAAGGATTTGAAAACATGCCAGCTACATTCATGGGAATGCTGAAAGGAGATAATTTGGGAAAAACAATAGTGAAAGTATGAAAAAAATGACACATGCAATCTAGAAATCATTTGGATAATTATTTCTTTTTAACCATTTAGTAAAAATGTATACTACCTTCATCATCTAAGAAATAGTCATTGTGATGAGTTTGATCTCCCTAATAAAACACATGTAAGTGGTATGTAATTAGAACAGAGTGAAAATTTCATAGTGAACAATGGCCATTCACCTCACTCCCTACTACAGCTCTTGGGTTGTGGTGCAAAATAATGGTTTGAAGTCCAAAAGTTTACTGCTTCTGTGACTTTGGAGTTCTGATTTTTTTTTTTTTTTTTCTGATCTGTAAAGTGAGGAGAGTAACATCTGCTTTATATACATATTATAAATTTATTTAAAACACCAGCATAGGGGCACCTGGGTGGCTCAGCTGGTTAAGCATCCGACTCTTGATTCTGCTCAAGTCATGATCTCAGGATCTTATTCAGCCCCGCATCAGGCTCCATGCTCGGCGGGGAGTCTGCTTGGGACTCTCTCTTTCCCTCTCCCTCTCTCCTTTTCCTCTCACCATATATGTGCTCTCTCTCTAAAATAAAAAATCAATAAATCTTCAAAACAAAACAAGAACGCCAGCATAAGGCCTGGTCTATGTTAGGTACACAGTATTAGCTACCTTCTTGGCAGAAATCAGTGAATTTAAAAATCATAAGTTTACCACCCTTATTACTTATGATTACATGAGAAGAAATAATCATTGCTAATGTATAGGGGTCTTGGGGCAGCCCACACTGCTCCTCCACAGCTGAGCCTAATGACATCACAGACCAAGGAAGGGATTTATTGTTCGCAACAGCTACAAAAAGATAACACATGGGAATATGAGCCTACAAAAATGTGTGAGATTTATATGAAGAACACTTTCAAGCTTTACTTTTTATTTATTTAGTAATCTCTGCACCCAACATGGGGCTCAAACTCATCCCTAGATCAAGAGTCAGATGCTCCACCAACTGAGCCAGCCAGGTGCCCCGTGAACACTTTCTAGCTTTAAAGCACTACTCAGGAACACAAAAGACTGGAACATTTAGAAAGGTACCATGCTTTTGGACAGGAAGATTCAGAATTATGAAGATGTCAATTCTGTTGATCAGCTCTGCCTCCAAATAGAGTAGGGGTTAAATCAGACCACGGTGAAAATACGGGAGAAGAAAGTGTGTGTGTGAGTAACCTCTGGAGGAATGTAATAAACATGATTTGTCTCCAGGGCAGAGAACTGAGGAGTGCCTGAAGGGCAGGGATAAGAAAGAAACTTTACACTGCATAACCTTTTGTACTTTTTGAATTCTAAGTTCTAAATCTTCTAAGTTATTTATCCACTATTAAAAATGCAATAAAAAAATAAAAGTCCCTGCCCTTCTGGGTCCCCATTCCGTATGGGGAATGTAAAACATATGTATGAGAGAAAACTCAGGAAAGTGTGGGGGTATCCTCACCCAAGGTGGGCGCCTCTGGCGTTTTTTACCTCAAAAGATGTCCAGACTGAGCCTCCAGCAATTCATTGCTTACAGTTTGTTTTCTTACCATGGATGCTACTAGTGCCCATGGAGATTTCAGCTCTTGGGCTCTTGGGCTTCAACTCCAATAGCACGAGTGTCTGCATCTGCCTGTCTGACTCTCCAACTTTGGGGGCAGCCATTTGAGATCTCAGTTCTCTGCTGTATCTAAAAAGAGTTGATCTTTCAATTTCCTCAACTTATTTCTTGTTGAGAAGAGTGATGACTTCCAAATTCAACACATGCTGGTCCAGAAACTGATAGTCAAGAGCATTTATTTTTTAAGATTTATTTGAGAGAGACCGCGAGTGCACGCGAGCACGAGTGGGGGGAGGGGCAGAGGGAGAGAATCTTCAGGCAGACTCCCTGCTGAGCACGGAGCCCCGGGCTTGATCCCACAACCCTGAGATCATGACCTGAGCCAAAATCAAGAGTCAGATGCTTAACCAACTGAGCCACCCAGTCACCCCAAGAGCATTTATTTTTAATTTTGATACTACTTATCTTTTTTTCTTTTACAGTTACTGATTTTAGTGTCTCACCTAATAAATCTTCGCCTAGTTCAAGGTCTTGAAATTTTTCTCCCATATTTTATTCTGTAAGTTTTACAGTTTTAGCTATTATGTTAGATCTGTGACAGAGCAGAGAATAGGGGATTGAGATTGACTGCAGACGAGCAAGAGAGAATTTTCCGGGATGATTTCGGTGTTCTGTTGGGGTGAGGTCAGGGGAGACATTTGTCAAAACTCATAAAGCAGCAGGGCGCCTGGGTGGCTCAGTTGGTTAAGCGACTGCCTTCGGCTCAGGTCATGATCCCGGAGTCCCGGGATCGAGTCCCACATCAGGATCCCTGCTCAGCGAGGAGCCTGCTTCTCCCTCTGACCCTCCCCACTCTCATGTACTCTCTCTCTCTCTCATTCTCGCTCTCTCAAATAAATAAATCTTAAAAAAAAAAAAAACTCATAAAGCAGTACATTTAAATGTGCATCTTATATGTAAATTCTATCTCAATACAGTTAATTTTTAAAAGAATAAAAAATATGTCCAGTACAAAAGGCCACAAGACAGGAGCTTGCTGGCTACCAAACTGCTACAGACTCCTGACTTACTCAGAGGGAGAAAGATAAACAGCCAAGGTAAGGCCAAAGTCTATGAGATCCACAACCACATGGTACATACTTCGTGGGAAAGCCTCCCAAGTGGACAATAATATTTTCAACTTCAGAGGAGACAGGAAGAACACAGGTCTTCATGTTTCCCCCACTCCCATCTGTGTCTCTTTCTCAAATTTATTTTGGTCCCAATAGTAAGATAGGTATCAGTCTTTGTTTTTTCCAAGTTACGAGCCAGTTTTTCCTACATCACTTATGGAATCCATCTTTCCTTTATTGACTTGAAATACATCTTTTACTATGTTTTCTATTCATAGGTACTTGGTTCCATATCTAGACTTACCCACTCAAAACACAAAGATTTGTGTTTCGTTAATTTGCCACTAATGTCAAGAGGATTTTTTAAAAGATTTTATTTATTTATTTGAGAGAGACAGAGCACGCACAAGCAGGGGGAGGGACAGGGAAAGGGAGAAGCAGACTCCCCACTGAGCAGGGAGCCTGATGTGGGGCTCGATCTCAGGACCCCTGAGATCATGACCTGAGCCAAAGGCAATGGCTTAACCAACTGAGCCACCCAGACACACCCAAGGATTTTTTTCCATTACAGTTTTTAGTTATTGTTAGAGCTTGGGAAAGTTTTTAAATACATCTATCAATCTAGCACAATTATGCATTTTTGTAATAAAGTATTAAAGAGTGCTCTTTTTAATACAGTATTTCAGATTTTTTTAAAATTTTTTTATGTTAATCACCATATATTACATCATTAGTTTTTGATGTAGTGTTTCATGATTCATTGTTCATAACACCCAGTGCTCCATGCAGAATGTGCCCTCTTTAATACCCATCACCAGGCTAACCCATCCCCCCACCCCCTCCCCTCTAGAACCCTCAGTTTTTTTTCAGAGTCCATCGTCTCTCATGGTTCATCTCCCCCTCTGACTTACTCCCCTTCATTCTTCCTCTCCTGCTATGTTCTTCTTTTCCTTTTTTCTTAAAATATGTTGCGTTATTTGTTTCAGAAGTACAGATCTGTGATTCAACAGCCTCGAACGATTCACAGCACTCACCGTAGCACATACCCTCCCCAATGTCTATCACCCAGCCACCCCGTCTCTCCCACCCCCAACCACTCCAGTCACACTCAGTTTGTTTCCTGAGATTAAGAATTCCTCATATCAGTGAGGTCATATGATACATGTCTTTCTCTGATTGACTTATTTCACTAAGCATAACACCCTCCAGTTCCATCCACGTCGTTGCAAATGGCAAGATCTCATTCCTTTGGATGGCTGCATAATATTCCATTGTGTATATATACCACATCTTTATCCATTCATCTGTCGATGGACATCTTGGCTCTTTCCACAGTTTGGCTATTGTGGACATTGCTGCTATAAACATTGGGGTGCACGTACCCCTTCGGGTCCCTACATTTGTATCTTTGTGGTAAATACCCAGTAGTGCAATTGCTGGATCGAATGGTAGCTCTAATTTCAACTGTTTGAGGAAACTCCATACTGTTTTCCAGAGTGGCTGCACCAGCTTGCATTCCCACCAACAGTGTAGGAGGTTTCCCCTTTCTCCACATCCCCGCCAACATCTGTCATTTCCTGACTTGTTAATTTTAGCTGTTCTGACGGGTGTGAGGTGGTATCTCATTGAGGTTTTGATTTGGATTTCCCTGATGCTGAGTGATGTTGAGCACTTTTTCATGTGCCTGTTGGCCATTTGGATATCTTCTTTGGAAAAATGTCTGTTCATGTTTTCTGCCCATTTCTTGATTGGATTATTTGTTCTTTGGGTGTTGAGTTTGATAAGTTCTTTATAGATTTTGGATACTAGCCCTTTATCTGATATGTCATTTGCAAATATGTTCTCCTATTCTGTCGGTTGTCTTTTGGTTTTGTGGACTGTTTCTTTTGCTGCGCAAAAGCTTTTTATCTTGATGAAATCCCAATAGTTCATTTTTGCCCTGGCTTCCCGTGCCTTTGGCGATGTTTCTAGGAAGAAGTTGCTGCGGCTGAGGTCGAAGAGGTTGCTACCTGTGTTCTCCTTTAGGATTTTGATGGACTCCTGTCTCACGTTTAGGTCTTTCAACCATTTGGAGTCTATTTTTGTGTGTGGTGTAAGGAAATGGTCCAGTTTCATTCTTCTGCATGTGGCTGTCCAATTTTCCCAACACCATTTGTTGAAGAGACTGTCTTTTTTCCATTGGACATTCTTTCCTGCTTTGTCGAAGATGAGTTGACCATAGAGTTGAGGGTCCATTTCTGGGCTCTCGATTCTGTTCCATTGATCTATGTGTCTGTTTTTGTGCCACTACCATACTGTCTTGATGATGACAGCTTTGTAATAGAGCTGGAAGTCCGGAATTGTGATGCCACCAGCTTTGCTTTTCTTTTTCAATATTCCTCTGGCTATTCGGGGTCTCTTCTGGTTCCATACAAATTTTAGGATTATTTGTTCCATTTCTTTGAAAAAAGTGGATGGTATTTTGATGGGGATTACTTTGAATGTGTGGATTGCTCTAGGGGGCATTGACATCTTCACAATGTTGGTTCTCCCAATCCATGAGCATGGAACGTTTTTCCATTTCTTTGTGTCTTCCTCAATTTCTTTCATGAGTATTTTATAGTTTTCTGAGTACAGATCCTTTGCCTCTTTGGTTAAATTTATTCCTAGGTATTTTATGGTTTTGGGTGCAATTGTAAATGGGGTCGACTCCTTGATTTGTCTCTCTTCTGTCTTGTTGTTGGTGTATAGGAATGCCACTGATTTCTGTGCATTGATTTTATAGCCTGCTACTTGACTGAATTCCTGTATGAGTTCTAGCAGTTTTGGGGTGGAGTCTTTTGGGTTTTCCACATACAGTATCATATCATCTGCAAAGAGTGAGAGTTTGACTTCCTCTTTGCCGATTTGGATGCCTTTGATTTCTTTTTGTTGTCTGATTGCTGTGGCTAGGACTTCTAATACTATGTTGAATAGCAGTGGTGAGAGTGGACATCCCTGCCGCGTTCCTGACCTTAGGGGAAAAGCTCTCAGCCTTTCCCCATTGAGAATGATATTCGCTGTAGGTTTTTCGTAGATGGCTTTTATGATATTGAGGTATGTACCCTCTATCCCTATACTCTGAAGAGTTTTGATCAAGAAAGGATGCTGTACTTTGTCAAATGCTTTTTCTGCATCTATTGAGAGAATCATATGATTCTTGTTCTTTCTTTTGTTAATGTATTGTATCACGTTGATTGATTTGCGGATGTTGAACCAGCCTTGCATCCCAGGGATAAATCCCACTTGGTCGTGGTGAATAATCCTTTTAATGTGCTGTTGGATCCTATTGGCTAGTATTTTGGTGAGAATTTTTGCATCCATGTTCATCAAGGATATTGGTCTGTAATTCTCCTTTTTGATGGGGTCTTTGTCTGGTTTTGGGATCAAGGTAATGCTGGCCTCATAGAATGAGTTCGGAAGGTTTCCTTCCATTTCTATTTTTTGGAGCAGTTTCAGGAGAATAGGTATTAATTCTTCTTTAAATGTCTGATAGAATTCCCATGGGAAGCCATCTGGCCCTGGGCTTTTGTTTCTTGGGAGATTTTTGATGACTGCTTCCATTTCCTTAGTGGTTATAGGTCTGTTCAGGTTTTCTATTTCTTCCTGGTTCAATTTTGGTAGTTGATACATCTCTAGAAATGCACCCATTTCTTCCAGGTTATCTAATTTGCTGGCATAGAGTTGCTCATAATATGTTCTTATAATTGTTTGTATTTCTTTGGTGTTGGTTGTGATCTCTCCTCTTTCATTCATGATTTTGTTGATTTGGGTCATTTCTCTTTTCTTTTTGATAAGTCTGGACAGGGGTTTATCAATCTTGTTAATTCTTTCAAAGAACAAGCTCCTAGTTTCATTGATCTGTTCTACTGTTCTTTTGGTTTCTAGTTCATTGATTTCTGCTCTGATCTTTATTATTTCTCTTCTCCTGCTGGGTTTAGGCTTTATTTGCTGTTCTTTCTCCAGCTCCTTTAGGTGTAGAGTTAGGTTGTGTATTTGAGACCTTTCTTGTTTCTTGAGAAAGGCTTGTATTGCTATATACTTTCCTCTCAGGACTGCCTTTGCTGTATCCCAAAGATTTTGAACAGTTGTGTTTTCATTTTCATTGGTTTCCATGAATTTTTTTAATTCTTCTTTAATTTCCTGGTTGACCCATTCATTCTTTAGTAGGATGCTCTTTAGCCTCCATGTATTTGAGTTCTTTCCGACTTTCCTCTTGTGATTGAGTTCTAGTTTCAAAGCATTGTGGTCTGAAAATATGCAGGGAATGATCCCAATCTTTTGGTACCGGTTGAGACCTGATTTGTGACCTAGGATGTGATCAATTCTGGAGAATGTTCCATGGGCACTAGAGAAGAATGTGTATTCCGTTGCTTTGGGATGGAATGTTCTGAATATGTCTGTGAAGTCCATTTGGTCCAGTGTGTCATTTAAAGTCTTTATTTCCTTGTTGATCTTTTGCTTAGATGATCTGTCCATTTCAGTCAGGAGGATGTTAAAGTCCCCCACTATTATTGTATTGTTGTCAATGTGTTTCTTCGCTTTTGTTATTAATTGCCTTATATAATTGGCTGCTCCCATGTTCGGGGCATAGATATTTACAATTGTTAGATCTTCTTGTTGGATAGACCCTTTAAGTAGGATATAGTGTCCTTCCTCATCTCTTATTACAGTCTTTGTTTTAAAATCTAGTTTGTCTGATATAAGGATTGCCACCCCAGCTTTCTTTTGGTGTCCATTAGCATGGTAAATGGTTTTCCACCCCCTCACTTTCAATCTGGGGGTGTCTTTGGGTCTAAAATGAGTCTCTTGCAGACAGCATATTGATGGGTCTTGTTTTTTAATCCAATCTGATAGCCTTTGTCTTTTGATTGGGGCATTGAGCCCATTTACATTCAGGGTAACTATTGAAAGGTATGAATTTAGTGCCATTGTATGGCCTCTAAGGTGACCGTTATTGTATGTTGTCTGTGTTCCTTTCTGATCTTTGCTGCTTTTAGGCTCTCTCTTTGCTTAGAGGACCCCTTTCAATATTTCTTGGAGGGCTGGTTTCGTGTTTGCAAATTCCTTTAGTTTTTGTTTGTTCTGGAAGCTTTTTATCCCTCCTTCTATTTTCAATGACAGCCTAGCTGGATATAGTATTCTTGGCTGCATATTTTTCTCGTTTAGTGCTCTGAAGATATCTTGCCAGTCCTTTCTGGCCTGCCAGGTCTCTGTGGATAGGTCTGTTGCCAATCTAATGTTTCTACCATTGTAGGTTACATATCTCTTCTCCCGAGCTGCTTTCAGGATTTTCTCTTTGTCTCTGAGACTCGTAAGTTTTACTATTAGATGTCGGGGTGTTGACTTATTATTATTGATTTTGAGAGGGGTTCTCTGTGCCTCCTGGATTTTGATGCCTGTTTCCTTCCTCACATTAGGGAAGTTCTCTGCTATTATTTGCTCCAATATACCTTCTGCCCCCCTCTCTCTCTCTTCTTCTTCTGGGATCCCAATTATTCTAATGTTGTTTCGTCTTATCGTATCACTTATCTCTCGAATTCTGCCCTTGTGATCCTGTAGTTGTTTCTCTCTCTTTTTCTCAGCCTCTTTATTTTCCATCATTTGGTCTTCTGTATCACTGATCCTCTCTTCTGCCTCATTTATCCTAGCAGTTAGTGCCCCCATTTTTGATTGCACCTCATCAATAGCCTTTTTGATTTCGACTTGGTTAGATTTTAGTTCTTTTATTTCTCCAGAAAGGGTTTCTCTAATAACTTACAAGCTTTTTTCAAGCCCAGCTAGTATCTTTAAAGTCATGATTCTGAACTCTAGGTCCGACGCCGTACTAATGTCCATATTGAGTAGGTCCCTGGCTGACGGTACTACCTCTTGTTCTTTTTGCTGAGGTGATTTTTTTCGTCTTGTCATTTTGTCCAGAGGAGAATAGATGAATGAGAGAACAAAATGCTAACAGGTTTACAACGTCCCCAGCAAATATACTGTATACAAATCAGAAAAGACCTGAAACCAGGGGAAAAGAAAGGGAAATAAAGAAAAAAGAAAGAGAAAAAAAAAAGATAAAAACAGAACAATACAAAAAAAGCAGAATATGATCAAATATGATCAGGCTAGTGCATAGATCAGTGCCACACACTAGATTTGGGGCGTATTTTGGTCTGTTAGAAAAAAGTGCCTCCTAAAATTTTAAAGGAAGAAAGACATATCTGTACAAAATAAGGGTTGATACAATGAAGGGATAGAAGATGACTGTAAAGATCAAAATTATAAAAGATTTTATAAAAGGACTTGATAAGAAGTTGTTTGAAAAAAGAAGATTTAAGAAAAAAAAAAGGAAAAAGGAAGAGAATGTGATCAGGCAGGAGACTAGAACAAAGCCATACACTAGTGATTTAGGGTATATTTTGATCTGTTAGAAGAAACTGTATCTCAAAATTTTAAAGAGAACAACTTATAT
Organism: Zalophus californianus; assembly: GCF_009762305.2. NCBI lineage: Eukaryota > Metazoa > Chordata > Mammalia > Carnivora > Otariidae > Zalophus > Zalophus californianus. The sequence continues at coordinate 22,054,900 of NC_045607.1, forward strand.
ATATATGTATGCCAAAAATAAGGGTAACTACTATGAAGGGATAAAATATGACTCTAAAAATGAAAAATAAAAAAATGTTTTTTTTTTAAAAAGGGATTGATAAGTTGTTGGTTGAAAAAGGGAAAAAGAAAAATAAAAAAAAAACAGTTAACAAAAATTAACTTTGATGAACTAATGAATCATGGTTAAAAAAAAGCCATGAATTCGATGTGCAGTATTCCCCTAGCGCTGGAGTTCTCCCGTTCTCCTTGATCAGTAAACTTGGTCTTGGCTTGCTGGCTGTTCGTGCTGATCTTCTGGGGGGAGGGGCCTGTTGCTGTGGTTTCCAAATATCTTTGCCGGAGGCTGAATTGCCCCGCCCTTGTCGGTCTGGGCTAAGGAATCTGCTCGGGTTTGCTCTCAGGAGCTTTTGTTCCCTGCAAGCTCTTGCTTCAGCTTTGGAGGACCAGGGCAGAAATGGTGGCCTCCCAATCTCCACCCAGAGGAGCTGAGAACTCGGGGCCCTGCTCCTCAGTGCACCCCCAGAGAAAAGCAGTCACTCCCGTCTCCCTGGTCTCCGGCCACACTCCGTGCTCACCCGGCCTGTGACCGAGCGTTTCTATCTCTCGCACCCGACCCCGTGTGGAGTCTCCAAACCCAGCAGATCCCTGCGGTGCGTTTCTGTGCCACTCCTCCCCGGGGAGGAAGGGGAGTCTCCCCGGATCTGCCGCTTGTTGGGTCCCTGCTGGAGGAGCAGTGGCCCGACTGGGCCGCGGATCACAGTTTATGGCAACCCCGAGCTGAGAGCCCGCGCCTCGGCTCCATCTCTGCAGCCGGCTTCCCCGCTCCGATACCTGGGAGCTCTGCCGCACTCAGGCACCCCCGGTCTTTCTGTGACCCCAAGGGTCCTGAGACCACACTGTCCCGGGAGGGTTCCACCCCCCGCTTAGCCACTGCAGCGACGTCCCTCAGCCAAGCCAACTTCTAAAAGGTCCGATTTTGTGCTCCGCGGCTCTAGCACTTGCCAGAAGTGGCCGACGGAGGCCCCCTCCCCCGCCGTCTATCCTCCCGAATATCTCCTCGGATTCACTTCTCCGCACGTCCTACCTTCCAGTACGTGGTCGCTTCTCTGTTCAGAGAGTTGTTGCTACTCTCCTCTTCGATCTCCTGTTGAGTTCGTAGGTGTTCAGAATGGTTTGATCCCTGTTCAGCTGAATTCCTGAGACCAGACGAAATCTAGGTCTCCTGCTCCTCCGCCATCTTGCTCCGCCCCTAATACAGTATTTCAAATTCATTTATTTTTTAAATTTTATTTTACTTAAATTCATTAACATATAGTGTATTATTAGTTTCAGAAGATTAACTCATTAAAATACTTGCCACAGGGTTTTAGCCTGATGCTAACAGCATAATCCAGAACTACTGCCAACTGGCTCAGTGGACTTGATATGATACAATTCATTGCATCAAAAAACATGATTTTTGCCAGCATGTAACATTCCCCAATTCAAGTATTCTGAGTTTATGTTCTGTGAACTTGTGTATGTTCCAAGAATATAATTTTTTTAGTGCAATTTCAATAGTAAAGTGACAGGGGCGCCTGGGTGGCTCAGATCGTTAACCGTCTGCCTTCGCCTCAGGTCATGATCTCAGGGTCCTGGGATCGAGCCCCGCATCAGGCTCCTAGCTCAGCGGGGAGCCTGCTTCTCCCTCTCCCTCTGCCTCTCTCCCTGCTCATGCTTTCTCTCTCTATCTCTGTGTCTCAAACGAATAAATAAAATCTTTAAAAAAAAAAATAGTGAAGTGACAGTCAACACCCTATGGACATTTCCAGGTGAAGAACCAGGCAGGACATCACCATTGATAGCATATTATCAGCCCGATTGAAAAAATTTAACAAGATTTACAGAGCTTCTAATTTTAAGGGGGTGAGAATTCTGCCTTCTCGTCTAGAAAATCATCCAAAACAACATAGGGCATAAGAAGCAAAAAAACAAATTCCATTTAAGAAAAATTAAGAAGAACCAGTAGGATTTTTGTAACCAGTTGTTATAAAAAAGACAGGCAATAACAAGTGATGACAAAGAGGTGAAAAATTGATTTTACCAGTTTACTCACACATTGCCGGTGGGGATGTAAAGTGGTGGGGCCACTTCAGTAAACAGTTCAGCAATTCTTTAAGATGATAAACAGAGTTGCCATGTCACTCACCTGTCACTCACAGGTAATACCAAAAAGAACTGAAAACATACATCCACACAAAACCTTGTACACAAAATATTCATAGCAGCATTATTCATAATAGCCCAAAGAATAAACAATCCAATGTCCATCAAACAACGAACGGCTATGAAGTGGTATATCCATACAATGGAATACTATTCAGCCATAAAAAGGAATGAAGTACTGATACATGCTACAACATAAATAGATCTTGAAAACATTAGGCTAACTGAAAGAAAACAGACACAAAAGACCATTCATTATATGATTTTTTTTAAGATTTTATTTATTTATTTGGGAGAAAGAGAGCACAAGCGGGGTGAGGGGCAGAGGGAGAAGCAGATGCCCTGACACGGGACTCTATCCCAGAACTCAGGATCATGACCTGAGCCCAAGACAGACACTTAACTGACTGAGCCACCCAGGCGCCCGTGTATGATTCTATTTATATGAAATGTCCAGAGACAGAAAATAGATTAGTGGTTATATGGATGGGGAGGGGAGGAGTCGGAAGTGATGGCTAATAGGTATGGAATTTATTTTGGGGGAGATGAAAAATATTCTTGAATTATATTGTGGTGATAGTTGCACATCTTTGTGACTATACTAAAACCACTAAATTGTACACTTCAAAAAAATGAATTTTTGCAGCATTATTCACGATAGCCAAGGTATCATCATCATTCATCAACAAATGAATGGATAAAGAAAACACACGTGCGCACGTGCAAGTATCTTTCAGCCTTAGAAAAGAAAATTACCATTTGCAACAACATGGATGAAACAAGGGCATTATGCTAAGTGAAATAAGCCAGTCAGAAAAAGACAAATACTGTGTGGCACCATATATGGAATCTAAAAAAAGAGAAAAGTTGGGTGCCTTGGTGGCTCAGTCTGTTAAGCATCTGCCTTTGGCTCAGGTCATGACCCCAAGGTCCTGGTATCGAGTCCCGCATCTGGCTCCCTGCTCAGCAGGAAGTCCGCTTCTCCCTCTGCTCGTGCTCTCTCAAAAATAAATAAAATCTGAAAAAGAAAAGAAAGAAGTCAAACTCATAGAAGCAGAGTAGAAAAGTGGTTGCCAGGGGTTGGGGGTGGGGAGAAATAGGGAGAGGTTGGTAAAGGGTACAAACTCAGTTATAAGTTGAGTAAGTTCTGAGGACCCAATGTATAACATGATGAGTATAGTTGATAACATCGTATTGTATAATGGAGATTTGCTAGAACTTAAATGTTCCCATTAAAAAAAGGTAAATATATAAAGGGATGGATATGTGAATTAACTCAGTGGGGGGGGGGGATCATTTCACAATGTATATGCATAACAAATCATCACTGTATGCTTTAAATACCTTACAGTTTTGTTGATTTTACCTCTATAAAGCTGAAAAAGGTGAAATTTTGTGATGTGAATTTTATCTTTTATAAAAAATTAAGAAACACATGTAACCCCAAACAATACTGTATGAAGACACATACTTTTATTTACAGCACAGAAAAAAAAAAAGGCATGACTGCCTTCTTTCAAAGGGTACTGATGAAACCCACAAAAATTTGGGAGGTGGAGGCATCAGATACTCTGGAAGTGGGAAGGAAATTGGGGGGCTAAAAAATAGTGCTTGAAAATATGCGTGAAGAGCAGTTCAAGCCCACAATGCCACTCCTACTTTGAGTGGTGATTATCTATCCCTCCATAACCCCCACAGAAAACTGAAGTATAATCTTTCACCAAGTGGAACCTGAGAGGCTTTTAAATTGGGTCCCTGGCCCTGGAAGAGGGTGATAAGATAAGATGTCAGGCTGAAAACAGATTAAGTAGAAGTCTGTCTAAGGCGGGGGGGGGGGGGGGGGGGGGATGGTGTGAACTCCAACTCCCATCCCACCATGCTTTCTTTTTTTTTTTAGATTGTCTTCAGTTTTTTTTGTTTTTTTGTTTTTTTTTAAGATTTTATTTATTTATTTGAGAGAGCGAGAAAGAGCACGAGAGGGGGGAAGGTCAGAGGGAGAAGCAGACTCCCCGCCGAGCAGGGAGCCCGATGCGGGACTCGATCCCGGGACTCCAGGATCATGACCTGAGCCGAAGGCAGTTGCTTAACCAACTGAGCCACCCAGGCGCCCCCACCATGCTTTCTTCCACCTAGTCCACAAAGAGACAGCTGAATAGCCCCTGGCAGATTAGCTCCCTCTCTGGAAAACTATAGATCCTTCTGGAGAAATTACACTGCTCCAAGGATGACTGACATGGGGTCCCCAAGGCAAAAACTAAGTGAACACCCAATCATCCTTCTGTGGAGCCCACAAATTGACCTGCTGCTCCCATGTACTCAAGCTTCTAACCCAGAGACCCGGGACTTGCCGGTGGAAACACTGATCAACGGGCTTTGGATTGCCTCCCTTAGGAAAGAGGTATGTACCGTGTGGGGGAGAATGAAAGGAGATAGTGATCAGGACAGGTTGTGGCTGAAGCAACCCATGTGCTCACAGTGAGGGGAAGACAATTTCCCAGGCTCCTCTGCAGTTAGGTGTCATGTAACTGACTTCTGACCAACGGAAGAGAGTGGAAGTGATTTGTAAGCCACGGTCCCGGTTTCTTGGTTAGAGCATCCTAAGCACCACGATCAGCTTTTCACAGTGCCCCTAAGCACAATTAGGTAAGAAATACCTAACTGTCCCATTTGCTAAATAGGTCCAAACAACAGTAGTTGGTGCTATGCCCAATAGTGATATATGTGTTTCCCTAAAATTTAAAATATCCTGGGAAACCCCAGTGAGTTCTCTACAGTGACCTGGGACACCTTGGCACCCAGTTGGGACCCATGGTTCTTTTTTTCTTTTTAAGATTTTATTCATTTATTTGAGAGAGAGAGAGCACAAGCAAGAGAGCAGCAGAGGGAGAAGGAGAAGCAGACTCCCCGCTGAGCAGAGAGCCCAACATGGGGGCTCGATCCCAGGACCCAGAGATCATGACCTGAGCTGAAGGCAGCCGTTTAACCAACTGAGCCACCCAGGTGCCCCAGACCCATGGTTCTAAGCTGCTTCCAGGTTAGTGTTTAAATATGTATGTATAAATGTATAATGCTCCCGTTCTTGCTTTCTTTGCATCTGGGCCCTCCAGATGGCATAGCTACAAATGTTGGAAGGCAACAAAATGCAGGAAGCCTGCCTGGGCAATGAACTGTTACTCAGTTAAGCCACTTTGATCTGTTGGGCTCCCTGGTTAGTGCTGCTGTACTCCGACTCTGTACTGTCCAATATGGTAGCCACATAAAGCTATGGAGAACTGCAAGGATGAACAGTGCCACATTCTGAGATTAAAAAAACTGAAGCAGAGTCAATGTTTTACCACTAAACACAACTTTATTGTTTTCGTAGAACTATAATTCACTTTAACTGTTGTTATCACATAGGATGTTGTTGTACTGTAATGCTTGTAAAGGAACGTGCATTAGTTCTAGGATTACGGATAAACACCAATCTAGGCAGTATCGACAGATTGATTCGGTTCAGATGGTTTTCTTCTATGCACTGAAATAACATCATGATGTGTTTACTTGGGTATTTTATGTGGCTAGCACAAGTTCAAGTATATTTAGGTAGAGAGCACAAGTTACAGTGATACCTATGCAAATCATAATCGTCAACTGAGATATGCACTATTTTAACTGTAATTATTTTCTAGATTAAAAAAATATGGGAGACTACTTAAATCTTAAATGAAGGCATATTACTGAGGCAGAATTCAGTGCCCTACAGAAGCCAGTACTACAACTAGTAAAGAGAAAAGGGCGAGAGTGTGTAGTGCACGTTCAACGATGAATGGCGATCGCAATTTACTGCAGGCACGGTGAAATGAAAAAGCTGCTTGTTGTATACGAAAGCGTTAAATACAGTAGACAATATTGAAGACAAGAGCTAACATTTGTCATTTCCAGCAACAATCTATTGAGTTCAATAAATATTCTAACAGTCAAAAAAAAAAAAACCCATGAAATTAGTCACATGAAATGAGCAATTTCCATCAAAAAAATTTAAACAGTTTTTAACAAGATTTTTGAGCTTGTAAACTTGGCCAGCTATACGTATATTACTTGAATTCTTGAACACACACACACACAAAATCTTCCGTGGAAAGATGATAAAAAGAAATTATCATTTCAGTTATGGTAATTTAGTTAGAAAATTATGAGAAAGGCTTAAAAAGACATTTACAAAAGTTGAAATTTTCAATTAACCCTCGAAGCAATGTTGTTCACAGAATACAAGAAGTTTCTAATACTATCAAAGATCAATTGATTCACAATTCTAAAAGTTGCAAGTATTAACTCTTAGCTTTAGATGAGTCATGTAATGTTAAGACACTGCCCGTTGAAAATTTTGGTACATTCTGTCTCAAAGAACATCCAAATTTACCAAGAAATGTCAATTCATTGCCTAAAAACTCAAACTCATGACAGGTATCTTTGACATTTTCTTCATCTGTCAAAGACTTTCAGCTAGACATAGAAATATTAGTTTCTATCGTAAGAATGAGACTCCAGCCATGTTAAGTCAAAAGACCAAAAGTATTGGAATTTTAAAGCAAGAGAATGAGGTTTCCCTCATTGCTTTGTTCCACTGTCTGATAACTATTGAAAAAATTTGTTGTTTTCTAAGCAGACTCTAAAGAATCACGAATACAGATGTTAAAATTCTTCAATATATATGTGCAAATGCTATAAAATAATCATTGCCAGGTTATGGAATTGGTGAAGATGATGTTTTTAATGATCTTGTGTTTTTATTAATGTTCCTTGGTTGAGTCATAAAAGGATTTTACAAGGATTTCCTGTATTAGGAATTCCAATTCAAGGTTTTCTTAAAATGAAAGGAATGCCTGCCATATAAGCAAGGACAAAAAGTGGCAGTATGATAATTCTCCTTAACATAACACTGTGCATGAATAGGCTAAATTTGAAGCTCCTTAAAACAGGAAAAACTTGTACCTGCTTAGGTGAAAAAATTTAGTAAAAATAATTTAGCTAGAAGTGAAACATTTCATAATACAAATTAAAAAATGACAATTGTACACATTTTTCTAACATTGGGTCAATATGCAAATTTTAAATGTTATCACAATAGCATTTTATGTAAGTTTGCTGCAAAAAAAAGACAAATGTAAAGACTGGTTTGTTGATATGGATAAGTTTAGTTTTGTTTCCATTTTATGCAATACCTTATGCCAAATTTGATGTTAATGATACTGAGTTGACCTAAGAGTTAGTGAATTTACTTGAACAAATACAGTTTTCAAAATGATACGCTTTTGCTTCAAAATCAAATCAAGTCTTCCAATAAAAACATGAACAGTTTTGTCAATGTGGATGCAAATATTAAAGTTATTCTTTTGATGCCTGATGCAGTTATTGGAAAATTTTAAGTATACATAGAATAACCAAATATGTTTGGAAGAACTATGTGAATCTACTTTTCAATGCTATGTTTTATAAATCTAAAAATGGATCAAATAACTCAGATGAAAATTTAGTGAATGGATTAAAATGTGCTGCAACGTTTATAAAATACACAATGGGTTTTGAAGACAATGCAAAAAATAATATAAAATGTCTCATCAATAAGTTTTAAACTGGTTAAAATATGTTGAAATATTATGCCTCTATTGGGTAAAATAAAATATATTAACTTCATCTGCTTTGGTTTTTAAAAGTGACTATTAGAAAATCTGAAATTACATATGTGGCTCACATTATGTTCCTCTTGGACAGTGATGTAGTAACTAAAACACCTTCCAGTCAACTTTTTAGAGCCCTTTTTTTTAATATTTTATTTATTTATTTGACATAGAGAGAGAGAGAGAAAGAGTGAGCACAAGCAGGGGGAGTCGCAGGCAGAGGCAGAGGGAGAAGCAGGCTCTCCACAGAGAAGGGGGAGTCCGATGCGGGACTCGATCCCGGGACTCCGGGATTATGACCTGAGCCGAAGGCAGTGGCTTAACCAACTGAGCCACCCAGGCGCCCAGAGCCCTCTTCTTAAATGTGAACAAAGATCGCCAGAAATTTGAGGAAAGCCTCCAATGTGAAAGAGAGAAAATAGGTTAAGAGGCACCCAGAGGAAAGACAGATAATGCAGGGAGCAGAATAACATGGAAAGACACTGTATTAGCATCTTCAGAGGGAAAAAAAAAAACTCACCCACAAAACAAAAAGATTATAAAAAAAAAGAATCAGAAAATGCACTTAGAATTATAAATGTGACAACAGCAATAAAACATTCAAAACATTTAGTAGTAGAGTTGGAAGATAAAGCTGAAAAAATTTTCCAGAAAGCTATCTTAAGATCAAAGATGTGGGGGCGTCTGGGTGGCTCAGTCATTAAGCGGCTGCCTTGGCTCAGGTCATGATCCCAGGGCCCTGGGATCAAGCCCCGCATCAGGCTCCCTGCTCGGCGGGAGGCCTGCTTCTCCCTCTCCCACTCCCCCTGCTTGTGTTCCCTCTCTCACTGTGTCTCTCTCTGTCAAGTAAAGGAATAAAATCTTTAAGAAAAAAAAAAAGGATCAAAGATGTGGAGGAAGTGATGTCAGGGAAGATGGCGGAATAGGAAGCACCAGGAGTCCATCTCGCCACCTAGACAACAATTGTACTGGAAGAAGGTATCTAGTGATTACTCTGTAATACAGGATGTCTACTTGAAAACTTAAGAGTTCCCAGGGGAAACCCTGACTGGTAAACTGTAATGATTAGTGATGGATGTTAACCTTTGGGACAGTAGGAGCCACTGAGCCTTTACTGGCCAGCCCAGGAGATGAAACCCACATCTGTAGTTTGCCTTGCTGGAGCCAGAATAGGCAAGAAAAACCTTTGCCTCTAAATATCAGAGTTCTGGGTTCTGAAGGTGGGTGGCTGCTTTTGATCATGAAAGAAAGGCAGATACAGAAGCCAGCCACCATTCTTCCAACCCCCACTGGCTAAAGTAGCTTCCAGAGGAATTAAGGGACAGCACCTGGTTTTCCTGGACATTGAAAAAAAATTCACATAATTTAGAGAATTTAGAAAACCATGGCCTCTGCCCAGGGAAATACAGAGTCAGAAAAATTTAAGCATTCACCACAGACTGATCCCCAGCACAGAGATACCCTAAGACAATCAAAAAGACAATAAACTCTGAAAAGAGGGAAAGCCTGATTTCCAGAGCTACCAAACTACAAGAATCAAATGTCGAGTTTTCAACAAAAAAAATCACAAGGCGTACCAAGAAACAGGAAAGTAAGGCCCATTTGAAGGAATAAAACACATCAACAGAAAATGTAGCTTGGGAAGCCCAGAGGCCAGACTTGCTAAAAAAAAACTTTAAACCAACAGGCTTAAAGATGCTTCACGAGTGAAAGGAAGGTTCTGATGAGGCTGGCAGATGAGGTGAGAAAACAAAGATTCTTCAAAACAGAAAAAAACAGAGACTAGGCATCTATGAATTACTACTTTAGAGAGGAATGCTTTTCTTGATTCCTTGAATTCAACATCTTCAATACCAATGGCCAAAACCTCCAGAAGAGCTACCGATAGATTTGGCAAAGTTTGTAGATTATCAGAACCACTCTATAGGTAGAGACACTTGAGGACTCCAACCTGGAAAAATCGCTCGACCTTAGAACTTGACAGAGTCCAGCAGAGAGATCTCACCAATGCTCTCAGGATAGAAAATATTTTTCTAGTAATTTCCAACTTCCTAAGCACCAGATTAACTCAGGAGAGACACCTCACAAGTGCCCTGGTTTCGGGAAAAGCTTCCTTAGGTCAGACTTTATAGACGTCCATGTTTCCACATAAAGGAGAGACCCTATGAAAGTGCTGTACTTTATAGACAACAATTTGCCAGTACATTTTCAGAATCTGAAAACGTGTCTCCCTTTTCATCAAGCAGTTCCACCTCAGAGAAACAATTCTGAGGAACACACAAAACAAAAAACAACAAAAATAGAAGTCTCTGATCAGGTAATACACACACACACACACACACACACACACACACACACACACACACACACACAGAAGAACCTCCAGGGGTTCTCCACTGCCCTGGTAATAAAACACAACTCCTCAAAAGGGCTGGGAAGAAAGGTTATGATGCGGGGCCTGAATGTGGCAACACAGGGTGCAACCGACGCCTACCCCCAAGCTGTCGGTCACTTTCCCATGTGCTCCCACCTACTGGGTTTACACTGCATTTTTAGCACTGCATACAGCTCATTTTAGCTGTTAGCTGCAATTCCACTCTGACCTGCATCCTGCCCAGCCCCCAGTACAGATCAGTCTTACACATCCGACTAGGTTTCTACAGGGGGGAGAATGTGTACTATTCATCTCCTCATCTCTTAAAGTGCATTGTATGTACTAAGCATTAACGAATGTTGGTAGCATGTGCAAAAATAGAGGCATATCTTATTTTATTGTGCTTCACAGATATTGTGTGTGTGGTTTTTTTGTGTTACACAAATTGAAAGTTTGTGGCAACCTTGTATTGAGCAAGTCTACTGGCACCATTTTCCCAATAGCATTTGCTCACTTTAGGTGTCATGTTTTGAAAATTCGCACAATACTTCAAACTTTTCAGTTATTATTACCATCTCTGTCACGATGTTCTGTGATCAGTGATCCTTGATGTTACTACTGTATTGTTTTGGGGCATCACGAACCACACCCATACAAGACAGTGAACTTGACTGATAAATGTGTGTGTTCTGACTGCTCCATTGACCCACTGTCCCCGGGTCTCTCTCTTCTTCTCCTCCTCGGACCTCCTGATTCCCTGAGACACAACAATACTGAAATGAGACCAATTAATAACCCTACAGTGGCCTCCAAGGGCTTAAGTGAAAGGAAGAATCACACATTTCTCCCTGTAAATCAAAAAACCAGAAATGATTAAGCTTAGTAGGAAGGCGTGTCAAAAGCTGACTGGCCAAAAGCTAGGCCTCTCGCATCAGTTAGCCAAGTTGTAAACGCAAAGGAAAAGTTTTTGAAGGACATTAAACGTGCTACTCCAATGAACACATGAATGATCAGAAAGCAAAACACCCTTCTTAGTGATAGGGAGAAAGTTTGAGTGGTCTGGAGAGATCAAACCAATCACAACATTCCCTTAAGCCAAAGCCTAATCCAGAGCAAGGCTCTAACTCTCCTGAATTCCATGAAGGCTGAGAGAGGTAAGGAAGCTGCAGAAGAAAAATTCGAAGGGAGCAGCAGGGATTGGTTCATGAGATTTAAGGAAAGAAGGCGCCTTCGTAACATAAACAGCAAACCAGCAGCAAGTTATCCAGATCTAGCTAGTTAATGAAGGTGGCTACACCAAACAGCAGATTTTTGGTGCAGACCAAAGTGCCTGATAAGAAAACACCATCTAGGACTTTCCTAACTAGAGAGAAGTCAGTGCCTGGCTTCAAAGGGAAGGCTGACTCTCTTGTTAGGCACTAATGCAGTTGGTGACTTTAAGTTACAACCAATGCTAATTTACCATTCCGAAAATCCCAGGGCCCTTAAGAATTATGCTAAATTTTCTCTGCCTGTGCTCTATACATGGAACAACAAGACCCAGATGACAACACATCTGTTTAAACATGGTTTTTACTGAATCCTGTAAGCCCACTATTGAGACCTACTGGTTCAAGAAAAAAAAAAATCCTTTCAAAATATTACTGCTCATGGTAATTGACCTGGTCACCCAAGGGCTCTGATGAAGATGTACAAGGTTGTGGTTTCCATCACCGCTGACACAGTATCCTCTCTGCAGTCCCTGCATCAAGGACTGACTTCAACTTCCAGGTCTTATAAGAGATACATCTCGTAAGGCTACAGCTGCCATAGATAGTGATTCCTCCGTTGGATCTCGGGAAAGTGAACTAAAAACCTTCCAGGAAGAGTCTCCATTCTAGATGCCATTGACAACATCTGTGAAGAACTGAAAACAGGGACTGTGCTATTTTACACCACTAACAATAGTCAAAATGGTGGAAATAACCCAAATGTCCGTTGACGGATGAATGAACAAAATGTGGTATAGACATACGATGGAATATTATTCGGGCTTGAAAAGGAATGAAATTCTGACACCTGCTACAACATGAACCTTAAAAACATTTTGCTAAGTGAAAGAAGCCAGACAAAACAGGACAAATATTCAATGATTCCATTTATAGGCGGTGCCTAGAACACCCAAATTCAGAGAGACAGAAAGCAGAAGAGTGGTCACCGGGGGCTGGGGGCAGGACAGAATGAGGGGTTACTGTTTGATGAGTTTCAGTTTGGGATGACAGACAAGTTCTGGAGATGGACAGTGCTGATGATTATACAACAACACGAATGTCACTGAGTTGTACTCCCAACAAGGGTTAAAATGGCCCATTTTAGGTTATATATATTTTGCCACATTAAAAACTAATTCAAAAATAAGTAAATAAAAGGAGAGTCACTGACAGGAGCAGCTTTATCCTATCCTGTGGCCTGAGAGAAGTGTCTCCAGTGGAAACTCATTAAGAAGAAACATTTTTGAAAAACAAGGTCTTCATTTTAAAGTAGAATGTGTTAAAGGGCTGATTTTAATACCTGTCAATGTACATAAAGGGCATAAAGTCAAACACTGGTTTTAACAGTATTATTAAATACTATTAATTTAGTTAATAGTTAATAAGATCAATTCTGTTAAGGAATCAAAAGAAGTTTAAAATCTCCTGATGATCTGATAGGACATAAAAAATGAATTTAAAGTACTTAGATGATGGCCGACATCAAATATACTTTAGGCAATTATACGTAAGTAGCTACTGAAAACAAACTTTTGATAAATATCACGCAGCAGGGTTAGAGGCTGCGCTCTGTGGCTAGTATTTCTCCATACTGGAGAAAGGACTTTTACGTAGAATAAAAAATACGACAACTCAATAAACACAATTCTTTAAATGGAAAAAACACTTGAATAAACCTTTTTCCGAAGAAGATCTATGAATAGCTACAGGGCACATGAAAAGATTCTCGACATCATTAGCCATCAGGGAAATGCAAATTAAAACCACAGAGATACCGTTTCAACCCTTAGGACACTATAATGAAAAAGACAGACAATATCACAAGGGTTGGTGAGGATGTAGAGAAACCTGACTGACTCAGGGCTTTAGCTACCTTTTCATTTAGAAATTATTATTCAGACTTTGCCAATGAAATTCTTAATAATCCACTAGCATCTGCACACTCTATTCCTTTGAGGTCTAATTTCACAAAGAAAATTTAACTGAAAAGTCACTCTATGATTTTTTTAAACATTTCCTGAATTTCACTTATTATCAGTGGAGTCTCTTTTAAATTTTAAGATATATATTCCCCAGATTGTAGGGGATCATACACTGCTACTCAAGACTGAAAAAATGATGTACTCACCTGGAAAACAATTTGGCAATTTCCTAAAAAGTTAAACAAAAATTTACCCTATGAGCCAGCCACTCAGGCATTACTTAAGAACAATGAAAACGTGTCTACAGAAAGACTTACACGTCAATGTTCAAAGCAGCATTGTGAACAGCCAAAAACTGTAAACAACCCCAACATCCTTCAACTGGTGAATGGACAAAATATGGTATACCCATAAAATAGGGTATCATTTAACAATAATAATAAAGGCCTGATGTGCTACAACATGAACTTAGAAAATACGTTAATGAAAAACACAGGACCACACATGATCCCATTTGTATAAAATGTCCAGAAAAGGCAACTCTCGAGACAGAGTTAAACTGATGAGTGATTGCCTGAGACTAGGTGTGGGAATGGGGGTTAACTGGAAACAGGCATGAGGGATCTTACTGAGGTTATAAAACGTTCCAAAAATGGGTTATGGTGATGATTGTGCAACTCAGTGAATCTGCCAAAAGTCACTGAATTGTACACTTGAAATGACTCATACGTAATTTACACCCCAATACACTTGTTTAAAAAAAAAATTCTCTACGTTCCAGATACCCAACTGGTACTGGTATATGAATACTGGAGGCTGTAACCAGTAAACATACTGGAAGAAGCCTCTTCTCAAGAATTTTACATATTTCTCTATAAATCGTATCTTTTTCAAAAAAAACAAATCAGGGTTTATATATGTTTGGAAAAAAACTTAAGACCAGATGAATGATTCTCCTAAGCCATATTCCTTTCATGGCTAGAATGTCTCTGGTTGGTCCATTTAGCAATAACTATGCAGATCAATTTACCACACAGCAATATCTGAACTACAAGCTTTTTTGGGGGTGGGGGGTGGGGTGTAAGGAAGAAACCAAAAGCATTATCCAGAGGTAGCATTGCAAACCTACACCCATTAAATCACAGCAAATACTGCTGAGTCTCCCATCAGCACTAAGGATCTCTTCACTTCCGTAAGCCAAAAGGGTTCTGTTTTCGTTCTCATGTGTATAGGAGCTACCTCAAATTTCAACTTTACGAACTTTTTGGTACCATTGTTCAATCAGTAGGGCGCCTCCAGAACCCTAGGGCTTGAGACCTAAACCTGACTCAGGGTTTTAATGCCTTTTTCAGTCAGAAATTATTCACACTCCACTAATGAATGAAATTCATCATAAGAAATAATCCACTAATATCTGCTCACCCTTATTTTTAGGTCTAATTTCACAACAAAAACACTTAACTGAGAAGTTATTTTGTGGGATTTCTACATTCTTTTCCTGAATTTTACTATCAATGGAGTCTCTTTAGACTTTAGAATAGACTTTAGACTTTAGAACTCCAGACGGTAGGGGACCAGAGTATCAAGTTCCTATAGTGGGGTAAGTCAGGTCCTATAAATCAGAGAAGCTGGCCAGAAGAGTCGATTCCCTGTGTAAAGACAGCCGTGCTCCCCCAAACCAGCTGACTTCTCCACTGAAATATGGGCCAATTGTCAGACCTTATAATTTTTCAAGGCAAGCCTTTTTTTTTTTTTTTTGGTATGAAATCTATATTTTTAAACGGTGACAACTAGTTACACACACACACATTCACACTCCCCTTACCATGCAGACCAACCAAAACATATCAAATGGCCCAATCTTAGCTTGTGACCTTTGCCATACACAATGTCTGCACTCCGATTACATGGGGCAGTACTTAGGATAAACAAACTTTTAAAAAAATAGAATTCTATTTTGCAAAAGATAGTCCATCCAGAATAGCTCTGTTTTCAGCACCCGTTTCCTTCCCCACCACCCCCCTCCCCAGCCCCCAACCCATTTTCCTAGGACTGGTACTCTCATGGCTGAGATGGTTCCAACGTATGCCCGCTAGATTCCTAATCCCCTCAAAGCCCAGAGGGAAAAACAGGTTGGGGTACTTTGTCCAGTTAAAACATTCCCTGAAGACACACGCGCGTGAGCTCCGCCCTCTCGTTCCTGTTGATAGTCTAGGGATTCCAGCGTGAAGCATTCAACAAGTATACTGCATTCTCAGTTCAGGACCTTAAATGAGTGCTTTTCTACTAGAGAAACTTGAAAATTCCAATGAACCAAAAGCATTTTGCTTATTCTCACAGCTTCAGAGAGGATCGGAGGTAAACTTGGAAATCGTGACACCTCCCCACCTCGTGCCACCAGTAAAGAAAACTCAAATTTAGAAAGGTCAAATGATGTGCCCAAAGTTATATAGTGAGCTGGCTGGCAAACTGGGCCAGAACCCAGAACCTAGGTTATGACTCGAGACCAGTTCTTGCTACAAGCTAGAAGAGGGAAATCTACTGAAGAAAGGTTTGTCAGTGGGTCCCGTGCACCTCCTCTTGCTTTATAAATCTGCATTTGGCCTTTTAGAACCATTGCCCATCTCATCCTGCTTTCTTCACTTTCCACGGGACTTTACCAACCCTACTTATGATCTACCAAAGGAGAGTGGTGAATGGCAAAGAGTGTTTTTTTTTCCCAGCCGCCAACCCTTTGGAGTGGTAGCTACTGATCAATGCTGTGGTAGTTTACACCCTGGGTTTTTAATAAGGGACAATTTGATGAGATTCCACTCGCCCCCCCAAACCACCTTGCTGTAGTTCAAGAATTACTCTCCAGAATGAAATCCCCGATGTCTGATGAGGCCTGAGTTACTCTTAAATGTCTTTTCACATTCGTTACATTCATATTCTCTCCTTCCAGTGTGGATTTTTAGGTGTTCTACAAGGATTGAGCTCCGGCTGAAGGTTGCTCCACAGTAGTTACATTCATAGGGCTTCTCTCCGGTATGAATTCGATGATGCTCATTAAGAGATGAACTCTGACTGAAAGATTTCCCACATTCTTTACATTTATACGGTTTTACGCCAGTATGAATTCTCTGATGACGACTGAGGAGTGAATGGGTAGGGAAGGCTTTCTCACACTGGTTACACTTGTAGGGTTTTTCTCCTGAATGAAGTCTCTGATGATAAATGACAGACGTAAAATGGCTGAACGTCATCCCGCAGTCATTACACAAATAGGGTTTTTCTCCAGTGTGGATCCTCTGATGTCGAGTAAGGCAAGAATTCTGTCTAAAGGCTTTTCCACATTCACCGCATTTATAGGGCTTCTCTCCAGTATGAATCCTCTGATGTTTGGAAAGGGACGAGCTGTGACTGAAGGATTTTCCACAGTTGTTACACGTGTAGGGTTTTTCTCCAGTGTGAATTCGCTGATGTTGAATAAGAGAGGAACTGTCACTGAAGGGTCTCCCGCATTCTTTACATTTATAGGGTTTTTCTCCAGTATGAACTCTCTGATGTTTGATGAGGTGGGCACTCAGGGTGAAAGCTTTTCCACAATCATCACATTTGTAGGGTTTCTCTCCACTATGAGTTCTGTGATGTGGCGTGAGAGATGAACTGTCACTGAAAGCTTTTCCACATTCATTGCACATGTAGGGTTTCTCCCCTGTGTGAATTCTCCTATGTTTGGTCAGTGAGGCACTATAGCCAAAGGCTTTTCCACATTTGCTACATTTATGGGTCTTCTCTCCCATCTCAGCTCCCTCATCTTTATCTGAGGTTGCATCTTGATTTAAATTTTTCCAACATTTTTCACACATAGAGGAGTTTTTTCTCTTAAGGGATGAGCTCCGCGTAAAGGCTACCCCACAATTAGTGCACTTCTGGGTCTTACCCCCCAAATGCATTTTCTGATGTTTCTGATGTTCAGTTAGGGAGGAAGAGTGACCTAAGACTTTCCTGCCTTCATTACATTTCCGTGGCTTCTCTCCAGTGTGTTCTTTGCGGTTCAGAATAAGGTCTGAATGAAAACTGAAGGGTTTCTTGCATTCATTATACCTCCGAGATTTCTTCCTTAAGTAGACTCTCAGATGTTTAATTATTTCCGAGGTTTGCTTGAAATTACTTCCAAAGGGGCTCTTTTCTGGGTCAAATTCCTCACCCCTACTGCTTCTCCCATGAGTTTTCTTTTGTGTGCCTGCGACTTGCGAATATTCCTTACTGCTACGTTTCCGGGACTCTCCCATCAAGCCATAATTAGCACCCATTAGGCATCTTTCTATTATTTTATCTAAAGTTGATTCTTCCAGAAGAACATCTTGATTTCGAGAGGATTCCTTCAATTCACCTCTAGGTTCACCCTCTAAAAGAAATAACAAATACAATGTGTCCCGTTTGCAGTACAAGAAGCTGTCCTATTTGGGACTGAGGCAGGAAGAAAGGTAGAAATGACTGTAAACAATATGAATATATCTTGGACGATTTTCAGAATCTTAGGAAACAGAGAAGGAAAAAATAATATAGAGAAACTAGGTAAACATAGGGGTTAAGAAAAATATTGGGGAAAATGAAAAGTTTGTGCTTTATAGTTAGAATAAAGATGCACGTTCTCACCCTCATTTCAAATTTCCGTAATAGGTTCAAACTCATTCTCTCTAGCTCCAATCTATTTTCTTTCCAAATCATAACGACAGTGCAAACGTTTACTGAATGCTTAGTAAACGCCAGGCCCCATATCAAGCACTCTACTTGTATTTCCCTTAATCTTCATAACAACCCAAAATCAAGTAGATACTGATATTATCCGTTTTGTGGATGTGACAACTACGCACACAGAGTGTCTAAGTCGCTTGCCCAAAGTCACATGTGTTGTAAGCAACAGATTTCTCATCTATTCTGACACCAAAGCCCATACTTTTGATCCCTATACCAACTGCTTCTCAAAGCAGCCAAATAGCACTGTTTATAGAAAATGTTAATCACATCACAGACATGCAGCATCGCCTACGCTAGACTTTCAAAGGCTACCACAGTCAACCTTATGGATACACTCTAATCAGGGATCCATTCACTGTCCCTACCACACTACAGTGTTTTCAATCCTATTCTTCCGGTCTTCGTCCTACCTCAAATGCAATCCCATCACACCTTCCCGAACACAAACACTTAGGGCCTTGGGTTCAAGTCGCACAGTCCCCACAGCTCTCTCCAAAACCATACTCTATTTACACTCCCCTCAGAACTTTGAGCCACATCATTCATCTTGGCTCTTAATCATGAAATCACACCATCACTTTCATAAAACTATTTTTTATTTTTTTTATTTATTTATTTTTTTTTTAAAGATTTTATTTATTTATTTGAGAGAGAGAGAATGAGAGACAGAATGAGGGGGAGGAGAGTCAGAGGGAGAAGCAGACTCCCTGCTGAGCAGGGAGCCTGATGCGGGACTCGATCCCGGGACTCCAGGATCATGACCTGAGCCGAAGGCAGTCGCTTAACGAACTGAGCCACCCAGGCGCCCCATAAAACTATTTTTTAAAGAGTTCATTATAAAACACAAAATTCTATTCCCCAGAAGTTAACCATTATTAGAAATTCTGTGCATTTTTTTAAAGATTTATTTATTTTAGAGAGAGAGACAGCACAGGGGAGGGGTAGAGGAAGAGGGTGAAAAAAACTCCAGCAGACTCCATGCTGAGTGTGGAGCCCAACACGGGGCTCGATCTCACGACCCTGAGATCATGACCTGAGTCAAAACCAAGAGTTGGAGGCTTAACCAACTAAGCCACTCGGGTGCCTCAGTACTGTTCCTTTAAATGTATAGTTCATTGTTGTCTGATGACTTGGAACATTTTTTTCAAGTTTGCAGCAATTTATTTATTTATTTATTTTTAAAGATTTTATTTATTTGACAGAGAGAGACACAGAGAGAGAGGGAACACAAGCAGGGGGAGTAGGAGAGGGAGAAGCAGGCTTCCCACTGAGCAGGGAGCCCAACGCGGGGCTCAATCCCAGGGCCCTGGGATCATGACCCGAGCCGAAGGCAGTCGCTTAACCGACAGAGCCACCCAGGCGCCCCAAGTTTGCAGCAATTTAAAGTTTAGTTTTGTCAGTTACTTTTAATTTTGTCAGCTATCTGCTCAAGTTCTTCACCCATTTTTCTAACAGACTCAGCATTCCTTATTGATTTGCTTAAGTATTTTATATGTTATAGTTACCGACTCTGCTTTGTCTACGTTTTTCTCCAGTCTGTTATAAATTAACTTTTTAAACAAGTTGTACATCTACATAATGCTTCTGGGGGAGAGGGGAGCATATTTATACCATTTGTATTAAACATAATATCCCTTATTTAGGTACCTACACTGAAAACAGCCAAATGGTTGACTTTGGTTAAGATGGAATAGAGCTAAGTGAAATTACTGGTTTTCCTCTTTAAAAAACCAACCAAGGTATTGATATATAAGCAATAACTTATTTTTTAACTGTATATTTATTGTGAAATTTTAAGATAAGAGGATGAAGAAAAAATGTACTCCCTCAAAGATAACCAGGATTAACATGAATGTTCTCCAGACATTAAAAAAATCTATCTGTATCTATATACGCAGATACAGGGGCGCCTGGGTGGCTCAGTCATTAAGCGTCTGCCTTCGGCTCAGGTCATGATCCCAGGGTCGTGAGATCGAGTCCCGCATCGGGCTCCCTGCTCTGCAGGAAGCCTGCTTCTCCCTCTCCCACTCCCCCTGCTTGTGTTCCCTCTCTCACTGTGTCTCTGTCAAATAAAAAAAAAAAAAAGATTTTATATACTTAGATATATACACACATATGTACATTTTTTTCCTTTTAACAAAAATGAGATTATACTCTCCATGCTGTCTGCTAGATGGAATTCCTGCTTATTCTTCAAGATTCAACTTAAATGTTAAGTAAGCCATAGCTCCTGCGCTTCCCATGGCTCCTTGTACAGGTGTTAGTATAGCATATATCCCATTACCAACACTGTATGCTTTGATAGCCATATCATGGCGTCCCCAGAAATGCACTGCTCAGATCGCCAACTCTGCGGTGCCTACTTAGCCCCCGTGGCTGCTCTCTGACTCCACCAAGGCATGCGTGCCAAGGCCACTTCCCACAGCTGCTCCCAGTCAATGGCAAGTACGGCAGGGACACTTGGGCAGGCCCAGAGACACAGGACTCCTGATAGGCAACTCTGGCTGGGGAACTCTTCTTTGGCCTTGCCAAAACTTTCTTAAAACGGCACATCAGGCGCCTGGGTGGCTCAGTCGGTTAAGCGTCTGCCTTTGGCTCAGGTCATGATCTCAGGGTCCTGAGATCGAGCCCCGCGTCAGGCTCCCTGCTCAGTGGGGAGTCTGCTTCTCCCTCTCCCCCTCACCCCCACTCATGCTCTCGTTTACTCTCCCGCTCTCAAATAAATCTTTAAAAAACAAAACACCACACATCGGTCCAAGACACTTCCTACCCAGCCTTCCTTCCTTCCTTCTGTCATCACAGGTATTACACCCACCCACTCTCACAGGTCTCCCATTTTCCTTCACTTTCCTCACGCCCCAGGGAGTCCCTGGCATAGCTAATCACGTCTTGGCATCTACTTCTCAGAGAACCTAAATGAATGGTCTCTCCAATAAACTGAGTATTCCAGGAAGGCAAAGGGTCTACTCTAATCACCCTTCTATTTTAGCATCTCTCCCCCCCAACATTTCAAAAGCTCTTCACAATGACTTGGTTAAATAACTGTTTTTAATTTCTTTGCTTTTCACCAACTTACCTGGTCTGGAGCCTTTTGAGATTTCTTTTTCCAGCAGCCATGGCAGTTCAACCCACTTAAATTGGGAAATCAAATCTAATTTGGAAACTGGAAAGCCTGCTCATAGAGAAAAGAGTAAAAAATGACTGTTTTTGCAGAGGGCAAACATGTTCCAACATTCACGCACAGCCTCTGGTTCTCTAGGGAAGAGAAGATGCTGTCAAATACAGACCTCAAGCCTGGAAAATGAGGAGGAACTGGGGAAGGTTAGGTCCTCGATGACAGCACAGTGATACTCAACATTTCCAGTTCAATGAAGCAGAAACTTTTTTTTTGGAGAAAACATTGCAGAAAAGTACATTTTTCAGAACCCATTTTTAGGATTAGTCGGATCACCCCTGCATGCCCAGCCAATACAGTTCATAGCACTTATCTTTCAATAATGGTAGATGAAAAGATGTACAGCTCATACGTTACATCATAAAGAGAGATCTTTACCCAGAAACTCTAGGTTCCTAAAGTTCTCCAGTAGCACTTCCTTATAGAGCTCCTTCTGAAAAGGCTCCAGCCTCCTCCACTCTCCTCTGGAAAAGGTGACCACCACATCCTTGAATGCCACGGATTCCTAACAAACACACGAAATACAGTCTTTTTGCATTGGATTAACATTCACGGGTTCTATCTAGGGATTAGGAAGTGGACACATTTTGGGCAGCCATTATCAGTCTACTACAGTGGTATAATTACTACTGTGAATAAGAATTCTCTTTTTCAGGGCGCCTGGGTGGCTTAGTAGTTAAGCGTCTGCCTTCAGCTCAGGTCATGATCCCAGGGTCCTGGGATGGAGCACTGGACCTGGGTTCCCAGCTCAGTGAGGAGCCTTCTTCCTCCCTTCTGCTGCTCCCCCCTCCTCATGCACGCGTGTGCGCACGTGCGCTCTCTCTCAAATAAAATCTTAAAAAATTTTTTTAAGTGATTTGTAACTGATTATAAATTATTCTAATTAATTTGTAACTAGCCACTTTTCTCAATTATGAGTTTTAGTACTTGTTGATTCTCAAGAGGTTTTCCAAATAGACCACGTTATCGGCAAATAACACACATTTGTCTCTTTCATACCAATACTTACCTCATTCCCTTATCTTACACTGGCTAGAATATTCAAAAACTACTCATCAACAGCACCATGATTAGACATTCTTTTTACAGGCATTGTGAGAGCTGCTTTTTATTTTCCAATACTGTTCAGCTGGAGATTTTTTCTTATTGTATTAAGGAAATACAATTCTATTTCTACTTGACTAATTTTATCAAGAATAATTGTAGAGGGGCACCTGGGTGGCTCAGTCAGTTAAGCATCTGCCTTCGGCTCAGGTCATGGTCCCAGGGTCCTGGGATCAAGCCCCGCATCGGGCTCCCTGCTCCGCGGGAAGTCTGCTTCTCCCTCTCCCACTCCCCCTTGCTTGTGTTCCCTCTCTCACCGTGTCTGTCAAATAAATAAAGTCTTAAAAAAAAAAAAAGAACAATTGTAGAATTTTAGTAAACTTTTTTTTGTTGTTTTTCTCAGAGTCAGACTTGTGACAAATTTTGGTAACTGAAATAAAATAGCATCTGAAGAATGAGTTCGAAGAATGTGAAGAATGTGAAGGAAACGGTCTTCATTATTCTGTTATCTTTATGCCACTCCATAGGAGCTCAGTAAGTATTCACTTAAGAATGAAAATCAGTGAAAGGAAGCTTACCCGGGACTCAGTACTTGGAAGGACAGAAACCACTTTATTTTCTTCAGGGTTCTCCTCTTGGGAAATAACAGACTCTTGAGAGACTGGATCTAGAAAGGGGCAAAAGAACACTCTAGTCTTTCAAATGCATTCCTCAGACTAGAAAATCTTATACATGTTTCTCTGGAGAAAAAGGTCAAAAGAAACTAAGTTTTTCCCACTCTTTTTAAAACAGAGACAAAAGCCACATATACTTTCTTTTTAAACTCGAAGCTTTCCCCCCTACTCCATAAAATAGCCTTTCAATTCCCAAGCTCACAATAATTGATTTCATTCAATCCACACACCTACCGTTTTAATGTGTTTTATTTGCATAGTAATTTTAAAAATATTCATAGGCTGTATTAAGGTAAAACAGCGTATTTGTTCTATGTATTAATTTGTTTTCTTTACAGTCCTAGCACAATGCCTTGCAGAGAATCACTTTTTGAAATGAAAGCACCCAGCTGGTCTCAGGAACACACTCCTCTTCTGGGGTCACCAGCAGATGCCTAAAGCCAGAAATCAGGAACCTGAACATAGCAACTAAATATATTACATACCATCTGATGTCAACAGCTCTTCTTCTGATAAGGGTTAAGTATTTTTTAAATCATGCTTTATTTTCTTATGAAAATAAATTTTAGGCAGCTTATTGATTAGACAATCAACAGGAATCAGAAGGGACTCTTTTAAGGAAACTGTTCTTACAGAATGCTACAGCGATCAATTCACGAGATTCTTTATTGCGAGGGGCTTCCGCACAGAGGCCCTAATTTTGGAGGAGTACCATGTTGCCCTGACAGCCAAGTCAGACAGGAAACCACGATGTTGAACATACCAATTAGCTGTGTGACCACAATTTAACTCTGCGGAGGTAAATGCCATTTCCCTATCTGGGAACTCTTGGTAGAATACAAACTGTTCCACCTATGTATTGAGAGCTTTACAGTAGCTCATCTGCTACACACATTTGGGACATCTGTAGCACATTAGATTTTATAAAAGTTGGACTGCATGCCCTCAAAGGGCTATCCATGCTATAAGTCTTTTGATCAATATTTTACGATGGTATGTTATAATTCAGTTTATATTTTATACATTTGTGTGTATATAATAATGTAATCATAAAACTGCCAGTCAGCTGTCCTCCCCAATGCGGTGGACCCGCATCATCCAATAGCGTAGTTGCTCACCACATACAGCTATGTGAATTTAAGATTCAGTTCCTTATTTGCCCTCGTCACATTTCAGATGCTTAATATGAAGTGCCAAACAGCACAGAACGCATTTCCATCATCACAGATAGAAACTTTTTTCCTCACACGCTGGAGGCAGAAGTTGAGGCCTGCCCTGGATGATATGCTTGTGACTCCAAACGTGTGCAGGTAATTTCCTTCTCTTCTGTGTTCTAAGATTCCCTTTTACTCAAGGCTGAAAGGAAAGAAATTAGTATTATACCTTATCAGGTTTAACCCTCATAAAAGGCTAAGCAGATGGGAATCCCTTTCCACAGATTAGAAAAAAAAAAGATTCCAAGTGGTTACATAGCTTGCCCAAGATTACACAGTAAAAGGTAGGGCTGATCCCAAGCCAGTCCCAACCCCAAACTTAGACTCCTTTTTAGCAATCAATGGCTTTCTTTGGAGTTTACTTTCACACCTTGAGGAGACTGCTCCCTCTTCCTCCCGCCATCTATAAACCTCACCTTGCTTTTCTTCAAGCATTTGGGTCAAATCCTCTATTAGGGTCACCACTTCCTCACTGCTTTCAGGATGTTGTGACTTTACCCAAAATCTGATCTCCCCAGGCAAAATGGTCAGGAATTGCTCAAACACCAAAAGCTCTAAAATCTGTTCTTTCGTGTGGATGTCTGGTCTCAGCCACTGAATGCAGAGATCCCAGAGCTGATTTAGGGCTTTTCTGGGTCCAGCCACTTCTGAGTAACAAAACCATCTGAATCTCTGTCTGAAAGTCTCTGGGTCAGTACTGTCTCCTCTCGGGATAGCTTCTTGATCCCCAGGAGTATCCATTCTTAGGACCTTGCTTGGTTCACTTGAGATCAGAGTTTGAGGGTCTGGGGAGATGGCTGTCATCTTATTCAAGGATACTACAGCTTGCAATGGATCAGCAGCAGGAATCCAATTCCCTTTAGACTCCAGTTGAATTATCAGTACAGTCCACCAGCAGCCACTATGGGCAGCGAAATATCAAGGGATCCAAACATTCAGCTTATGGTCTTGCAGAAACTGTCAAGAGATAGAAAATATTGAGTAAAACCAATTATTACTCCTAAAAACATTGTTCTTGGTTTGGTTCAGATATATGTGTAGACATACACAGAGGCCTAGAACAGCCCTGCCCAGCGGCTACACTAAAGGTCTAGGTGAGAAGTGGAGGAGATTTTAACGGTAATTAAAGATACCCTCCAAGAAAACAGTTTCTTCCGACTAAATACTCCTCATAAGCAAAACACGTGAGAAGAGGCTCACGGCTACAAGAGAATCTAGTCACAAATTTATTCATCAGCTCCCGAACTGCTGCAGTGACAGGCCACCCATTTCCCTCCAGGTGCTCAACTCACAAGCCTGATTTCTTATTTGCCTCTCAAATTCCTCACATAATCAATAACCAAGTTCTGGCACTTTTATTTCCTAAGAACCTCTCCATTCTAGCCTACTTAAACCACCCATGTACAGCTTTCTTCAATCCAGTCTCACACTGCAGCCTCAGGATTCCTTCTAATATGCAAACCCGGGTCCTATCACCCGCCCCCCATCTGTCCCAAGGTAAAATTCAAATGCAGAGGCCATGCATGATGATCTAGAGACCCTGCCCTGAAGACCTCACCTCTTGAGCTCTAGCTGCCCCTGATGGATGCTGCAGCCAGAAAGAAGAAATGTCCCCATTCCCACGCACCCTCCATCCCCTTCCATCCTTTGCATTGAGCAGTTCCCTCTCCTTGGAAGCTGCCTTCTTTCCCTTTCCTACCAAACTTTTACTCATCCCCTAAAACTTGACTCCTTTCAACTGTCACCTCTTGTACAAAGCTTTCTCTGATCCCCAAGTGCTCTTTTGCACAAAGCCTATCCTGTGTTACATGTGTTCTTTAATTCTGCAAATACTGACCATCAGGACACTACGGAGACACGCGTGGACAGATCGGGCAGGGTCCCCACCCTGAGACAACACCCAGGAAATGACAATACAGCCTGAGTGAGATGCGCTACAATGCGGCAGGTGAAAGCACACTCTACACTCTCCTCCTGTTGCAACTATTACACCAGTAATTACCCACCTCCGAGCACAGAGCCCGGCACACACGTATGCATGACGTCACTTATTCCTTCGCCAAATATTAGGCGCCTACCTAGTACCTGCGCCGCGCTGAGCACCTGGGGCTATGCGGTGACTAAGACACTCGTCTCGGTCTCCAGGAGGCCTACAACAGAGGCTCCGCGAAAACGTGACGCAGGCAGAAAGCAGTTCTCAAAAGGAGGGGGGCGCTGAAGACATCTTGGTTATCGCGACTGGAGAGGAGGAGCGCTACTGAGACATACCTGGGGGGGTACAGCCAGGGATGCTGCTAAACATCCTGCAGTCACCAAAAAGCTCCCTTCCCCCACGCACACACATCAAGGAATTTTCCCGCCCAAACTGTCCGCATACCCAAGTTGCAGGACCGTAGGTGCAGGGAAGGGATGGAGGAAAGCTCCGTCGTTCAGGACAGTGCCCAACCTCCCCCCGAAGCTGCGGCATCGGGAGTGCACGGTGAGGTCGCTCGGCTCCCCGCCTAGCCCCCATCCACCCCGCCCCGGGTGCATCCTTGGAGCCGGCGAGCTGGCCGCGGCCCCCAAATCAGGGGCCCGGGATAACCGCTACCTGCATCAGCACCCGCAGTCAGGACCAACGCCACCGCAATGAGCTTCTAGAAACTGGTCCTGCAGGAGCTGCGCGCGCAAGCCGGCGAGGGGCCACTGCGCCTGCGTAAAGGCGCAGAACTACGATTCCCGGGATGCGTTCGTCCCGCTTTGCAAAAGTCCTGTGTTTTCCATAGGCTCCCACCTGGCCTGTTGCGCATGGTCATTGGGAAACGGCTGGTGGGCTCGGCTACAGAATTATTGCTGCGCCAGAGGCCTAAAGGCCTACAACCATCTCAGGTTTCCAGATTTATGATGCTTGGTCTCCTTGGTAACCTCAAACCATCCCTCCTCCTTCCTTTGCCTATCCTTCGCTGTAATCCAGGCTGGGAAAACCCATTGCAGAAGCATGTTAGTGATGCATTCAATGCAAGCCATAATTAATGCCACAAGTTGCATTTGAACAAGTACTAATTTTATGACTTTCACACCTGCCACCATGCTCCAAAACGCCATCATGCCTCCCCTGGATTATTGCAATAGCCTATTGAATGCACTTTTCTAATCTTTTCTATTCCTTACACTGCAGCCGGAGAGATGGTTAAAAACGTAAAACAGATTATGTCCCTCCTCTGCTTAAAACCCTGCAAAAGCTTCCCATTCCACTCAGAGTAAAACCCCAAATTTTAACAGTGGCTTACAAAGCTTGATAGAATCTGATCACCCATAACCTCCTTGACCTCTTCCTAGAATTCCCTGCTCCAGTCACAACGGTCTCCTTGCTCTCCCTCCCCTTCCAACCTGTCTGGCATTTCTGGCTGCATGCTCCTCCAGTAGGTAGACCTATGGCTCACTCTTCCACCCTTTAATAGCTTCTCAATGAAGCTCTTCCACCACACTGCTTCAATTGGAACCCCACCCCTCCCCACTCCTGTTTCCCCTTTTAACATACAATTTTCTTATTTATTTGTTTACTACATATTGTCTGTCTTGTTTTCTTTTGGTTTTTGTCTGTCTTCTTCACTAGAATACCAATTCCACAAGAGTAAGGATTTTTGTCTGGTTTGTTCCATGAGACACAATCTCCAGGCCTTGGAACAGTACCTGGTACATAGTAGGGCACAGTAGATTTGTTGAATTTATGAATGGGCGCTTGCCTGGATTCCTGGGGGGCATAGCATATAGGGCTGAGGGACTCCAGAAGGATCGTTTGGAGGGTTCGAATAACGAGATGACTTTTGGATGGGTGGAGTTGGGAGAGAAAAACATTCTAGACTGAAAGACCAGGGTGAGTCAAGGCCCTGAGACTTTAAAAAGTTGGAGCAAACTCAAATAAATGAACCGCTGAGCTCATCTCACGGGCAAAAAGGCAAGCTGAAGAAACTCCCACAGTCAAGAAGAAGCCCAGTCCCAGGTCAGAGTACATAGTCTTCTCTACCCACCGCTTCTTGTCAGGTTGAAAATGGGACATCAAGGAGAAGCTGGAGAAAGCAGAGGGACATGAAATAAACTTGGCTCTTAAGTTTAACTGAGCACGTCAGAGAAACTTTACTTAGTGGTTCTCAAACTGTATGTACCTTAGAATCACATGGTATTCTTCATTTGAATACAAATTTTGGGACCTTCCCCTCTACAATCCATTGTGGGTGATCCTTGGACTACACCTTGAGAAACACTAAACTAGTTGAAATATCATATAAGTAACTGACATGTGCTACATATGATTAAGTTTCCAGGAAAAAAATGACTACTTCTTGGAACTGTGACCAAACTAATTTTTGGTTAAATGCAAACATCATGGTAAAGAGTGGTGGGTTGTGCATCAGTAAAGAAAGAGGAAAACCACAAATCAGTTTCACAGTAAGCAATCTCGTGGGATTTCTAGTCAGGATAAGCAAGCTAAGGAATACTTAATCAAATAAGTGGTCTGTTTGTTTGTTTGCTTTTTAGGTGTTTTGGCTTCAGGAGAGAAAAAGATTGGAGAGAGAAGGCTGGAGGCAAAAAGACTAGTTTTTTTAGGAGGTTATGTAATAATCCAAGTGGGTTGATGAAGGTGTTCTAAATGGTGATGAACTAAAAAAGACCCAGGACATGATAGTAGTAGGATTTGGTGATTTATTGCAAATACTGATGGGTGAGAACAAATAAATCATCAAAATCATGCACTATATGGCAGATTATATTTTGTAAAGATGGCTACACTGACCTATTTCCCACCTAGATATATGGTATTACAATGTGGTGTTGATGTCCTTCCATTGAAAGGAAATATCTGTTTCTTTCCCTTCAGTCTGGAGTGCTGAAATAGCTGACAAAAGAGTTGCCTTCCCATTGTCTGTTCCTTCACATTTATTCATTTTTATTAAACATTTGAGGACACAAATGAATTGAATATGGTATGAGAGTTTAATGCAATTGGACACAAAAAGACAAAAAATGAATCACAATGGATTACTTAGTGCCTATTGTCCCATAAAAGACAGCATAGAAGTTTCCGTGAGATTCAAACATTTTCCTGGTACCAAATTCTAGGAAAAGATAGTCCATGGGCACAGGAAATTGGAAAACATCACAATGTCTTCGAATGGATTTTATTTTTTAGAAATGAAAAAATGCTACTAATGAAGTAAAATAGCTCAGTGAGCCTGAATAAAATCTTTGTCAGAGAGAGAGAGCACAAGCAGGGGGAGCGGGAGGCAGTGGGAGAAGCAGACCCCCCGCGGGGCAGGGAGCCCGATGCGGGGCTCGATCCCAGGACCCTGGGGTCATGACCTGAGCCGAAGGCAGACGCTTAACCGACTGAGCCACCCAGGTGCCCCTTGCCTGAATAAAATCTTAAGGCAAAGCCCTACCTCTGGAGGCTAGTGGAGCCAACCGAGCTAAAGGAAACAAGGCATTAGGGAAGTGAGAAGAAATTGAGCAGTACCTTCAAAATGATGAGGAGTGGTTATTTGCAACCTGGAATTCTATCCCAATCATCCTGGGTATTTCAGTTGGAGATTGGAGACATTTTTAGACGTACAGGTCCCCAACATTCATCTCCTAGTCTCCCGTCCTCAGGAAGCTCCTAGATGAGAGATCAGCAAACTATGGTCTTCAGTCCAAATCAGCCCACTGTTTTTGTAAATAAAGTTTTAGTGGAACATGACCATGCTCCTTTGCTTCTGTAGTGTTCATGACTGCTCTCATGTTATAATGGCAGATTTGAACAGCTGTGAAACTCTGTGGCCCACAAAGCCTAAACTATATACTAGCTAGCGCTTTACAGGAAAGGTTTGCTGATAAGGTGCATAAAGGAGTAGGAAGGGGAAATGATGAGGGAATCAGGCAAACTTTAGAAAGGTAGAAAAGGGGTGCCTGTGTGGCTGTCGATAAAGTATCTGATTTCCATTCTGGTCATGATCTCGTTTCAGGGGGATGTCCTGGGATGGAGCCCAAGCTCAGGCTCTCCGCACATGGCAGAGAGTCTGCCTGTCCCTCTGCCCCTCCCCCAGCTTGTGCTCATGCCCTCACACTCTCCCTCTCAAATAAATAAATAAAATCTTTTTAAAAATAAGGTAGAAGGAAAATGAGTTAAGGGTGACAAGAGAGGATGGAGTTGCAAGAAATGTTTGATGTTTGAGAGATGTCAGGGAGCCTAAGATGTCTTTTTTTTTCTTAAGATTTTATTTATTTGACACAGAGAGAGCAAGCACAAGCAGGGGGAACAGCAGGCAGAGGGAGAGGGAGAAGCAGACTCCCCGCTGAGCAGGGAGCCCGACGCGGGACTCGATCCCAGGACCCTAGGATCATGACCTGAGCCGAAGGCAGACGTTTAGCCGGCTGAGCCACCCAGGCGCCCCGAGCCTAAGCTGTCTTGAAAAACCACTGAATATAATATAATATAGGGGGTATGCAAAATGGGTGAAGGCAGTCAAAAGGTACAAACTTCCAGTTACACTATAATAAAGTCCTGGGGATATAATGTACGGCATGGTGACTACAGTTAACAAAACCTTATGGTTTGAAAGTTGCTAAGAGAATAGATCTTAAAAATTCTCATCACAAGAAAACTTTTAAACTATGTGTGGTGATGGATGTTAACTACGCTTATTGTGGTGATCATTTAGTAATATATACATATATTAAATTGTGTTGTACACCTAGAAGGAATATAATGTAGCTAAATTTAAAAAATACATACATATGTACTAAGTTTTAAAAATTAAATTCTTGGGCGCCTGGGTGGCTCAGAAGAGTCTGCTTCTCCCTCTGACCCTCTTCCCTCTCATGCTCTCTCTCATTCTCTCTCTCTCTCAAATAAATAAATAAAATCTTAAAAAAATAAAATAAAAATTAAATTCTTTGTATTTATAATAAGATATACAAAATATAAAAATATATGTATAAAGCAAAAAGTTATATATGTTTAATATTAAAAATTAAATTAAAACATAAGAGAAGTCATGGTAAACTTTCAGAGTAATAGTGGTGATCTTTATCGGGGTAAAGTGAAGAAGCCAGAAGCCAGAAGGCAAAAGATTAAAGACTGAGTACTTCTTTTTACCAAAAGATGCCTTAAAGAAAGGAAGATATAGAGAGGAAGTGGCAGATTAGAGCCATTTTAAGGAGAATGAATATTTGCTAGTTAGATTAGTGGGAGGTGGTTGCTATTGTTTGTCTAATTGTTCAAGTTTCCCATTCTCCTTCTTCTATTAATAGTCCCAAATCCCCACCAGTGTGGACAAGTGATCCAAACTAGATCAGTCAACTTTCCCATCCCAGGATTTTAAACTTGACACTGTTGAAGAAATCAGACTTTGCATTTGGATCAGCTATATCAGAGGTGGCTTTAATTTCTACAGGTCTGAGAGAAAGTCATTCAAAATACTCTTGATTTGACAGAAGCACCCACACAATATATTTAGTACATCTAAGGCTAGTGAATTCACTTAGAGCATGAATGAGATGATTTGATTACTTAAGAGTAGTCTTTTGTTCCTTATTAAATATTAAAGAAGCTATAATCATAATAACAAGAAGTAGAGCACATTTAGATTTGAATTTTTTAAAAAAAGATTTTATTTAGGGCGCCTGGGTAGCTCAGTTGGTTAAGCGACTGCCTTCGGCTCAGGTCATGATCCTGGGGTCCCGGGATCGAGTCCCGCATCTTCTCCCTCTGACCTTCCTCCTTCTCATGCTCTCTCTCTACCATTCTCTCTCTCTCTCAATAAATAAATAAAAAAAAAATCTTAAAAAAAAAGATTTTATTTATTTATTTGACAGAGAGAGACACAGCGAGAGAGGGAACACAAGCAGGGGGAGTGGGAGAGGGAGAAGCAGGCTTCCCGCTGAGCAGGGAGCCCAACGCGGGGCTCGATCCCAGCATCCTGAGATCATGACCTGAGCCGAAGGCAGACGCTTAAGGACTGAGCCACCCAGGCACCCCAAGATTTGAATTTTTTAAAAGATTTTATTTTGAGGTAACCTTTACACCCAACATGGGGCTCAAACCTACAACCCCAAGATCAAAAGTTATATGCTCTACCAACTGAGCCAGCCAGTCGCCTTTAGATTTGAAATTTATTTATTTATTTTTTTAATAAAGATTTTTATTTATTTTTTGACAGAGAGAGAGAGACAGCGAGAGAGGGAACACAAGCAGGGAGAGTGGGGGAGGGAGAAGCAGGCTTCCCGCTGAGCAGGGAACCCAACGCGGGGCTCGATGTGGGGCTCAATCCCAGGATCCTGGGATCATGACCTGAGCTGAAGCAGACGCTAAACGGCTGAGCCACCCAGGCGCCCCTAGATTTGAAATTTAAACATGACCTTTGCCACTTAAGAGTTGGTCTCTTATTTATCGTGCTCCTCTAGTCATCAGAATGCAATTTTTAAAAATCATCTCTCTTTTATCTCTCTCTCTCAATTTTTAAAAATCATCCCTCTTGTTGAAAAATGATAGACCAACAGAATCCTTTGGATTCCCAAAGAATTTATGTCACAGAACAATTTGGGTTCCCAAAGAATTTATGTCACTAAGGTTGTTTACCTTTCATCTATTAACATTTGCGCCTGTGGTTTCTTTTATTTTTAATCAAGGTCAAATCAGAGGTTGGGGCTTATCATTCTTATTCCACAACATCCAGAAATAAAAGGCTGTATTGTTGCCACATTATCTGGTTGTAATTCCCTGAGAGATGATCTTCAAGTTCCTGTTGCAGAGACCCTGGTTGTGCCCACTTCTTATCCTTTCGAAGCCAATTTCTTTCATTTTTCTTTGTTTCTGTGAATTACTCCAGTACTCATCTTCAGATATTGTCCCTCCACGAGTTGGTTTCTGTGCTGGGAACAGGAGAACCCCTACCTGATACTACTCAGTGACAATCCGCAGATGGTGAGTAACACTGAGGGAGAAGATAGGATGATGGGCCACTCTCAGGTCTCTGGTTTGGTCAACCGGATGCTGGTTCCACACACTCTGAGGGATACAGGAGATAGGTTTGAGAAAGAAAATATATTCGGTTGGAGATATACCGAGTTTGAAGCACAGGTAGGACATGAGGTGGAGATGTCCAGGAGAACTTAACTGGAGAGAGAAAATCGTTATTTAGTAATTGAAGATGAGGGAGCAGGGAATGCCAAGAAGGAGCAGGCAGAGTGAGAAGTGGTCTGGGACTAACAGCCAACAAAGTGCCAACTTCAAAGGGGTGGCAGAGAATGAGAAGACAGTGAAGGTAACTGATAGAAAAGAATCAGGAGAACATTATGTAGGGAAGACCTAGTAGAGGAGTTTTGAAAGGGAGAATGGAGTCCACAGTTCAAACAAGATCAGGATAAAAGTGTTCATCAGAGTATGCTGGTGGTTGATCCTCGAGTGCTTAGTTTCAGGGTAGTCCAGTGTGTTGAGGAAAGAATAAAGGGGCAGCTTGAATACGGGAATGGAAAGAGAAGGATGAGGTAGGTTATTTTTTTAAGGAGAGACTAGGGATAGAATATGATAAGAACAAAAAACACTCAAAACACCCTAAAGCTAGGGTCCTCTGGGAGTAGTGAAGGATTTCTTAGGATATGAAGATATGGGTAGTGTTGTTTGTTTTTGTTTTTTTAAGATTTTATTTACTTATTTGAGAGAGAGAGAGAGTGCACAAGTAGTGGGGAGGAGCAGACTCCCCACCAAGCGGGGAGCCGGACGTGGGTCTCGATCCCAGGGTACTGGGATCATGACCTGAGTTGAAGGCAGAACTTTAACCAACTGAGCCACCCAGGGGCCCTGAAAACATGGATAATGTTAAGAGAATCAATCTCTTGGTCATATACATTCTTCTTTTATTTTATTTTATTTATTTATTTATTTATTTATTTATTTATTTATTTATTTATTTATTTATTTATTTTTGAGAGAGACAGAATCTTAAGCAGGTTCCACGCCCAGTGCAGAGCCCAATAACTCAGGGCTTGATTCATGACCCTGAGATCCTGACCTCAGCCTAAATCAAGAGTCAATGCTTTTTTTTTTTCAAAGGATTATCAAGAGTTGACGCTTTATCAACTGAGCCACCCAGGTGCCCCGATTCTTCCTTTAAATTGCTTTGCCTAAGAACGCTCTAAATTCAAGGTGTCCATGGGACGCCTGGCTGGCTCAATCAGTAGAGCATGCGACTCTTGAGCTCCAGGTTGTGGTTTTGAGCCCCACGTTGGGTGTAGAGAGTAATTAAAAATAAAATCTTAAAAAAAAAAAGTCAAGGTGCCTTTTTCACTATGGCCCTTCTCTCATCTTACAAAAGCAAGCCACACCTCTCAGCCACCTCCAGTCTATGGTTGATTACCCCCGGGGAAGAACTTCAAGTGACTTCAAAAGGACAATTTGATATACCAAATTAGATAATGAGGAAGTGAATAACAACACCTGGATATGTCTCTCTTTCTTTCTCTCTCTCTCTTTTTTTTCCCAAAAAGCCTCTGTCCCTTTCATTAAGAGATATATTTCAACTCTCAAAAGTTGTAACATAAAAATATGCTAATCACTAATAGTTAAAGCCTTTCAAAAAGTTGTAATATATTTACGTTGTTTTGAAAAGTTGTGTACTATTACTAATTATGCTTAGTCAATCATAATAATTTTTCAAATGGCCACAGAAAAAATTTAAACTTTTTAATTTACGTATGTATTTTTGTTGAAGAAAAGAATGAAGTGAACAATAAGACTTTCAAGGTTAAAACTGTATTGCATTATTATAAATTATTGTGGGGGAAGTAAAATTGACATACAAGTTCAGGGAGAAAATGCAATTATATAAAATTACTGATTTTTAAGAACTTGTTCATGTATTTTTAAATAGATAATAGTAGGCACCAAATCAATATCTCATTTAAAAAATCTTATTTAGAGCAACCTGGGTGGCTCAGTAGTTAAGCGTCTGCCTTTGGCTCAGGTCATGATCTCAGGGTCCTGGGATCGAGCCCCGCATCAGGCTCCCTGCTCAGTGGGAAGACTGCTTCTCCCTCTCCCACTCCCCCTGCTTGTGTTCCCTCTCCGGCTGTCTCTCTCTCTGTCAAATAAATAAATAAAATCTTAAAAAAATAAAAATAAAAGTCTTATTTAGATGCTACATATATATTTTTTTAATTTTTTATTTAAATTCAATTTCAGGGGCACCTGGGTGACTCGGTCAGTTAAGTGTCTGCCTTCCGCTCAGGTCATGATCCCGGGGTCGTGGGGTGGAGCCCGCATAGGGCTCTCTGCTCAGCGGGGAGCCTGCTTCTCCCTCTGCCTGCCGCTCCCCTGCTTGTGCTCTGTCAAATAAATAAATAAAATCTTTAAAAAATAAATTCAATTTCATTAACATATACTTCATTATTAGTTTCAGGGATAGAATTTAGTGCTATATATATAGTTTAAAGAAGTAACAGAAGGATTTTTATTTTATTATTATTTTTTAAAGATTTATTTATTTATTTTAGAGAGAGAGAGCATGAGCTGGAGGGATGGAGGGAGAGGGGGAGAGAATCTCAAGCCGGCTCCACATTGAGCATGGAGCCTGACATGGGGGTTTGATCTCAAGATCTTGAGATCGCTACCTGAGCTGAAACTAAGAGTTGGTTGCTTAACCGACTGCGCCACCCTAGTGCCCTGGTTTTTATACTAAAGTGCTAATATTTACAACAGAATTTATTGTCAAAATCTCTCCCTTTCAATTTTTTATAAGGGAAAATTTTAGATGCCAATCTAAAAATGTGTGAATGGATTACATTGGTTTTCAAAAATTTTTTTGGTGGCGAGAGGAATGTAAACAAAAAATTTTGAAGCCACTGTCTAAAGGAAATCGGAGGAGATATCCCTTCTGGTATAGGGATAAATTTTATCCCTAGAGGAAATGTTGCCTTAGCCTCTAAGATGCAAGGTGTAGTATTGTATTGGACCAGGTCAGCTTTTTGCCCCTTTTCAGTGATATTTGGGAGGGAAGAATAAAGTGAATGATAGGTTTTGCCAGAGGTTGGGAATTGATCGGTACTGTCTTTAAGATAGAAACCAAGGAAAGACAGACTTGAATTCATTGCCATCTTTGGGGTTGAGGCTAAGAAGGGAGCATGTGATACTTAGAGGAAACACAGACCAAAAAGCTGTGGAAATGTGCCAGGCGATGGGGAGGATCCAAAATGTATTCTAAATCCACAGGAATTAGGGAATAGAACAGTGGAAGGATTCTCTATGGTGGTTAGAGACTAATGTTTCGGAGTTTGATTTTTATAAGTGGGATGTTTTGAGTCCTGACACAGTTTTATGTATAGTGAACATGTTTTTAACTAATAACTGGCTGAAACGAGCAGGGATGAAGATCATGAGTGCTGCGGACTCTGTTGGCAGACTGGACCCAGTCCCTGACTTCTTCAGCAGCCAAAATGAATACTGTGTGAGACTTATTTCTGTAGAATTTTGGCTTGTCTGGAGCTCCTTGGGATTGGATAATTGAATCATCTGGGATAGTTGGATTTTCTAGATAGTTTAGAATTAATCCTTTTAGGCATCTAAAATTGCTTATTAGAGCGGGCGCCTCGGTGGCTCAGTCAGTTAAGCATCTGCCTTCGGCTCAGGTCATGATCCCAGGTCCTGGGATTGAGTCCCACGTGGGGCTCCCTGCTCAGTGGGTAGTCTGCTTGTCGCTCTAACTCTCCCCTCCCCCTACTCGTTCTTCCTTTCTCTCTCTCTCTAATAAATAAAATCTTAAAAGATTTTCAAAAATTTATTTATTTATTTGAGAGAGAGAGTTCGCGCACAAACAGGGAAGGGCAGAGGGAGAGGGAGAGGGAGAAGCAGGCTTCTGGCTGAGCAGGGAGCCCAGCGAAGGGCTCCGATCCCAGGACCCTGGGATCATGACCTGAGCCCACGGCATAACGACTGAGCCACCCAGGTGTCCCTGTACTGTCTCTTGATGTCAGGATTATCGCCACGGCCATCAGTTATTCAAGTGAAATGACTTCAGGGACTCTGGGGTGGGTAGTGCTTTTTGTACTTTACAAATAACCCCAGAATGTTCTGCTTTTTGAGTTCTTACAGCTTCTTTTCATAGTTTTCCTGCTTCTTGCTTGGTTTTTATGGGCTCCGTAAGCTCCTCTGTCATCCAAGTACCTGCCCAGAAGAGTGCTCTCTAATATTCTGCTTCTAATTTGCTCTCACTGTGGAAACAAGCCTACTTTGTTAGAACTGTACATACGTTTAGTGTAATTAGGGCCTTCCGGAGGGGAGAGTGGACTTTGAAAGAGTGGAAGACATAAGTTTTTCCGTTCTTGGATTTTGTGATGCATTATTTTGGCTTCTCAGTGGCCTCTTCTCTGCCCCCTGTGCATCCCCTTCCACAATTCCTTCTTGTCTGTTTTTGGAACTTGAAGTAAATTCTAGATAGGAAGTATCTCCAGGCTACTATCCAAAATCAAACTGTCTAGTAAGAATATGAAAGTATCTATCTATTTATTTATTTATTTATTTAAAGACATTTTATTTATTTATTTGACAGAGAGAGATAGAGAGAGAGCCCAAGCATGGGGAGCAGCAGAGGGAGACGGAGAAGCAGACTCCTCGCCGAGCAGGGAGCCTGATGTGGGGCTTGATCCCAGGACTCCGGGATCATGACCTGAGCCGAAGGCAGACGCTTAACCGACTATGCCACACAGGCGCCCCAGAATATGAAGCTATTTAGTGGGAAAAATAAACTACAATAGTTTGAAGGAAGAAGCAATTATAAAAAAAGCTTAGAGCTTTAAACACTAGAGATTAACAGCAGTGCTGTAAAGTGGTATAAGCTGCTGTATATGATGAAATGTTAAAGGCATCTTTTTTTAACCTAACAATTCCGCCTCTACATATTTCTCTCTATATAGGTAATAATGTGATTAGGTTGACATATGCATAGGAATTTTTTACAGTAGCATTTGCTTGCACTAGTAGAAAAAATTGTCCACAACCTAAATGCTCATTAGTAGGGGAATGGTTAAATAAGTTTTATCATGTACTTATCATGCAGCCATTTAAAGGAATGGGGTAATTCTGTACATACAGATCACAGTGGTGAAGAATGATCCACTCTGTCTAGGTTGAAATCCCCGCCCCACCACTTTCTAGTTTGTGGCATTTTGGATTTTTCCTCCACGATCTGGTGTCATAGAAATCCTTACTTCATAAGATTGTCGTGAGGACTAAATGGATTCCACCATGTAGAACACTTTAAACCCTGCCTGGCACGATTAGGTATTAGCTATTATTATCATTACCTCTATGGAAAGACACCTGTGATATATTGTTTGGTGAACAGATAAAGTTACATAATAATATGTGTAGTAGGATTGTGTATACGCACGTATCTGTGATTTGCACATGTGTGGACTCTGAAATTTATACATAGGATGAACTTAGGAGATGCTAGTCTTGTCTGGAAGTTAATATTGCCTAACAAACTTTTTTTTTTTAGTTTATATTCTTTTTTTTTTTTTTTTTTGGTGGTGGCTTTAGAAGGATCTGTTTGAGGCTATGGGAAGTCAAATTTTTTCAAACCAATCCTTGGTGCAGCTACTTTACGTATTCATAGTCAGGAAAGGTTGGAGGCACCAAGTTGTTAATAGGATTATTTCCAGGGAGTAAGAGATGAGGGGATGGTGGGCAGGGAGGTGCGGGACAACCTTTACTTTTATACACTTCTGTATCGTAGTCTTTGCAAATAACAAACTATTTGTCAATATCAAACTAAAAATCCAAAATGTCCTCAAAAAAGGAATTGGTGAACTTAATGTTGTATGTATGAGGTCATTGATAAAAAGAGTGGTGGTGTAGGCCTTTTTGGAATAACAGGGAAGAATGTTTATGGGGGAAAAACAGTAATACAGAACTTTATTGTAAGTATGGGCCTGTCTCCATTCTAGTTTCTTTTGGGGATGTATATATATGTGCAAAGACAAGGCCTCAGAGAATGCACACTCTACCTGTTAACCACATTTTCTCTGGGGAATGCGATGGTGGGAGTGGAAGGTCTTTGACTTTTAATTTTATGATATCTCCAATCATTTGAAAATTTCCCAAAGATCATGTATAATTTCCATACTAGAGCAATAAAGGAAATAAATGTCTTTAATGTGGTGTAAGTACCTTGTACTCGCCTAAGTTACATCTGGAATGACATATATTCATTTTTCAAGGCATTAACTAGGGCTTTATAGATTTCTTTTAGGAATAAATGCAATTTCAATCCATTTAGGGTCTTGATTTCTTCCTCTTATACCAAAGGGGAAAAAAAAGCATTTGATCTTGTACCTAATTTGTTGTTGACATTGCCATCACATATGCAACCCCTTAATTTGAATTCCATTTTGCAAGTGTTTTTTTCACGTACACGACCTCACGGACAAACTTAAGCCGTAAAGTTCAAATCGGTATATTGAAAATAAATCACTCGGGTTACCAAAAAGAACGTAGGTATTAGAATAAAAATTAAAAAAAGCCCATATAATCATATATACTTGAACTTTAAATATCTTGGTTCATTTAACTTTGGTAGGACTTCGTGGCTTTCCTTCACTCGGCAGTCCTAGTTTCTGAAAGATCAGAAAACTATACTTGATCACGGCTTTTAAGTGAGAAAAGGAGCCCAGGGAGCCGGGTCGGGGCGTTCAACGCGCCGGGGCCGAGAAGTTCGCGGGAGGCGCAGGGCGGGGCTTCCTCCCGCCGACTCTGAACCCGGCTCTACTTTTCCGAGTCCACGTCTCTTCCTTTGGACAGGCGTGTTTCTTCAGGTCGGGACCGGCCGACGTGACAGCCGCAGACCTTTCAAGAGGGAGCTCGGGCCCCGCCTGGAGGATCTCCCCTGGCCGCGGGCAGCGCGGACCAGCCCGGTCAGACCCCTCCCGGACTGCGGCGCGCGGCCCTTCGGGCCCGAGCCCGCCGCCGCCTCGCTTCTCGGCGCCCACCGCGCGGCGCCGCGCGCAGCATCCCCGGCATGGAGACCGGCTCAGACTCAGGTCAGAGGCCCGCGCGTCCGTTTCGTGGCGCGGCCGCCGCAGGCTGCTACGGCGCGGCGGGGTTGGCTAGGCCGGGCCGCCCGCGCCGGCCGCCGCGTGCCGGGTTCGCGCGGGGAGCGCTCGTGGGGCGGGCGGCGGCAGGTGGGCAGGACGAGCCGCGAGCGAGCGAGCGAGCGCGGGCGGGCGCGCGAGGGGCCCGGCGGGGGGGCCGCTGGGAGGATGGCTCAGCTCTTTCTAAATATAAAACCGGCGTGAGTTGGGCGAGCGCGGCGCGGAGCCGCAGAGCCGCCGCGCGGGCCGGGCGCACCGGGACTCGGCCGACAGACGGCTCGGCGGCTCTGCAGAGGCGCGAGGCGGTGGGAGCGCCCGAGTCGCGAGCTCGCGGGGGACCGCGAGAGCGACGCGTGCAGCGAGGAGGACGCAGGCGACGGCGGCGGGCGGGCCTCGTGGGCGCAGCGCGACCCGCGCCGAGCGACCGGAGGCGGCTCCCGGCCTCTGCCGCACCGAGAGCGGCGAGCCCCCCGCGCCGCTCGTCCGCGCCCTCCCGCTCCGGCCCCTCCCTTCCCTCCCTCCCTGGCGCAACATGGCTGCGGCCGCCGCCTCCGCCTCCCAGGACGAGCTGAGTAAGTGCCACCGCCAGCCCGCGGCCGCGAGTCAGAGCCGGCGCTGCGCAGGGCCCGGGGCGGCGGCCGGAGCCGGTGCCGGGCGGGCTGGCGAGCCGGGGCGCGCTGCCGCCCTCCGGGAGCCGGGCTGGCTGGCTGGGTGGGTGGGTGGGTGGGCTGGCGGGTGGCGGCGGCCGCGCCGTGCGGGGGGCTGGGGCGCTCGGGCCTGGCGGGCGGGCGGGGCGCCGGACGCCGCCGCTTGCGCTTGTAGGCCTCAGGTTTGCACCGTCACGTTGCGAAATTGAAACCGGAGCCCCGGGCGGAGCCACCTCTGCCCGCGATCCGCCCCGGTCCGGGGGTGGGGGCAGGTCAGCCCCCTGCCCTCTGCTCTCGGGCTGGCGGACGGGCCTGGGCGGGGGGCGCAGGGTGGCGGGCTGTGTCTACCCGTCCCGTCTGACCCCGCCGTGGCCCCGGGTCCCAAGTGTTTGGGGGAGTTCTAGAAATGGAGCTTTGGGGGCGGGGGAGAAGGTGCCTCTGTGTGACACCCTGGAAATCAGAGGAAAGGTCAAGAATAGGCGGTGACCCTCAGGTGGAGCAGGAAGGACGGGAGGGCAGAGAGAGGGTCGCTGGGCTAGACGCAGGGGAGGGGACCGGGGGCTAATAGCGCTTTCAGAAAGGAGAGCCGGTCCACACTCGGCCGTAAACGTTGCCGTTTTTCAGGGGACGGCGAGCCCTGTTTGGGGAGAGCGGTGGTCACCCTGAATCCCAGGCCGCCCCGCCCGCCGCCCGGGTTCACCTCGATGCTTTGTGGGAAGTGTAGTTCCAGGGCGCCGCAGGCCCACGCTGGGGTCATAAAAATTGAATTTTCCTAGGACACGTAAGATGATTTCTGATTGCGTTTGGGGTGGTTAGACGAAATGCTTAGGTTGAGCTTTTGTTTGTTTTTTTTTTCCAGTGCTGCCCTTCGGTTTATGACAGAAACAAAAAAGGTGTTATTTAGGGATGATGTGAGTTTTAAGGGGAATGAAGCATGGGTGAGGTGTCGCAAGCCTTGTGAAGTTTTTGTTGTTATAGTCCCTTCTGCATTTCCATACGAAAGTAGTTATAAACATAGTAATTTGTGTTTCTTTGGTGTTTGGCAGTTTAAAGCCACTTTTATATACGTGATCTCACTCTTACCCTCATAACAACCTTGTAAGGCAGGTAGGTAGGAATTATCCTTGTTTTAAAGAGGAGGCAGGCTTAGATTAAGTTCCTTGCTCCTTTGACAGAAAACTGGTTGTAGCAGGAGTAATGTTTGTTCATTCTGAAGCTGAAATAAACAGTTGGTGTGACCCTGGGCAGGATGGAGCGTCTGAGTGGACAAGGTCTCAGGGTGTTTTGGGAGATAGACATGGTTTGAGGGCCGTAGAGTTGATCAGATCCAAGCTGGAGCACCCCTACCAGGTCTCCTGGGGAGATCAGTTCCCTGATTTTTTTTTTCTTCCCTTTTTTTGTTATTGTGGTAGAATACACATAACATAAAATTTATGGTCATAACCATTTTTAAGTTTATAGTTCAGTGGTGTTAAGTACATATTGTTGAGCAACCATCACCACCATCCATTTCCAGAACTCTTCATCTTGCAAAACTGAAACTTTATACCCATTAAACTTGAACTCCCCATCCCACCCCACTCCACCCTCGCAGCACCTGGCAACCATCATTCAGTTCTGTCTCTCTGATTTTGACTGCTCTAGGTATCTCATACAAGTGGAGTCATACATGATTTTGTCTTTCTGTGACTGCCTTATTTCAGCCTAACGTCTTCAGAGTTCATCTCTGTTGTAGCATGTGACTGTATTTTCTTCGTTTTATTCCGTGTGTGTATATATTGCATTTTCTCATCCATTCATCTGTTGATGGACACTTGGGTTGCTTGCACATTTTACCTGTTGTGAGTAATGCTGCTATGAACATGGGTGTACAAATATCTCTTTGAGACTCTGCTTCCAGTTCTTTTGGGTATATATGCAGAAGTGGGATTGTTTGGTCATACGGTAATTCTATTTTTAATTTCTTGAGGGACCACCATACTGTTCCTACCAACAGTACACAAGGGTTCCTACCAAAAGTACACAAGCGTTCCAATTTTTCCACATTCTTACCAACATTTGTTCTTTTCTGTATTTTTGAAAGTAGCCATCGCAGTGGGTTTGAGGTGGTCTGTTTAAAATTGTTATACCGCATGGTATCTCAGTTCCTGTAGTACCACAAAACACTTTAAAATCTGAATTACCATTTGGAATGGGGGGAAAAAACTAGAGGAAAATTGGATATCATTCTTTTTTTTAAAAGATTTTATTTAAGAGTGCGAGCTTATGCGAGCTGGGGGGAGGGGTGGAGGGAGAGGGAGAAGCAGACTTCCTGCTGAGCAGGGAGCCCAATGTGGGACTGGATCCCAGCCCCCCAGGATCATGACCTGAGTCCAAGGCAGACGCTTAACTGACTGAGCCACCCAGGCGCCCCAAATTGGGTATCATTCTGAAGTGGCTGTCACATTGTGTACGTGCTCCTGTACATCAGGTATCTGTCAA
Source organism: Zalophus californianus (assembly GCF_009762305.2). Taxonomy (NCBI): domain Eukaryota; kingdom Metazoa; phylum Chordata; class Mammalia; order Carnivora; family Otariidae; genus Zalophus; species Zalophus californianus. Next base: position 22,098,395 of record NC_045607.1, read on the forward strand.
GTGCTGGTAGTACTTCTGGTAGTACTTCTGGAACTCACAGCTTTAGCAGCTGCTGAAAAAGAAACAAGTAGTTCCAATCCTTGCTTTTCCATTGTTTTGTTTGGTTAAGTCATCAATCATCGACCACAAATATCTGTTGACTTGGTTTCTGTGTTCCTTTAGAAGAGATTAAATGTTTGGCCGCTGGTTGCTTAGAATAATTTAACTTGAAATTACATACATAAGTACTGGTTAAGCAGTTTCAAATAAGCCACTTTTAGTTTTAGAATAGTTAGAATAAAAGGAGAGATGGCTGATAAATGATGCTTTATACAATTTTTTAAAAAAGCCAAGAATCTGAATATTGCTGGCTATTATTTTTGAGTAGTAGTGATAATAAAAGCAAACTTTTGGATGCCAGCATTGTTTTTTTTCCCTAATACTTTATTGTAAAAATCTTCAAAAATACAGAAAAGTTGATAGTGAGTATTCATATACATACTACTTAGATTCTGCATTTGATATTTTACCAGCTTGTATCATGTATCTGTCCATCTTTCAATCCACCTTTTACAATTTTATTCTAATTATTTTTTAATTCAACTGTAGTAAAATACACATAATGAAACTTATCATCTTAATCATTTTTTAGTTGTACGGTTCAGTGGCATTAAGTACTCAATCCAGCCTTTTTTGATGTGTTTCAAAGTAAATTGGAGACATCTGTAAACATACCCCTTAATATTTCAAGTCTAGCATGAAGTGTTTTGCATATATTTTATTTGTCACAGTAATCCTAAGAGGTGGGTCAAATTATTATTGCCGTTTTATGGAATGGAAAACAGACTTTTTTAGGTTCCCAAGGTCCTGCAGCAAGTGAGTGGTGGCGTCGGATCCCAGGTGTCTCAGACTCCAGAGTGCACTCAACCAGGCTTTAGGCTGTGTTACCTCTGTTTACGGTAGTCAGTGTTCACGCCGATGGAAAGATCTAGTCAGGTGGGCTGCTAAATTCTTAGCTAGGTGTTACTTTAGTCCAGCTATTTGACCGCTGTTTAACATTGCTATGGGGTGCAAAAGAAACACCACTGTCCACCAACGGAATTATAATATTGCTGAGGGGAAAGAGGAAGCATACATGTAAACAAATATGCAGGGAGCAAAGTGTATGATTATATAATATAGATAATGCTAAAATCATATTATCTGTGGTTCCCACATCTGCTATTTAGGGATGTATTATAGCTGGTAACACTGGGTTTCTATAGATTTCAGATCAGCATTTTTTATCTTTGTATTTGAGGTGATACACATGCCATAAATTTAAATTAAATCTATAGTTGCTTTCAGTTGTATCTGCCACTGCACTTTGCGGGAGCTCCCAAGAAGCAGCACTGTTAGGTTTCTCTTTTATTTCATATTTATCGATTGAATGATTAGTATCATTGACATATGGAAGTTGCCAAAAGGTAAGCAGGACAATCTTGGGCTGGCATTTCTTAGAATTTGTTATTCTTTCACAAATCTCATGTAATTGTCACTTTGAATCAGGTGTTTGTAAAGTTAATGTTTATTGAAAGCTTACCGTGTGTTCTGGTCACTTTGTACATGTTGACTGACAGAATCCTTACAACACCCCTGTGAGTTTGGTGCTTTTACTGTCTCAGTGGTGGAACTTCCTTCAAATTATAGTTAGGACTTGAATTCAGATTCTCTGATTCCAAAGTTGATGTTAATTCTGACTGACTGTTGTATTACTCTCTCTGAAAGGGAAAATACAGTTTATAACAAGAGCAGCATGTTCCTCCCGCCCACCCCCCATGTCTTACTAGCCTCCAGAAGAAATCTGCTGTCGTGTATAAAATGTGGCAGTATTCTGAGGTTCGTTGAATAGAAATATTAGATTTTTGGGTGAGATGCCAGGATAGAGAACAGTTAGTTCTGACTGTTAAAGATAATTCTGAAATCTAGTTTGTAAATTACTTAAGATCATAGTGCTAGAACTGTTTGGAATGGAATGAAATTCAGTGCAGGGCATGTGGGCTAGTTTTTCTTCTAATATTATCCTCTGCCAGTTCGTGGAAAAGTTGACATTGTGGTTATGTTTCAGCAGTGGACAGGGAGATTTCTGACAGAGGGAAGGAAGCATTTGAGACTTTTCACCTGGTCAGCTGTTCAGTGGTTTCATATTCTGGGCTTTATAATTATAAGGCATCCTTAGCATCTGATCTTCACTGGGGTAAAGACAACTCAGGAAGGAGTACGGCCTGTAATCTTAAAGCACATTGACACTCTTCAGTTTGACCATTTGACAGAACCATGGGGAGCTTCACTTGCAAAAGCTGGCCAGATAATCAACATGTCAAATACCTTCTGAGAGAGGCTCTGCCAGTGCCTGGAAGCCTCGTGGCTCTTTTTGAGGGTGAGACGTGGGAAGCTGTCTGTGTAGCTGTGTGGGGGAACGTGATTCTGTGGCCTACTGAAATAGCCCCAGAGACAGCCATCCATGCAGCGGAGCTGATCTTTGTAGAAAGGCTCAATCATGCCTGTATCATTGAAATTTTGGTTACTTAGTCAAAGAGGAAAGTTAAAATGGGAAATAATGATATTTCTGTTTCTTATCACTTCTATTCTAATTCTTCATTTTTACCCCATTCTGTCTTGAATTATGCTTCCAATAAACCGTAATATTTAATAAAGGCCAATGTCAGTGAAAGTAGTTGGCACTGGGGCATTCGACCTTGTTCAGGAGATAGATGTTAAAATTATTGGCCCTGCCAACATGCTCTGATGGTCTAATTCAAGTTTCTGGTCTCTGGTTTCAGGCCTGGCTAGTCTCTGCCTTGATGCTGTTGTCTTATATGGCTTATTTTCCCCACACATTTTCAGTTAAGTAAGCCGACTTTAAAAATCGAGTGACTGACTTTTGGTCCTGTCCTCATAGGGCTCCTGAGCCACTGTAGACTCAGGGTTCTATCTAAATGTACATAACTGATACAAAGTGTAATGTGAAAAATGCCTTCCACTGTTCTTTGGAAATTTCAAGTGAGAATAGCTTGAGCTAAGACAGAGGTTGGAAAATACTTTCAGAGAAAGTTTGAGTCTGATGTGCTGGAGTAGAGGTGCTGTGGCTGCGTGAAGTGTTTGTTGGGAAAGGAGATAAAATTTGGAGTTTGATACTTGACCCTTTCTGCCTTTTATGTTCTTTTTACAATTTGGGATCTTCAGCAAATTATTTTACCTTTCTAGGTCTAAGTTTCTTTCTCATAAAATTGGGATAGTAAGAAATACTCATAGTGTTGTTATGATTAATGTATATGAAAATGCACTGTATAAACAATTAAGCTCTATGTAAATTATTATTATTATTTAGGTGGGGAGGCAGTAGGATATGAAGCTGGGAAGAGAGGTTGGGACTAGCTTGTGTGAGAATGCCAACACAACTAGTTTGGACTTTGTTCTGTAGACAGTAGAGGACCATCAAAGGCTTTTAAGCTGGAGTGTAACATGAGTAGGTCTGTTTTATAAGGATAACAGGTGGTAGTGGTGTAACATTGATTGCGTGGATCCAGAGACCAAGAGCAGCAAGACTAATTAGGAGGGTATCACAGTGGCCAAGTGAAAGAAACCTAGGGTCTGAAGTGGGACAGTGGAAGTGGATTTGGCAAGGAGGTAACATAACCTAGAATCCCTAAAATAGGCAGAAATTATCGGCCAAGTATATCAGTGTTGTTCAAGAGAGGGAGGAGTTAGAGATGATTCCAAGAATCTACCTGAGGGATCTGCGGGGGGTGGAGAGTATAATCTCTGACAGATTTAGGGAAGTGGAAGTGGAGAAAAGAGAGAACAGGTTTGTGTTCAACAAAGAAATAATTTGTTGAGTGAATGAGTTGAATTATTGAGGTGCCCATGTTGCATTGTTTAGGGAGACTGTTTGGAATAGTAGCTGAAATGTGTGGAGTCAGAGATGGTTTTGAATCCTGGCTCTGCTGCTTTTTGATTCATGTCCTTGAACAAGGGACCTAACTTCTGGGCTTTGGTTTTCTCATCTGTTAAGTGGGATAACCACCAAACCTATTTCACAGAGTTGTTGTAAGAGTGGGAAGAGATAAATAATGCATGTTAAGAACCTGGAATAGCGCTAGGCGTGTGGCTTCCTTGGGTGTGGGAACTTGTTCTGAAGCTTAGGACAGTGTGGGGGTGATGGTAGAGTCAGGGTAATGGGCAGATTGTCCAGAGGACAGCTGTCTGGGTGCTGTGCATATGTAGGGGTGAGAAGAAGACCAAGAAGAACCAGAGAAGGGGATCAGGAGTGCTGAGAGAGGGCAGAGGTTCCCAGCATTATGAATGTGCACCATTTACATTCTCAGTTGTAATGTGCAGTAACATGTGTACCCACCTACTAATACCCTTCTTATAAAAACTGTTGTATAATTAACACTTCCTTTCATTTTTAATGTAAGACTTTGTATGTTTGTGATTTTTGATGTATATGTACACATACACAGATATGATGAAATCTATGTTGTATTGATATTCCAATGTTTGTCTTCGGTGAATAATTTGAAAGTATTAGCCTGTTATTTCTATACAATCACTTTTATTTGTGGACATACTCCTTATCTTTCTACAATTTGGTAATCACTATAATTTTTTCCTCATTCTGAATTTGCAAAGCAGGGCATCAAATTAGATCTTAGCATAGAAATGAAAAGTGCTTTTCTTTTTTTATTTCTTAATGATAGCTATGAATATAAATCTTTTAATTGCTTTTTTTTCCTGGTGTTCTAAATAATAGATTCTTTATACAATTGCATATGTACGAGTGGATGAACCTACCATTGGTGATCCAGAGGATTTTTGTCAAGACTGGATAAACCATGTATCACATTGATTGTAGAGGTTAGTAGTTCCTTAGTTTCTTAGGAAAAGACTATGAGTGTTAGTTTTCAAGTAGTATTGTCTGCCACAATAAAAAATGACTTTACATGCTCCTGGAATGTCATCCTGGAGTTAACGGTTTTATTTGTAAAAAAAGAAAGAAAGAAAAAAAGGGGGACGTTGAAAGAGGCATCATCATAGTAATTGGATATCCCTAATTCTGCCTTTTTCACATGTGCTGTGATGAAAAAGCCACTAAATTCTACTTAATTCTGGGGCGGAATAAGACTCGTGTTGGTGTCATTCTTGGATGATATTGGATGGTCCTTTGATTGAAACTCTGTAAATTCAGATTGTAATTCTCTGATACCATGAGCTCAATATCCAATGTACCTCGGATTTTGTGGCTTCAATCCAAAGGTGCATCTTATTGCTTCTAATTTAACGATTGCATTCCCCTTCCCCCAGTGCATTCTGTTTTTCAGTATGTATATTGCTGATGATGGTGTATGATTCCTTAATTCAGTTAGGTGGAATTTTGAGGGATAGAATGAATGGAGTATTTTATAAATCAAAGTCCAACTTTAGCATAAGCTTTGGTTTATTTTTGCTATTTCACATATCTTCATTCCATTATAGAGAAATGGAAAACTGGGAGGTTGGAGGAATTGTTTAGAAGAAAAATGAGGATATTGTTTATTTGCTCCTAAATTCTTTCTCAGTGCTTTTGGGCCTGTGACAGATGTGTTAATGAAATTATGATGTACCGAAGGCAAGCAGGTCAAACCACAAATGCTGGAATTTAAATAGTGACTTAAAGAACTTTCTAGAGTTTACACATCCAAATGAGCATTGTCCTAAGTAATTAACTGCTTTGGTGGATCTTAACTATCACATGTTTGACTTTTATGCAGTCTGAACTCTTGCATAGTATATATTGTCTCCTCTGAGCTGGCTTTCATAAGCTGAACTAATCTTTCTGCTCATCAGTTTACTAACATTGATTTTTAACTGGGCATTGGCCAGCTGCTATCTCTGAGGGAAAGGGCTTCCTTGGGATGTGGGAGTGTTTGTGGAGCTCAGTGCATCTGGAGTGTGGCACTTATTCAGTAAATCTCGGGTACAGATGAGGGCTTCTGTCTCATCACTTGGCCCAACCCTGCCAAGCTAACGCTGTGACTTCTTCCTTCCCTCTGTCTGTGTGTGTGGAGGGGGGCAGGGGGATGTGTGTGAGCAGGAGAGGGTTGCCTTGCTAGGGCCTATGCTAGGTTGGTCAGGGACGCTTAAAGTAGCTTGACACTATCTCCAGGTAGCTAGGACTTTGGAAGCGGCAGGAGAAGAAAGACTCCTTTCCCCTTCCCTGCTCAGAGTCAAGAGCGCATCCTCGTGCAGGGGTTTCCATATTGGAGTGTCTGCCTCGGTCCTGGGGGTAAGATGGTGGGCTAGAGGACAGGAAGTTGGTCTGACTTCTTAGTTTTGGGAGTAAGGGATACCAGCAGGGACTGTCAGCAGGCACCTCCTGCTCCGAGTCTCATTGCTTGCAGAAGTTCTTATCTGTCTCCCCTTTGGGCAGCCCTGGCTGGAAGGAGCCATGATGGAATGAATCCTCTCCCCATCTCTGACTTATATTGATTACTACTGGACTTCCTGACATTCCCCTTTTAAGTATGTTTGCATTTAATAATTTTTTTTTTTAAGGTAGGGGTTGGGGCAAACATCTTTTTAAAAACCTAGCAGTAGAGATCAAAATTGAAAGCATTTATTCCTGAAGAAGGATCTCGCTGGCCTCATTTGGATTTTGTCACTTAAGTATTAGAGTGGCATTTAGTGAATCGAAATGGCATATAGAAATCAATAGATGATGTGGACTTTACTTTAACCTTAGTTAGTATCTGGTTAGATTTATAATTCACAGGATTGATCTACCAGAAAAGACTGTTACGTATAAAATCTAGATGGCAGCTAGGCCTTCCTTACTCTTTGTGGTTTTAGCCTCACACTCCTAATTGCAGAGGTTGTCAAAGTCCGGAGGTGGTCCTCTCTCCGCCATCCCCAACCCCCATCACACCCTGTTTTTGTGAATTTCCTGTAATTTACTTTACTTATGCTTTTCTTCTGTTAGGTTCCCATTTCTGAAAATGATATTTTGGTTCCACTCATGTCAGCTTGGACATGAAAACCCACCTGTTTCACTGGTTTACACACACACACACGCTCGCTCACTCACTCCACTCTCCCAAGCATTTCAGTAATTTAGTTAACTCTGGAGTCATGGGGAAAGTCTTGGTGTAGAGGGTTTTTTCTGTCCTTCCACTGTTCTGTCCTCTCTCCACCTTTTTCTTTTCTCCTCTTCTCTCTGTAGTAACTACTGCGTCCCTCCTGATTTGGAGCAGACCAGTTCTTTTTTTTTCAAAGATTTTTATTTATTTATTTGACAGAGAGAGACACAGCGAGAGAGGGAACACAAGCAGGGGGAGTGGCAGAGGGAGAAGCAGGCTCCCCACTGAGCAGGGAGCCCGATGCAGGGCTCAATCCCAGGACCCTGGGACCATGACCTGAGCCGAAGGCAGACGCCTGACGACTGAGCCACCCAGGCGCCCCACGGAGCAGACCAGTTCTGCCACACAATCAGACTGTCCAGAATTCCTCCCACCTTTTTTTTTTTTAAACCCTAAGCATTCGTCATAGTATTAAAATATATATAGTCCCTTTTCCAAGGGATTCTGATGTCAGGTATTATAAATTGTCGCCAGTCCCCTCCTTTCCCTTGCTACAGATGTTAAATGTATAAACTTCTAACTAACTTTTCTAATGCACGAGGAATTAATATTTCATTCATTCAACAGGTATTTGAGCAACTCTTCTCTACAAGGGACTGAATTAAGTGCTGGGATACCAAGAGACTTAAGTCACGGTTTCTCAACCTGAGGAGCTCTGTAGAAGGATGGAGGGTAGAGGAATGGGTACTTAGGTGGAATCAGATTGAAATCACACCTCAGAGAACTGCTTTGGTCTAGGGAGGAGAAGATCAGGCAGTTACATAATGTGCAGCAAAAGACAGTGCTAGGAGAGATGTAGAAAAGAGATCTGTGGGAGTTTGTAGGGTTCAGGTGGGATGTGTAAGTGTGCAGCACGTAATATTTGAGCTGGACCTTGAATGGGAGGAATTGGCTGTGTGGAGAAGGAGACTATTCCCCGTTGGGGGACTTGGTTGACCAAATAATTGGGCAGGGAAAACATGGTACACTTAAGAAGCTATTGCAGTTTGGATTGCTGTTGCGGGAGTAATAGGGTACATGGTTGAGAAGATTCTTTTGGAGATAGATTGGCCCTTAGGAAGGAAGGACTCTTTCTCTGATCTGATAATTCACCCTAGGCATGTGCTAGCTGCTTTTTTTTTTTTTAATGTACTTTCATAGAAGTACTTCTTTTTTTATTCTCCTTGGCAAAGACCTTCCACTTGTATTTGGACCCAGCTGTAAGCCGGCTTAGGCAAAAACAGGGCACTTATTTTAGGGAGTTTTATGGAAACACAAGGGGCCTTCATGAAATAGAAATCATCCAGTTCTTCCAGTCGCTCTCTGTGCCTTTGTGCCCATTCTTTGTTCAGACCAGCTTCTTCTGATTCTGTTTCATAGAGTGGGCTAAAGATGCCCATGTCCTGTCCATTGGCTTTATAGGTCCAGGCACTCAAGGGATGCTTGACTTTTTGGTCCCACTTCTGAATTGCTGAGGAAGGATGAATTGAGTTGGGACCCATCCTGACACATTGGCTGTGGCCAGGGTACAAAGTCATGTTGTACATGGTTGTCCAGTAAGCCTTCATGTCATTTCCACCCCCTTTCTCTGCTTCGGCAGTGCTGCAATTTAGCATGTTGAAGGAGCATTGGGTTTGGAGTTGGACTGGCCTGGAGTTTGAACCCTAGCCCTGACACTTGCTACTTTATAGTCTTGATCAACATTCTTCTTCTTTTTTTTTAATCAACATTCTTAATTCTAGGCCCTGTTTCTTCAGGTGTAAGTTGAAGCTAATATTACCCTACTTCAATAAATAGTACTTTAGAGGGAAGTGTACTGCATTCTAGTGTGTACTTGGAAGGTAAAGACCTCTCGAGGTTCAACTTAATGATTCTTTGTCTTATTAGCTTGGTGACCTTCGGCAAATAGATCCTTAGCCTGTTTTTCATCTATAAATGCAGACAATAGTTACCCACCTCACAGTGTTTTTTGAGGCTCAAAGGGCTGTGTGAAACTGCTTTGTGACTATAATGTGTTTACACATGTATGAATCAGAAGAAAGTAAATACCAGGAGGGACAATATTTCCTTGTGAGATTATTCCATTAGAGTTTAGTACATTTCTGTGGTAACTTGATAGATCTTTCTCAAAATATCTTGTAACTTTAGATTATTAATTGATTTATGATGCAGTGGGCAGTGGTCTAGGTATTTTCAGCTTTCCATTTCAATCTCAGCTTCCACTTAAGCTCTAACCTGATTAACAATTTAAAATTTACTTTCATATTCAGAAAAAATAATGTTCTTTGTAGAAAACTTAAGCAGCCTTAAAAATTCCTAAACCTGTTACCCTGAAATAGCTGTTTTCTCTTTTTAATTCAAACAGGTAATTCATGCTGATGAAGTAAATTAGCAATGACATAAAATTAAGCCAAAAAAGGATCCTCTGAAATTCCATCACATGGAGATAACCACTATCTTAAATTTAGTAACTTTTCCTATTCTTTTTGATGGTGTGTGCTTGCCTTGCATACTTTTTAAGGAATGTTTTGATGTTCAGGTTGTTATGAAAAGATGATACATCTGAGGAAATGGACATACTGCTATTTCTTTTTCTTTTTTTTTAAATTTTTTGTGTAATTGATTATGTGAGTGAAAAACCAGTATTTAGGGGCGCCTGGGTGGCTCAGTTGGTTAAGCGACTGCCTTCGGCTCAGGTCATGATCCTGGAGTCCCGCGATCGAGTCCCACATCGGGCTCCCTGCTCAGCAGGGAGTCTGCTTCTCCCTCTGACCCTCTTCCCTCTCGTGCTTTCTATCTCTCATTCTCTCTCTCTCTCAAATAAATAAATAAAATCTTTAAAAAAAACAAACAAACCAGTATTTGCCTTTTCTAATCCTGTGAACAAATAGCCTTTCCTCCTTAACTCAGAAGTCAAAGTTGTATTTTTTTGGAGCGATCTGAAGTATGAGTGATTTATGTGGACAGTTTTATTTGTCAGGAATAATTACATGTTTTCAGAAATATCAGTGGCTAATGGTGGATAACATCAGAGTGAAGTCCTTGAACCTTTACTGGTTATTTCTTCCTTGGGAGGGGTAGAAGGAAAGAAGGTACCTTCTTTGTCTCTACATAGAGAAATTGAAGACAGGTGAATAATGAATTATAGAAATATTTAATGGAAACTAAATGAATGTATTTATTTTTAGTAGGCTTTTTTCCATACATGAATGTAATAGTTGACATAAGCTAAACTGGGAATTGTCTTTTGTTTTGGGATTGAAGAATTGCAGTGTTTTGATATATTTTTTTGAGACTAAGTTTTGTTTTTTTTAAGATTTATTTATTTTAGAGAGTGCACTCGCACGGTGGGGTGGGCGGCGGAAGGAGAGGGAGAGAAGAGAATCTTAAGCAGGCTCCACACCTGGCGTGGAGCCCAATGCCCTGAGCCGAAATCAAGAGTTGGACGTTCAGCCGACTCAGCAACCCAGGTGCCACTGAGACTAAGTTTTTTTAAACGACTTTATTTTTTTTTTTTTAGAACAGTTTTAGGTTTACAACAAAATTGAGAAGGCACAGAGAGATTTCCCATGTTAACCCCCCACTTTACTCCCTCGCCCCACCCATAGCATGGCTTCCCCCGTCAGCATCACTCACCAGCATATACATTTTTAATCAAGGATAAACCACATTGACACAATCGCCTGAAGTCCATAGTTCATATTACAGTTCACTCTTGGTGTTCTGTATTGTATGGGTTTGGACATATATCCCTCATTATAATATCATACAGAGTATTTTCACGGCCCTAAAAATCCTCTGTTCTCCTCCAATTCATCCCTCCTTCCCCATTCCTTCCTGGAAGCCTCTGATCTTTTTACTGTCTCCATAGTTATGCCTTTTTGGGAATATTCTGTAGCTGGAATCAAACAGTATGTAGCCTTTTCAGATTGGCCTCTTTAGTACTACTACTACTACTAAGTAGGAATGTGCCTTTAAGTTTCCTCCGTGTCTTTCCATGACTTGAAAACTCTATTTGGCCCTGAAAAATATTCTGTTGTTTGTATGTACCAGTTTATTTATCCATTCACTTACTGAAGGACATCTTGGTTGCTTCCAAGTATTGGCCATTACAAATAAAGCTACAGTAAACATCCCTCTCCAGGTCTTTGTGTGGACATAAGTTTTCAACTCCTTTGGGTAAATAGCAAGAAGTGCAATTGTTGGATCATATGGTGAGATTCTTTAGTTTTTTAAGGAACTTCCAAACTGTCTTTCAAAGTGACCATGCCATTTTGCATTCCCACCAGTAAATGGTCTTATTTTTGTCCTTCCATATTCTTTAAGGTTCCTCTTAAGTTTTAAAATTCTGTGCTTTAAATTTCTTTCTTTATCCTTGAAACATGGCTTCTTTCAACAGATTTTTGTTAAAAAAATATGTTTTTACTGAGGAATATTTGAAAAATACATGAAAGTATAAAGAAGAAAAATTACTGATATATTTTCTTCCCCCTTTTATGTACTTGTATCCTAAAATAAAATTAGTATGGTGTGTATATTCTTTTTTAAAATAATGAAATATTTCAAGTATGAAGAAAGTATAGAGATTAATCTTAGAAATACTTATGTATGTCCTACCCATCTTTGTCATATCTTTACATTTTTTGCTGTTAGCAAAAAAATTTTTATTTGAGAAATAAATATTAGAGATACAGTTCAAGCTTGCTGTGTTACCCCTTACAATTTCCCTTTCGTTCTCTTTTTCCTCTTCTCTCCCCTTTTCCTTCTTCTCTATTCCCTTCTAGTCCAGAGGTTGTCATTCCTGTGAAGTATATACATCATATGCACCATATACATAGCACTTAAACTGTACATAGCCTTCTGCACTTGCTTTCATTGATCTTAGGTTTTTAGATATTGTCATGTAGGTCCATGTGACATTTAACTCTTGTTTATTTTCACTGAGGTGTGACCCTGCCACAATTTCTCTACCGTTTTCCTGTTGACTGACATTTAGATTGTTTCCATGTTTTTGCTTTTTTACTGACCCTGTGTGTATGATCAGTTTCTTACAGGTGTTCCTTGTGCTTGTCTTTGCCTAGGAGAGTTTTTCTCCAGGATAGTGTTATACACAGTGTGGTCTAAGGAAGGAAGAATTATTTTTTGCAAATAGAGAACTGTGGAAGAGTGTAAATTGTCATTGTTAATTTATTTAATATTTCACGTAAGACGTTCTCAACGAAGGACGAGTGTTCCTTATCTTTTTCTGACTGGTGACAGTTTGCAGCTGAGTTACTTTGAACAGCACTGCTTTAGGGTATGTTACCCTCGCGTAGAGTTGGTAGAGATTTGTTTTCAGAGATGGTATTGGTGTACACCCCATCAGCAGTGAACTCAATTACCTCTTGGTTTGTTTCCGGTCTTTGCCAACAATTGTAGGTTTGCAGAGTTTCTTTCTTTCTTTTTCTTTCTTCTTTCTTTCTTTTTCTTTTCTTTTCTTTTCTTTTCTTTTCTTTCTTTCTTTTCTTTCTTTCTTTCTTTCTTTCTTTCTTTCTTTCTTTCTTTCTTTCTTTCTTTCTTTCTTTCTTTCTTTCTTTCTTTCTTTCTTTCTTAAAAGATTTTATTTATTTATTTGACAGAGAGAGACACAGTGAGAGAGGGAACACAAAGCAGGGGGAGTGGGAGAGGGAGAAGCAGGCTCCCCACTGAGCAGGGAGCCCAATATAGTCCAACTGACTGAATCACCCAGGTGCCCCTTGCAGAGTTTTTCTGATGTGAAGGGTGCAATATTATATCTTATTGTGTTAATTTTGCATGCTCCTGATCAGTGTGATTGAGCATCTTTTTACGTATTATTTAGTTTATGGGTATCATCTCTGAATTGCTTGCTTATATCCTTTTTTCTTTAAAAACATTGGGATTAATTTGCTTTTTCTTTCTCTCTCTCTTTTTTTTAAAGATTTTATTTATTTATTCATGAGAGAGAGAGAGGCAGAGAGAGAGAAAGGCAGAGGAAGAAGCAGGCTCCCAAGGAGCAGGGAGCCTGATGCGGGACTCGATCCCAGGACTCCAGGATCATGACCTGAGCCGAAGGCAGACGCTTAACCATCTGAGCCACCCAGGCGCCCCTAATTTGCTTTTTCTTGATTTGCAGGAATGTTTAAAGTATTCTGTATAGGGGCGCCTGGGTGGCTCAGTTCTTAAGCATCTGCCTTGGGCTCAGGTCCTGGGATCCAGCCCCGCAACGGGCTCCCTGCTTCGGGGGAGAACCTGCTTCTCCCTCTCCCAGTCCCCCTGCTTGCGTTCCCTCTCTCGCTGTGTCTCTCTGTCAAATAAAGAAATAAAATCTTTAAAAAAAAAGTATTGTGTATTTAAATCCTTTTCATTTAAAAACATGGTTGCTTTTTATAACCTATCTTTTTATTTTATGTTTTGTGTTTTATGATATTTTTAAATCTTAACCCATTAGTCTTTTATGTTTTGTGCCCAAGTTTTAATTTTCCCTTCGTAGTTTTACTTTAAAATCTTTAAAATTCTACTTTTTACATATGTCATTAATCTACCTGCAAGGGATTTTTAGGTATTTCTTTTCTATATGGGTAAACAAATTTTTTTCCAGTTTTCATTGACTAGTTCATTTTTTTCTTTGCCTAGTTCTTCTGACCCCATAACTCCGTTTTCTTCCTATTTTTGTATGCTGCCTTTTATTTCCTTTTTTGGATTCTCCTTTCTTTATCTTTAAATGCTGTTGTCTTGGCCACTCTGTCTCTGGCTTTTGGGGACTTACTTGCAGCGTACCACTAGCACGTACAAGTGCTCAGACCCGTACCACGTCCTCGCCTCTTCCTTCTTCCCTCTGTTGATCCCTGACCACCAAGCCCTGACACGGGGTGGGGTTTCAGTGACTACCTGAACGAGTGCATGAGGGATCGAGTTAGGGAAGTTAGTGCTTCGCGGTGGAAGTAGGAGGGTGCTGGGCCTTGAAGGAGGAGAGAATTTAGATGAGCGGGGAGGAGGTGGAAGGGTGAGTTGCAACTTGACACATTTGGTGTTAGCTTCTGATTCATAATGGTGTGCTTTCTCTAGTGTCATTTTTTGACCTTTGATTTTTGTACATTGTTCCATTTTGTCTTAACTACCACTTGAATGAGACAAAATCACATGATCTTTTGGTGATGCTCTCAAACAGGGCTCCAGTGTCTGATGTAGTATGTGTAGCATAGTGCCCTATAGAAAATAGGATCATTGTTGCAGACAGTGGCACAGCGTTGGCAAGGTTTTTTAGACTGAAGATCAGAAGACCCCATTCTAGTTCTTGCCCTGCTGCTTATTACCTCTGTGAACTTAGGTGAGTCCTTAAAACCCACTGTGTTTTTTATGTTGAACAGTCTTTTAGTCCTCTCCAACTGTGAGTTCAGTAGAAATCTTTCTTTGTGGCATAGGTTTCAAAATAAGTTTTTTTTTCTTGGGTGGTATTTTCATGGATGTTTATAATTCATGAAACTGCACACTTCCATTTTGCGCATTTTTGTAGATGTTTTATTTCACAATGAAAAAAGATTTTAAGAACCCACAAAAGACTAGGTTTCTTATGTCCATGTGCCCCCTCCCCCCTCAAAAAAAAATTCCAGCTAGATTAAAGACTTGAATGCAGAAAGCAAAATCATAAGAGCAGGAAGAAAACATAGATAAATATATGTGGCAGGGGTCTCCAAGCCCACCTCCAGGTTCAGTGAGTTGAATTCACAGGACTCCACATATATTTGTACTCATGTCTAAGATGTATTACAGTGAAAGGATAAAAAGCAAAATCAGCAAAGGGAAAAGGCACATATGTGGAGCAAAGTCCAGAGGAAACCAGGTACAAGTGTCCAAGAGTCCTCTCCCAGTGGAGTCACACAGAACGTGCTTAATATTAACCCTCTAGCAGTGAGTTGTGACAACACACGTGACACGTTGTCTACCAGAGATGCTCATTAGAGACTCAGTGCCAAGGGCTTTTAATCAGTGCTGGTCATGTTGGCATCTCCTGCCTGACACGTACCACAATTCCAGAGTCTGAGAAGGAAAGCAAGTGTTCAGCATAAACCATATTGTTTGTACAAAGGGTTTAGGCCCAGTGAGCCACTCTTAGCAGTTCTGGGAGTGGGGGGATCTCTCCTGAAACCCATTTCCAGATGCCAGCCAAGGGCCAGCCTGGTAGGCGCGTGTTTCTAAGGATAGCAGTCTCAGGCCTGCTATGTTAACTATTTTCTTTTTCTTCCTTTTTTTTTTTTTTAAGATTATTTATTTGTTTATTTGACAGAGAGACACGCAGCGAGAGAGAGAGAACACAAGCAGGGGGAGTGGGAGAGGGAGAAGCAGGCTTCCCGCGGAGCAGGGAGCCCGACGTGGGGCTCCATCCCAGGGCCCTGAGATCATGACCCGAGCCGAAGGCAGACTCTCAATGACTGAGCCACCCAGACGTCCCTATGTTAACTCTTTTCTGCAGAATATATTATTTTTTGTAATCTTAGAGTAAGAAAGGCATTTCTTAGCATGACTAGAAGCTCTGAAGCCATAAAAGGAAGGAAGGGTAAATTTATATTTTAAAAACTTAGATATGAAAAGGAAGTGCTGTAGAGTCACAAGGCAAGTATTTATGATTGTGGGAGAATAGGGGGAGATTTTTTTCCCCAGTATATAAAAGCTTTTATAGTTCAGCAGCTCAAAAGAATAGTGAGTAATTTGCTGAGGAAGGTATTTCAAAGGACCAATAAATATTTGAGAAGATACTTTACCTCAGTGATAAAATAGGTATAAAATAAGAAAACAGTGTGACCCCTTTTCATCTATCATATTCAGCTAAGATTGATTACAGTCTTTATAAAATTGAGTACTCAGTGTAGGAGTGGGTATGGGGAAATTGCTACTTGTATACACTGCTGGTGGTAAAAATTAGCACAGACTTTTTAAATTAAGTTTTTAACTCCAGTGTCGTTAACATACAGTGTTATATTAATTTCAGGTGTACAACATAGTGATTCAACACTTCATACATTACTCAGTAGCACAGACTTTTTGAAGGGTATTTTTTTCAAAATCTCTTAAACTTGATGACACACCTACCCTTTGACTCAGCAGTTCCATTTCTAGAGTTTTAGCTTACAGAAACCCATACAAGTGCACAGATGCATGGATAAGAATGTTCTTTGAAGCATTGTTTGTGGTCCTAACTGGTGATAACACAAATAGAGGGTTAGTTAAATACGTTGTACTACTTCTATAGACAAAGTCTTCCTGTAGCCATTATCAATTAGACTTTTATTTAGTGCTACGGAAAGATATTTAAGATTTTATATGTAACCAAACATTTTTTTAGTGTTCTTCATTTGGTATTTAAAACCTGATCTGAATGGATATGTGGTTCTTTATAATCTTTGATTATCCCACTTAGTGTGAGTGCCCATATGTTTTATTACAGAAATATGAATGTATTTGATTACAGGTACTGCTCTAGAACCCATTGGATGGTTGGGGTTATTTGAAATACACAGTATATTCACTATATTGTATTTCTAAAATCTAAAAAGTTCTGAGACATATTGCTCCAAAGGTTTCTGGTAAAGGACTTGTATTAATCAAAAGGAAAAAGAAAGGCAAACTGTAAAATACTCTATTATATTCCAGTGTTTAGGTTAAAATAATGTTAGTTTTATGAACAGGAAATAATAGTTCAGAATATATTCTCCACACTTAACAGTGATTATCTGAGGTTATGGCAATGTCTTTTTCTCCTAAGTGAAAATACTTTGATACACGTTTGTATGCAATGAACAATGTCAGAGTTGTGAAGAGGGTGGAGCCGGCTTCTGACTCTGAGGTAGTGTTGGTCGTATCTCAGATACTGTGTGATGGCCTGGAGGGTCTCACTTCCCTACAACTGAAAACTTAGTCTGTGTGAAAGATGAATTTGAGTGTTGGATTCCTTTTGAATTTTCAGAACTTTTGGTTACAATCCTTTTTTTTTTCCAAATATAATTTTATTATGTTATGTCACCATACATTACATCATTAGTTTTTGAGGTAGTGTTCCATGATTCATTGTGTATAACACCCAGTGCTCCATGCAGTATGTGCCCTCCTTAATACCCATCACTGGGCTAACCCATTCCCCCACCGCTCTCCCCTCTAAAACCCTCAGTTTGTTTCTCAGAGTACATAGTCTCTGATGGTTCATCTCCCCCTCCGATTTCCCCCCCTTCATTTTTCCCTTCCTACTATCTTCTTCTTTTTTTTTTTTTAAACATATAATGTATTATTTGTTTCAGAGGTACAGGTCTATGATTCATCAGTCTTACACAATTCACAGCGCTCACCATAGCACATACCCTCCTCAATGTCCATCACCCAGCCACCCCATCCCTCCCACCCCCCAACACTCCAGCAACCCTCAGTTTGTTTCCTGAGATTAAGAGTCTCTTATGGTTTGTCTCCCTCTCTGGTTTCTTCTTGTTTCATTTTTTCCTCCCTCCCCTATGATCCTCTGTCATGTTTCTCAAATTCCTCATATCAGTGAGATCATATGATACTTGTCTTTCTCTGATTGACTTATTTTGCTTAGGATAATACCCTCTAGTTCCATCCACGTTGTTGCAAATGGCAAGATTTCTTTCTTTTTTTGATGGCTGCATAATATTCCATTGTGGGTGTGTATATATATATATATATATATGTATATATATATATATACACACCATATCTTCTTTATCCATTCATCTGTTAATGGACATCTGGGCTCTTTCCACAGTTTGGCTATTGTGGACATTGCTGTTCTAAACACTGGGGTGCACGTACCCCTTCAGATCACTACATTTGTATCTTTGGGGTAAATACCCAGTAATACAGTTGCTGGGTCGTAGGGTAGCTCTATTTTCAACTTTTTGAGGAACCTCCATACTGTTTTCCAGAGTGGCTGCACCAGCTTGCATTCCCACCAACAGTGTAGGACGGTTCCCCTTTGCATCCTCGCCAACATCTGTCGTTTCCTGACTTGTTAATTTTAGCCATTCTGACTGGTGTGAGGTGATATCTCATTGAGGTTTTGTTTTGGATTTCCCTGATGCCGAGCGATGTTGAGCACTTTTTCATGGGTCTGTTGGCCATTTGGTTGTCATCTTTGCAGAAATGTCTGTTCATGTTTTCTGCCCATTTCTTGATTGGATTAGTTGTTCTTTGGGTGTTGAGTTTGATAAGTTCTTTATAGATTTTGAATACTAGCCTTTATCTGATATGTCATTTGCAAATATCTTCTCCCATTCTGTCAGTTGTCTTTTGGTTTTGTTCACTGTTCCCTTTGCTGTGCAAAAGCGTTTTATCTTGATGAAGTCCCAATAGTTCATTTATGCCCTCGCTTCCCTTGCCTTTGGAGATGTGTCTAGGGAGAAGTTGCTGAGGCTGAGGTTGAAGAGGTTGCTGCCTGTGTTCTCCTTTAGGATTTTGATGGACTCCTGTCTCAGATTTAGGTCTTTCAACCATTTTGAGTCTATTTTTGTGTGGTGTAAGGAAATGGTCCAGTTTCATTCTTCTGCATGTAGCTGTCCAATTTTCTCAGCACCATTTGTTGAAGAGACTGTCTTTTTTCCATTGGACATTTTTTCTTGCTTTGTCGAAGATTAGTTGACCATAGAGTTAAGGGTCCATTTCTGGGCTCTCGATTCTGTTCCATGGATCTATGTGTCTGTTTTTGTGCCAGTACCATACTGTCTTGATGATGACAGCTTTGTAATAGAGCTGGAAGTCCGAAATTGTGATGCCACTGGCTTTGCTTTTCTTTTTCAACATTCCTCTGGCTATTTGGGGTCTTTCCTGGTTCCATACAAATTTTAGGATTATTTGTTCCATTTCTTTGAAAAAAAGTTGATAGTATTTTGATAGGGATTGCATTAAATGTGTAGATTGCTCTAGGTAACAGACATTTTCACAATATTTGTTCTTCCAGTCCATGAGCATGGAATGTTTTTCCATTTCTTTGTGTCTTCCTCAATTTCTTTCATGAGTATTCTGTAGTTCTCTGAGTACAGATCCTTTGCCTCTTTGGTAGATTTATTCCTAGGTGTCTTAGGGTTTTGGGTGCAATTGTAAATGGGATCGACTCCTTAATTTCTCTTTCTTCTGTCTCGTTGTTGGCGTATAGGAATGCAGCTGATTTCTGTGTATTGATTTTATATCCTGCCACTTTACTGAATTCCTGTATGAGTTCTAGCAGTTTTGGGGTGGAGTCTTTTGGGTTTTCCACATAAAGTATCATATCATCTGCAAAAAGTGAGTTTCACTTCTTCTTTGCCAATTTGGTTGCCTTTTATTTCTTTTTGTTGTCTAATGGCTGTGGCTAGGACTTCTAGTACTGTGTTGAACAGCAGTGGTGATAGTGGACATTCCTGCTGTGTTCCTGACCTTAGGGGAAAAGCTCTGTTCTCTGTTTTTCCCCATTGAGTATGATATTCGCTGTGGGTTTTTCATAGATGGCTTTTCTGATATTGAGGTATGTGCCGTCTATCCCTACATTCTGAAGAGTTTTAATCAAGAAAGATGCTGTACTTTGTCAAATGCTTTTTCTGCTGCTATTGAGAGGATCGTATGGTTCTTGTTCTTTCTTTTATTAGTGTATTGTATCACACTGACTGATTTGTGGATGTTGAACCAACCTTGCAGCCCAGGGATAAATCCCACTTCGTCATGGTGAATAAACCTTTTAATATACTGTTGGATCCTATTGGCTAGTATTTTGGTGAGAATTTTTGCGTCCATGTTCATCAGGGCTATCTGTAATTCTCCTTTCTGATGGGGTCTTTGTCTGGTTTTGGGATCAAGGTAGTGCTGGTTTCATAAAATGATTTTGGAAGTTTTCCTTCCATTTCTGTTTTTTGGAACAGTTCCAGAAGAATAGGTATTAATTCTTCTTTAAATGTTGGGTAGAATTCCCCTGGGAAGCCATCTGGCCCTGGGCTCTTGGGAGATTTTTGATTATTGCTTCAATTTCCTTACTGGTTATGGGTCTGTTCAGGTTTTCTGTTTCTTCCTGGTTCAGTTTTGGTAGTTTATACTTCTATAGGAATGCATCCATTTCTTCCAGATTGTCTAATTGGTTACAGTCCTTCTTGTTTCTGAAAAGACACTTTTGGGGTCCTAGGCCTAATTTGCCTTGTCACTTTCATGAGGTTGTTTCCTGGGTTGGGTAAGGGCACAGAGTTCAGATACCTTTTTTTTTTTTTTAAAGATTTTATTTGTTTATTTGAGAGAGAGAGCATGGGCATGAGCGTGGGGTGTGGGGGTGGGGAGGCAAAGAGAGAAGTGGGGCTTGATCCCAGGACTCTGAGATCATGACCTGAGTTGAAGGCAGCTGCTTAACTGATTGAGCCACCCAGGCGTCCCCAGAGTTCACATTCTTCCTGTGCCTCTAGAAACAGGATTCAGGGACCATACTATTGCTAAATCTTTATTTTTAATTTTGTTAGCTTTGACAGGTTGATAATTTTAGTACTTGATTATATCAGGACTTATTTACATTTCTTTTCATAAAGCTTGAACATGATTAATTACCTTTTATTTAAAGTATGGTGTGTAAAAAAAATAAAAATAAAGTATGGTGTGTATCTAAAGATGGCGTAAGAGCGTTACACTGATGCCCCTCAAAGGGTGGAGGAGGCTTTAACTCTTCCTCTGGTATACTTGGCCCGTTTTGGAGGGACTCCATGTGACATTTGGTGCCCTTTTGGCCTTCCCACAGTCCCATTATAAATAATTTTATTGCATTTAGGATGCTACATTTTCTTTTCTAGTGAGGGAGAGCGGAAAGTTTAGGCACTATACTGGGGATACATAGGAAGAAACCGAATGGTTGTATGAAAACGAAAGAGACCGATATCACTTGGCTTTTTATAAGCCTTTGGTACAGATTGTCTAGGTCAGTTTGTTATGAAGAATTTAACTTTCTGCCTTCTTCCCCGGAACAATTCTTCCGTCATTTCTGTAGCTAAAATCTGTGGGCAGTGTTTACTGCCTGAGATCTGAGAGGCACTAGGGCAGAGCCTCCTGTGCTGGTACAGATACTGCAGACTGATTGCACAGCCACCACACAGAATCAGCTGGTCTGCTACTCTCACAGCCGTCCTGCCTGCCTTTTCCTCCTCCCTTCTTCTTCACTCTTTGCTTCTTCCTTTATTATTGAGCTTTGGGCTAAACTTTGAGACTTTATTTGGATTTCGCCACTTTTTCCCATTAATGTCCTCTTTCTGTTCCAGGATCCAACCCAGGGCACCAGCCTGTGCTTAGTTGTCTCCCCAGTCTCCTCTGGTCTGTGACAGTGTCTTAGTCTTTCCTTGTGTTTCACCATCTTGAAGCCTGGAGTGGTACTGGTCAGATATCCTGTGGAAGTTCTTCCAATTTGGGTTTTTCTAGTTGTTTTACTGATAATTAGATGGGGGGTCTGGGGCTTTTGAAAGAACACCACAGAGGTGCAGTGCCCTTCTTGTCACATCCTATCAGGGATCATGATAGCCCTGTGACATCAGTCATGGTGTTAACTTTCATCACTTGGTAGAGATCGTATTTATCACGTGTCTCCACTGTAGCATCAACATTTTCCTTTTTCCTTTTTCTGTTCTTTGGAAGCAAGTCACTAAACCTAGTCTACCCTTTCAGAGAGGGTAGAGGCAGAAATGAAGCCGTACCTCCTGCAGGGGGAGGTCTCTCTATATATTATTTGGAATTCTTTTAGAAGAAAGATGTGTTTCTTTTCCCCCAATGAATTTAATCATTTAATGATTTCTTTACATCGGCATGGATTCATGTAGATTAATTTTATACTTTGGGTTATAATCCAATTCTGTGTTATTTATTTTGTTCCCCAAATTATTCCAGCCTTGGCTGTATTGGAACTCTTTCAGGTGGCTCCTGGAGACCTTTGGCCGTGTTTCACGCCCCATTTTCTTTCTAGCATGACAGAATGCTTCAGGTTCATCTTGCTTTTTCAGTGCTCCAGCCCCAGAATCTGTCATTTTTTTCAAGGAGCCTGGCTCCTCTTTTTGGAGAATGGTATTTAAATACCAGGATTTGGGTGCAGGGTGTGCTTGTTGCTACCAGAATGTCTTGCCTCTATGTTCTATGTGTGTGCGTCTTTGAAAAATTTGGAAAATATCAAGCATACACAAGAGTACGAATTCTCAATGTCTTTCATGCAGCTTGAACAGTTATTGATTAGTGGCTAATCTTGCTTTCATTTATATGGCCTCTCCCCATGCCTCACCCCTCTGCCTGTGATTATTATTTTTTATGAAGACCCAAATGAGGCTATTACTTTATTTATATTAAAAAAATAAAAATTGTATATATTTAAGGGGTACATCGTGATGATTTGATATATATGTACATGTGGAATGATTACTGTAGTCAAGCTAATTAACATATCTTCTCACATAGTTATCTTTTTGTGTATGTGTGGTGAGAGCATCTGAAATTTACTCTCTTAGCAAATTTCCAGTACACCCTTGGTTATTTCAAGTAAATCCCGGTAACTATATTATTTCACCTATAGATATTTCAGTCTTGATCTCTAAAAAATACTCTTAAATAAAATTTTAAATTGAGGTATAATAGAGTAGAAAGTATGAAAGTGTAGAGCTTGATGAATTTTTATCAAGCTATATGTCTTTGTAACCATCACCCAGAACAAGATACAGGGCATTTCTAGCCCCTCAGAAGGCTCCTCAATCACAAGTGATAATTTTCAAGAACCTTGAAAAACAAACATAAACCACAATACCGTTATTACACCTAAGAAATTAACAATAATTCCTTAAAATAAAATATCCAGGCATTTGCAAATGGTAGGTTCCCCTGTCCCTACCCCTCCCCTCCCTTGGAATGTTCTGCCTCCCTGTTCTGTACTTTGTTACAGTCTGGGTTTTGCTGAGAGCATCACGGTGGTGCTGTTTAACATGTTCCTCTCATAGAGGCTTTCTTGGTTGAAACTGGTCTCTCACCTTCTGCTTAGGTAATCCCACCACAGTAGTGGGCAGTGGTTCTGTCTGTGGAGAAACTTCATCAGTAAGGTGCCTTCTCCAAATAGATATTGTCCCTGGTGTCTGATTAAAGTTCTCCTTCCCACTGCTTGCTAGATCTAGAAGATTTCTTCAAAATTTTTGTATTCTTTTCAGTATAACAAATCCTTTAGAAGAAAGGAATAACTATATGTAGAAGAGAATTTTGATATTCTTGGCTTTGTTTTCTTCTCTTCTAGGGGTTAAATGACCAGGACAGTTGTAAGAAAGTATAAATAACTAGTAAACCTTTTTTAGTGTTGTTTCCTAGTATGTCAGAGTCGTCTGCATACAGGGCTAGTTGTGGTTAATCATGACTGAGTGATCTGCAGTACAGGAAAAGGATTAAGCTCTAAAAATACTTAGTTTTGGTTGTGTTTGATTTGTTAAGTTCTTTTTTTCTTCTTATATTATAGATCAGCTTGAACGGGTCTTTTTACGACTTGGCCATGCTGAAACAGATGAACAATTACAGAATATTATATCTAAATTCCTTCCTCCTGTTTTGCTCAAACTGTCCAGCACCCAAGAAGGAGTACGCAAAAAGGTAAGCATGTTGGGACAGTTGGGGGAATTAAATGGTGAGTAAATGGGTATATATTATGAAGTGAGTTTTCTGTTCTCATTTATTGAAATCTAGGTTCATGATCTCATTATGGCCTTTCAAAATGGAGAGTAAGTCTGGGACCAGCTTACAGGATTTAAACGTAGCTTTCGTATGCTTAGCACAGCTGCATTTAGTACCAACTGTACACTGGGCATCAGTGCCAGATGATATAATTGAGATAATTATTCTGAATATGTGGAGGCTTGATCTAAAATCCATGCCCTTGATTCCGATATGAAAGTCAGGTGGTAATGGGGCAAAAATATTCTTTAGCTTTGGCTGACTATGAATACAGCTTTCATGAAAATTAAGCAAAATAATTTTTTAAAAAAGCAAGAGACCTTACAGCTCCTGTTTTAGGATTCTGAAGTACTGTCACCAAAAGTTGGGTAACTATCACATCAAGATTTTTTTTTTTAAGATTTTATTTTATTTATTTTATTTTTGTTTATTTTTAATTTTTCAAGTTTTTATTTAAGTTCCAGTTAGTTAACATACAGTGTAATATTACTTTCAGGTGTAGAGTTTTTTTTTTTATTACTATGTTCAGTTAGCCAACATATGGTACATCATTAGTTTTTGATGTGGTGTTCAATGATTCATTATTTATTTGAGACAGTGAGAGCAAGAAAGCATGAGCTGGTGGGGGGAGGGGCAGAGGGAGAGGGACAAGCAGAGTCCCTGGTGAGCAGGGAGGGCTCGATTCCAGGACCCCAGGATCATGACCTGAGCCTAAGGCACTAATGCTTAACTGATTGAGCCACCCAGGTGCCCCAAGATTTTCTTTTTTTTTCTTTTAAGATTTTATTTTTAAGTAATCTCTACATCCATTGTGGGGCTTGAACTCACAACCCTGACAAGAGTTGCATTCTCTACTGACTGAGCCAGCCAGGTGCCCCTCAAGATTTTCTTTTTTAACCTAAATGTTCTGCAGGGAACATTTGCCCCCTTCATTTTTAAAATAGTTCATTAGTCTTCTGGTATATTTATACTAGACCTTCAGGTCTTAGAGCTGTGATCAGGTTTCATCTCTTGGGCCACTGTGATTGATTGGAAATGGCTCCTTGGAGGTTTGCCCTGAGAGGGATTTTGAGGCCCAATTTGGGTTCATTGGACAGAGAGTCTCTTTAAGAACATCTTTTAGGTTTGCAGGAAGAGAGAGGGCATTCTCATCAGGTATTTGACATGCCTGTTGTTAACACTGCCTTGCTAAACATGTATGTGTTTGATCCTGTCACTGTCCTATTTAAAACTCCTCTGTGGCCTGTTACCCTCAGGAGAGCAAGTTATACTAAAAGGCCCCTCATGAATTGGTTTCTGCTAGGTAACTAGCAGAATTCACGCTAGTGAATGAAAGAAACATCCAGTTGGGGAGACTGATATTAAACAATCAGACAGATAGTATCCAGTTATAAATTGTAATAAGTACCAGGGTAGAAAAGGATCTTTGAAAGAATATATTTGAGGACTTGATTTAAACTGAATGTGGGGTGTAAGGAAGGCCTCTGTGGTATGTAGGAAGTAGCCAGAGAGATGGGAAGACCATATAAGACACAGCAGGCCCTGTGTGGATGTTCTGAGCTAGAACAGTGTGGGACGCCTTCAGGGACCTAAGGGCCACCCAGTGCACCCAGCGATAGGAGTGAAAGGTGGTCAGGCTTTGGGGAGAGGAAACAGGGACGCCAGTGGACAGCAGTTTGAAAACTTATGTATACATAATTATACATAATTTCAATATGAAATTTTGTGATTGATGAAAACTTGTATTGATTTTCAGTTGTGTAATTTTTGGGTTCCTAACTATCAGTGTCATCATGCACATTAGACTTAACCAGGATATCCTGCAAGGGTAGGTGGTAATTTGTGGATAAATTGAGTGAAAGAGAAATAAAAGTTTTAGATTTCTAGTGACATATCATTAGAGTATATTTGCTATTTTAAGGAAAAGGTTTATTATGTAGCATTTTACTTTATAGCCAGCTTTATTTATTTAGTTTTTAAAAGATTATTTATTTATTTATTTGACAGAGAGAGACACAGCGAGAGAGGGAACACAAGCAGGGGGAGTGGGAGAGGGAGAAGCAGGCTTCCCGCTGAGCAGGGAGCCCGATGGAGGGCTCCATCCCAGGACCCTGGGATCATGACCTGAGCCGAAGGCAGACGCCTAACAACTGAGCCATGCAGGCGCCCCACTTTATAGCCAACTTTAAATGTAGTCTGTCATTAGAATATCTAAAATTAAAGACTGCCCATACCAAGTACTGACAAGGTTGGACTGGAACTCTCACAGACTGCTGGTAGGTGTGTAAATTAGTATAACCATTTTGGAAAACTGTTTGGAAATACTCTAAAGCTTATATGCGTACTCCATGACGCATATCCAGTCCTGAGTTCATATATAACAGAAGTATGTATATATGTGCACTAAAAGCATATCTAAGAATGTTCATAGCAGCATTATTCGTAAGAGCCCAAACTGGAAATAATCTCATGTCTATCAGGAGAGTGGATAAATGACGGTATTTCCTTACTAGAGCAGTGAAAGTGAACGGCTATGAGCAACAGCATGGGTGAATCTCAGATACGATGGCGAATAAAACATTCAGACACGAGTTCACCTTATGTGTTCCATTTACAGAAATTTAAAAATGGTGTTCGAGGAATGCCTGGGTGGCTCAGTTGGTTAAGTGTCTGCTTTCAGCTCAGCTCATGATCCCAGGGTCCTGGGATCGAGCCCTGCATTGGGGGGGGGGGGTCCTTGCTCAGCAGGGAGTCTACTCCCTCCCCTTGGTCCCTCCATCTCCCTCTGCCCCTTCTCTAGCTTGTGCTCTCTCTCGCTCACTCTCTCTCTCTCTCCAATAAATAAATAAAATCTTTAAAAAAATGGTGTTCGAAGTCAGGATAGTGGTAACTTTTGGGGAAGAGGGGTTAGTGAGTGGAGGGGCATGGGGTAGACAGGGCTTTTGTGGTCCCAAGTGTGCTTACTTTATGAAAATTTATTGGGCTATGCACTCTCAGTTGTACACTTTAGTTATGTTTTATACTTCAATTAAAAAGCTTATTAATAAATGAATGTAAATGTATGAGTAGTAAGAACTGATATAGACAAGATACTATATACCTGAGGTTGGTGATTCTGTAGGTTTACTAATAGTTGTCCATGGGGAAGGTTGGTTCAGTTGATTTTTTTTTTTTAATGTCGTTTATTTATTTATTTATTTATTTTTAAAGATTTTTATTTATTTGACAGAGAGAGAGAGACACAGCGAGAGAGGGAACACAAGCAGGGGGAGCGGGAGAGGGAGAAGCAGGCTTCCTGCGGAGCACGGAGCCTGATGCAGGGCTCGATCCCAGGACCCTGGGATCATGACCTGAGCTGAAGGCAGACACTTTACGACTGAGCCACCCAGGCACCTCTGTCGTTTATTTAAAGTAAAAAAAATTATCATAAAAAGAAAGTGTGTGATTGTGGGCATGACTGTCTGTCACTAATAATGATTTCCCATAGAGCTCTGCCAGGACTCAGCCTAGATTAGGTTGTCAGAAGAGGGCTGTTTCTTGAGCCTGGTTCCTCCTGATTCTTTTCTCCATCAGTCAGCTGTATCTTAGGTCTGGACAGCTAGGAAGTTGAGATGAGTATGTGTGGTAATGCAAGTTTCTAGGTCTCTGTAAGGTATATTAGTGGTTCCAAGGATGGCTCATGGTGACAGACACTTCAGATGAATTGAGCTCGACTGTCAGTGTTGGTTGGAAAGGTTAAAAGAATGGGCTCTGGAATCAGATCTTTACTATGTCACCTGGTGGCTCAGTGTCCTGGGACGTTACTTCAGTCCCCTAAGCCTCTGATTCCTCGCCTGTGAAATGGGAATGACAATACCATCTCTCTGGTTGTGAGAATCAGGAAATACAGAGTGCTATGCAGAAATGTGTTCTGTACAGAAACTGCTTGATAAATGTCAGCTATTTCATTATTCATTAAACATAATTACAGATTTGTTATTTTTTTTAAGATTTTTATTTATTTGACACAGAGAGAAAGGGATAGCAAGAGAGGGAACACAGCAGAGGGAATGGGAGAGGGAGAAGCAGGCTTTGTTGTTATTCTTAAAATTCACATTTCATTATTGCTTCAGATTCACTTGAACTTCTGTTGTTGCCAGGGATAGTCCTACAACTCTTTATTTTTTAAAATATTTATTTATTTATTTATTTATTTTAAAAATTTATTTGAGCAAGAGAGAGCGAGCATGAGCAGGGTGAAGGGAGAAGCAGACTCCCCGCTGAGCAGGGAGCCCGACGTGGGGCTCCATCCCAGGACCTGGGATCATGACCCGAGCTGAAGGCAGACGCTTAACCGACTGAGCCACCCAGGTGCCCCTATTTATTTATTTTAGAGAGAGAGAGTGAGTGTGCCCCAGCATGCACACAAGTGGGGCGAGGGGCAAAAGGAAGGGGGCAAGCAGACACCTTGTGGAGCACAGAACCCCACCCAGGGCTCAGTCCCACCACCCTGAGATCATGACCTGAGCCAGAATCAAGAGTTGGACGCTTAACTGACTGAACCAACCAGGTGCCCCTCTATAACTCTCTTTAATACTTGCTTTGAAGCTAGAGCACACGTTTTAGAAATGATGGAGAATAGTGTAGGCCTGGCTTTCCAGAACAGATACCTTAAATCCTTGAGTCTTTCTCAGGTGAGGCCTTCTAAAAATGTTATTTTTCTTTTCTTTCTTTTTTTTTTTTTAAGATTTTATTTATTTATTTGAGATAGAATGAGAGAGAGGCACAAGCAGGGAGGAGGGCCAGAGGGAGAGGGAGAAGCAGACTCCCCACTGAGCAGGGAGCCCAACATGGGGCTCGATCCCGGGACCTGGAGATCATGACCTGAGCCGAAGGCAGATGCTTAACTGACTGAGCCAGCCAGGCGCCCCTAAACATGTTATTTTTCAGTGCTCAGTTTCTCATTTCTCTCGTAGCAAGATAATCTCACTCTTAGAGTAAGATTGGGGCCATTTGACATAAGCTTCTGGATTTTTGTTTTCCATGCATGGGAATTATTGACTTGCAGATCTCTTCTCTTTTCCCACTTGAAGGTGAGGAAGCTTGTTGTTAACTTATATTGCGTTAGTAGAATCAGATGATCTTCAGAATAAAGCAAAAATTCTCCATCATTTTACCTGAGTCCTTTTATAATCTGGGCTCTTCTTTTATCTCTTATCACTCTGTGTGTCAGGCACATGCAGTATGTTACATTCTTTTAGTCCTCGTTCCTTCTTATAACTGATTCTCTGCTTGGAAATTCATCTGGTTGTCAGGATTCAGTGTTCTTGTCACTTCCTCCCTAAGTCCTCCTTGATCTGGCAGGGTCTTTTCTGGAAACCCACGGTATGTCGTCTGTTTCTCATATTGTCACATTCACCGTGTGTCTTTGTCCGTTTGGGCTGCTGTAACAGAAGGCCACAGGCTGTGACTTGAACAGCACTTTATTCTCACCATGCTGGAGGCTGGGAGTCTGAGGTCAAGGTGCCAGCATGTCAGGTTCCTCATGGAGGGACCTTCCTGGTCGACGGGGCAGTCTCTCTGCTGCATCCTCCTGAGGGGACGAGACAGGACCACTAATCCCTTCATCCCCTTATTAGGACACCAGTCTCATCATGGGGGCTCTGTCCCCATTACATTAGCCAAAGCTAAGTGTCTCCTAAAACCATCAAACTGGGGATTAGGGCTTCAGCAGACGCGTCTTGGGGAGACACAAACATTCCGCTCGTGGCATGGTGTGTTGCAGTCATTTATTCACAGGGGCTCTGGGGGGCTGTGTCTCAGTGTAGGCTCACACGGGATCCCAGCTTTGGGGGACACAGCATTTTGGAACAGGACCCTGATACTGTAAATTCCCTTTTTGGGATGTCACATTTATGTCCTTGAAAAAAACAAAGTAGCTGCTCTTCATCAAATAGTGGTTTAGAAATGAATTTATTTTAAAGGTATCAATAATTTCAGTTCATATCTTTCTGTATCTTAGGTAATGGAACTGCTGGTCCATCTGAATAAGCGTATAAAAAGCCGCCCCAAAATACAGCTCCCGGTAGAGACACTATTGGTTCAGTACCAGGACCCTGCTGCAGTTTCCTTTGTCACAGTGAGTGTTCTCTTGGAATATTTCTGACTTACAGTGAGTTTTCTCTCCTAACATTTATTAGATGTCATCAGTATATGGGCCAGTTTAGAATTTCACCTCAGACTAATTCTAAATGAAACAGGAGATGTTTTTCTTCAAATGACACACTGTTTTTTCCACTGAAGTGGTAGGTGCAGGATAAGGCGTGGTCGTTTACATCGGGCAAAGGAAGGTTGGTGAAATGACTACTCAGGCTTGCTGATATAAAGGGAGGATTTGATTCTTAGTAAAAGGTTGTACGAGGCCAGTCTGAACAGAGAGAAGACAGGGTTATGCAGCATAGGCATGAATAAACAATAATAGAAGGAAAGAAAGGGTAAATGGCAAGGATAGGAAGCTGAATTTTAAAAAATTCTGTCTCTGATACATTCAGAAAGGTATCCTTTTTAAAAGTGAAGTAACTGAGCCTGGTAAGAAATGTTCCTGTTAAATTGTCATCTTCATGAAATGTAGATGTATACAAGTGTTGCTGTCATGTGATGTCACATGATCTTTTTGTGGCCCTGTTGCTTCTAGCATTGAGGCTCAGTCTGTTGAGTATTATCTAACATCTGGGTTCCAGACCTTTGGAGCCACCTACTGGTGCAGGTATCTTTTCTGTGCCTGCTCTGGACGTACAGCTTCATTACAGAAGCTCCTCCTGCAAGCAGGCAGAAACATTGTGTGCCAATAAAACTGCCAAATAGAATGTCTCCCAAAGAATAACCTTATGAAGCCTATTCTGAAGTGAAGAATCCTTTAGAAAAGCAAATTTTTATCTTATGCATAGATCCAGATATGCATTCATGAGTTTGCTTAAAATGAAGCATTCATATGGATTCTAGTGATAAAAAATACCCACAGCACTCAGTTTCCCTTGGTTCATCATCCATTGGTCAGTTATCGGAACGAGGAACCAGAGGGCTGCCATGTACTAAGGCGGCTGTAGTAACTGACCAGTGGGGAAACGGCAGCCTAGGATTTCACAGGTGGTCTCCTCTTTGCTTGAAAGGATTAGTGCAACAAGCTGGGAGCTCTGATGCTAATGTGTAGTATGTAGGTTCAGATGGGCCAAATGATGACTTTTTCTTTTCAGTGAAAATTGTGTATTTGCGTGCTTTTATCCCCCCAACTTTATTGAGGCACAATTGACATAATTGTATATATTTAAAGTGAAAAAACATGAAGTTTGATATATGAATGCATGAGTGCTTTAGATTAGGTCATGCTCTCTCACATGAAGCACATCTTAAAGCAAACATGAATAAGTAGGGCTGGAATTCTTCCTGAGATGTCATAGTTGATCATGCTGTAATAAGTAAACGTGATAAACTTGTGGAGAGAGAATGTGATTTCTTTGTTATAACATAACTCCCTAAGTTAGCAACCATGTGTTCTCATTGAAATCCTAGAATATTTCCTTCATGCTCACTTGCTTTTCTCTCATTGTGTTAGAATTTTACTATAATTTATGTTAAGATGGGCTATCCTCGCCTACCAGTGGAAAAACAATGTGAACTGGCCCCTACGCTTCTTACTGCCATGGAAGGGAAACCTCAGCCACAGCAGGATAGGTATGGTGTCCTCAGTTACCTTCTCTCCCACCTGCATGAGTCAACAGCTACCTCTCAAACACAGAGTCACACATTTGGTTTTACTTGGGCTAATGTGAAGGCTTGAGTTCTTTCAGCTGACAGATGATTGAATTTTCTGTGTCCCTCAATGTTACTGTTTTGGTAATTATCAAATTTCTTGAATCGAGCATATTAAAATGTGTGCAGAACTAACAACATGTTTCTCAATCTAGATGCATTTATTTTGTCAATTATTTTGAAGAGGCTAATTTCACGTGATTGCACAAATTAGTCATAAGGTGTTTTTCATCAAAACATTTCTGTCTTGGAGCATATGAAGTTTTAGAGCAGTTTTAAGGAACAGATCATTTGTTTATATTAATATGGGCATTGGAGGGGTGAAAAGGTTTGGATAACATCCTTAGTTTCAGATTTGGCTCAAAGTTCTGTAGTGTAACCTGGTGGTGGTGAGCATCATCAGGAAGAGTACGGAAGCTGTGGAGGGAGGTGGAGTTAAAAAAAAAAAGTGTTTTATTTTGCTTTTTTAGAGCACATGTATTTTTAAAAGAGAGACTATCGTACGGATCTTTACAAATAAAATTAATACACAATACAAGCACTCTTCGAGGTTTTCACGTGTAATGAAAGAAGGAATTACTGAAGCTGTGTTATATAAGTTCATACGTTGGAAATTTTCATACTCAAAATATTAACAGGATTGGTTTTTAATTTCTTTAGATTTAGAATAACTTTATTTTAATTAACTGGAAAAGAAAAAAAATTATTGAAGGAACATGTTATAAGTCAAACTATACCTAAAGTTTAATAGAAAAATCTGTTTTGGTAACTTTAGATACTTTCACTGAGGGCATATTATTATGTACATCTCTTTCCCCGTGTTCTTGGTAATGAGTCGGAGGTGGCTAAATGGCAGTCATCACCCAGCACACTAGGGTTTCAATAACAAAGAAAGCTAGGCCAGTTCCTAGATTAGGAGTTTGTAAATTGGTGGTTCTGAAAGTGCAGGGCCATTGCTACACTTGCCACTTCTTGTTAATGTGATTTTTGTTTGTTATTTGCATGTATGAAAACCTTATTTTTAAAGTAGTTGCAATAAATGTAATTGTTTTTTCAGCTTAATGCATCTTTTAATACCAACCCTTTTTCACATGAAATACCCTGTTGAATCATCAAAATCAGCTTCTCCGTTTAATCTTGCTGAGAAACCAAAGACCGTGCAGCTGCTTTTGGACTTCATGCTAGATGTCCTTCTGATGCCTTATGGGTAGGTTCAAAATAAAGCCCAGCGACCTTGTCAGTGACCGCTTTCACTGTGTGGGGTTAAATACTATTTTAAATGATTCAGCTTTCACTTGAAAATGGATGTGTCTAAGATTTTCATTTCTGCTGCAGGCTGGACCTCTTCTAAACCCCAGCCCCACTGCTTGTTGACCTTACAGATGTGGAGCTCCCGTCACGGTTTCAGACTCAGCCTGTCCCTGCTGAAATCAGTTTTTCCCCATAAAATAGTTCTTTTCTTTAACGCTGCCAGTGCTGTGATGGTTCTCTTAGCCTTGTCTGTGTACAGTTACAAATTGCCTGCAGCTTTCCTTTTCCTTGTTGCTAATGCCAGTCCCATAATAGCCCCTCTCTGCTCCATGTCTTGTCCCGGAGCCATGCTGCCCGCGGCCCACTGCGGGCTGGTCTCTTCTCTGCTCAGCTCTCATCATGACTTTCTCTCCAGCTGTTCTCCAAAACTCTCTACACTGCCAGAGGGATCCCTGATTTTTATTGTTTTATTTTTTATTTTTTGTAAAGATTATTTGAGAGAGAGGGCACGTGCACCCACTCGTGCTTGAGTGGGGGGAGGGGCAGAGCGTGGGCAGAGGGACAGAATCCTCCGCGGGGTGGGGGTGGGGGGGGCTCGATCTCATTGAGATCATGTCCAGAGCCGAAATCAAGAGTCGGCTTCTTAACTGACTGAGCCACCAAGGCACTCCAGGGATCCCTGATTTTTAAAACATAGATCTTACCAGATCACCCTTAAAATCCTTGGGGTATTATTTTCCAGTCGTTACATACACTCGTGCAGTTCGTGCGCTCTTATGTCCTTGCCTTCGTGTTTTAAGAGAATATAGTTCTCTCTGCTTAGAATGCCTGCCCAACAGAAGAGAAGGGAAGAAAGAAAGAAAACAACAGCCAAAACAACTGCTTTCAAAAAGCATCTCAGACTAGCTTTGAGAGGTCAGCTGTGTGGGTCTCTGACACAAATTTCTTGCCTTGGGCAGAGGACACTATTTTCTGGGTTCTTATTACATTAACTATCCATCTGTATTGCCACTTCGTGTTTTCATTGTACTGCTGACATGTCCGGCTTCCCTAATAGATTGGGGCCTCCTTGAAGTCAAGGGCTGTTTTCGCTAGCTCTGGTCCCTTGCTCAGTGGCCCAGGTTGTGATCTGCTTTTACGCTACTTACTTTCTAGGTTGTCCTTCTGCCAGAGATATTTATCTAAAATGCTGCTTTCATTATGTTTCTTCCCTGACCAAAGGGGTAATGTGTACTATAATCTTAGCCTTTGGAGCTTCCTATCCTCTGTCCCCCCATCCAGACACAAGAGGGTTCATGCTGTACAATTTTTTCCCTTTCCAGTTTGCCCCCCTCTGACCCCTCTAGTTTGGTGGCTTTATTTTCCAGACCTTGAAACGCTTCCACTACTTCTACCTGTTCACTTCCAGTACGTGTCCTATCATTGCTTATTTCTCGGTGGTTTCTTTGTCATGTGATAACATGTCAAATGCTCTCCTATGTGCTGTTATTATCTCAGCCTGCTCCAGATCTTACACTTCCTGGTATTCTTCTGTCTTGTGCTCAAGATGGTGTTTTGCATAATGTTAGCTGTTCAGTAATTACTGATTCATTTACTTACTGCCACTAGTCTTGCTTTAACTTAGAAATAAATGAAAACCTCCTTTTTATAGTTGTTGAATCAGGAGGCAGCCAGAATTGGCAGGTGATGATGGCTTTGGTAAATAAACTTTGAAATCCAAATTTAACTTAGGCACATAACGTCCTCAATCCAGTTTTTCTTACCAAATCCAAATTTAACTTAGGCACATAATGTACTCAATCCAGTTTTTCTTACCAGTGGGAATTTGCCTTATTTTTATAAAAGTATTAAAGTGATTTCTTAATAGGTTTTTTTAATAGATGGATTTAAGATTAAATGGATATAGCATATAAGTAATGTGGAATAATTTACTGTACTATCAGGATCTAAGTGTTATTTTTAATTTTTATTATAATGGGTATTTCATTTTAATATCCAGTCTGATAATTCATCAGCACAGAATTTTAGAGTTTGAAGGGACTTGAATTAAATTTTTTTTCAAAATTTTCATTTTGTAGATGAGAAATACCAGTTTACTGGATCAAAACGAATTTATCAGAAATCTTATTTTTAATCTGTAGAAGCTAAAAATGAAAATAGGGTGGTAAATTAATAAATAAGTAGCTACAGAGGGCTTTGAACATACAGTGGGAAAAGCTAATTGTCATGACTTTTCCTCCGAGTGTTTTTTCCTTTTTGGGGTGTTATGTGCTTGTGTGGTAAGTGGTTTGGAGGTTTCAGTGGGTTTTCTAATGGGATATAAGAATTAAAGGTGAGTTGCCACTTAGCAGAAATGGGAATGACTGTAAAAATGTTCTGTGCTTTTGATATAGAATAATGTTCTTTTTTTTTTTTTTTAACCGTTCTTACAAACAATTGTTCTTTCTCTGTATTTGTCAACCTGAAACTCAAACTGTAGTAGGTCCATAGTGGCTCCTAGAGAGTTGTTTATAGATTGAGAGCAAAATATTTATATTCATTGTTGGTGACTGTAATAGTTCATTTGTAACTAAGCTGAACAGATGGACTCTCGTGGTTAATCTGCTAAAGATGTAAATACCCTTTTTTAGATACCTTCAGAATTTTTCTTTATGATGAAATTTTACTTACAAGTATTCTAGAAAAAATCTTGGAGAAAAGTATAAAATTGAATGTACTAAATGTGCACATATATGTTTATGTGTGTGTTTTAATAGGGAGGTTACAGTTCTCTTTCCTTTTCAGATATGTGTTAAATGAATCCCAGAGTCGCCAAAATTCATCTTCAGGACAGGGTTCTTCTTCGAATAGTGGGGGAGGTTCTGGAATACCCCAGCCTCCCCCAGGAATGAGTTTTTATGCAGCTAAGCGAGTTATTGGTGATAACCCGTGGACACCTGAACAGTTGGAACAGGTATCACTCCTTGTTCATAATGGAGCCTGCCCCAGTGGGCTGGCCCCGGGGCGGGGGGGTCCCCCGGGAGCAGGTCTGCCGTAGTTCTCATGTGCTCAGTCTCTCTCATGAAATAGCTTTGCAACCCCCGCCTGACCTCAGAGTGCTGTCTTCATCGTGGCAGTCATGTGTTAAAGACCCAGGGGAAGGGAGGGGCGGGCAGTGCTTTTCGGTTCTCTTCGTTTGCGTCCACAGCGCAAGGGTGAAATCCAGCCTGCTTAGAAACGGAGTATGTTTAACTTCGCTCATTTTAGCTTTTGACTGTAGGTTTAATAATCATCTAGCTGTTTTGGTGCAGTTAAGATAAAATTTATCTTGGGTTATTCAGCTTTTTAGGGCTGTACATTTTGTGTAAAGCGAGAAACTCCTATACTCACATGTGACAATATGGGGGAAAAGCATGACTCCCTTTGATATTTCTTGCTGGGAATTTAAAAATTGGCATTAAGCATTTTATTCTGGATTTAAACAGGACACAGATGTTCTCTGAGCAGCTTTTAAAAAAGACTGGTGCTCTACAGAGAAGTTGCCTCACTGTGTCTGTGTCATCAGGCACCTCAGGGAAGAACAGATGAGATCAGTATGTAATTATTTTGGAGTTCAAGCAACATGGGTTAGTCTTCCAATCCTTTCTCTCTCCATGGCAATCTAAATGATTTGATATTTTTTTCTTTTTGGGAATGTAAGTGACCACTGATCAAAAAGCAATGTTCCCCAGGAGAGGGAAAAAGGCAAGTGGGGGATTGCTTCCACTCGCAAATTTATAGAATGACTTGTTCAGCGAGGGTTACGTTTGATTAGATTTACTTCATGTTTCAAAGGTCTTTTTTTCCCCTTCTCAAACCATGATGTAAGTAAGAAAGAAAGGTCAATAGTAGTAGCAGCTCCTCTGTTTCCGGTGTGGGCGATGTGATGGGTACTCTGCTGAGCACTCTGAATACCTTGTGTCATTTAATCCTTACAGCAACCCAAGGAGGTAGAGAAATCATTTCACTTTGTAGAAGGAATTGAGGTTTTGAGATGCACCTTGGTCTTACTCCTTTTAGTAGGCTTTGAATCTAGGCCTCTCTGAGGGCTCAGGGTCCAAGTGCTGGAGAATAATTGTTAAATTGAATTGTAATCTTTTTTTTTAAAGATTTTTTTAAATTTATTTATTTGAGAGAGAGAGAGAGAAAAAATGAGAGAGAGCACGAGAAGGGGGAGGGTCAGAGGGAGAAGCAGGCTCCCCGCTGAGCAGGGAGCCCGATGTGGGGACTCGATCCCAGGACTCCAGGATCATGACCTGAGCTGAAAGCAGTCGCTTAACCAGCTGAGCCACCCAGGCGCCCTAACTTGTAATCTTGTGTTGGTAATTATTTGCTAATTTTTAAGGGCCTCTCCACGTTTTTGTCAATTTTATAATCTAGTGAATCTAAATGAACCATTTAGTTTCAAGGATGAAATAATTTTTTTTTTATTTAAACAAAGGTTTTTATTTTTTCTAATGATAACATTATGATAATGTAAAGATTCAAGTAGTACAGAACATTATAAAGAGAAGTTAAAAATGACCTGGAATCCTAGTTTGTCATTCATCTACAGCCTACTCTATGTGTGTGTGTTTGTGTGTGTATATGTATATAAGTACAGTTTTATACATTTTTACATATTACATTTACATACATTTACATGCAATACAGTATTTGTGGTTTACTTTTTTCATTTAACAATATATAAAGTTTTTTTAAAAAGTCATCTTTTTATATGTTACATATAACATAATTATAAAAATTATGTAATTATAAAAAATACATAAATATATATAAAAGTATATATATAAATATATATAAAATTATGTGTAAAGCACATAAGATTTTAACTAGTTTCCTATTGATGGACATTAGTATTATTTTCAGATTTCTTTGCACATTTTTTTGTTTATATCTTTGTGTAGTTAATTTCCATTAACTGTTCTTCTGTGGCTTAAGTAAATGAGTCTTTTCTCTTGTGGCTCTTGCCACAAGTAAGTTGTTTTGAACAAGGGTAGGGAAGGCAAGCATTTTATGATCTGTTTATATACCTTTTTAAATTGCATGTTATTATTTAATAATTTTAAGCTCTCTCAATCTTGATTCATATACATAAGAAGTGGTATATAACTGATTTTTAAAGGTAAAGATAGTTTTCAGGCATATTTGTCCTAAATAGAATTGTTTGTTTTGAAATTCATAGCTCCTTCACATTGCATGAAGTTCTAATTAGAATCCTTCTTCAGTCTGTGTTTTATTTTAGCCATTCAATTAGATTGAATACTGTTTGGTTAAAATTTCACTTGCCTTGACTAGAGTGTGTTTGAAATCCTATTGTTTTCGGTCTGTAAGAATATTGAGGACAGAATGAATATGTTAACAATAGAGTGGAATTCTGTGGAATGTGGTTTAGTTCTTTTTGAACTGTCAAAACAATCCACTGAGCCCTCTATTTATAATGTACCAATCTCTTACCTGTAGGCTCCAAATTTGGACTTCAGTTTAAGGCTTTATCATTCTAGAGAGACTGTAACCTAAGTAGGAAGGCTGTGTATTATAATGGTCTTCGATTTGGAGAAACTTGGGTTTGAATCTTGTTTTCATCACGTACTATGTGCCTTGATCTCTTAAGCCTCACCTCAGTTTCCTCATCAGAAAAATGGGTATAATATTACTTATGTCATAGATTGTGAGGGTTAAATGAAGTCATGAATATATGTTATATACAGTTCCCTGGCACATTGTAAGCCTAAACAGGAGCTGCTACTGTTGTCACTATTAATTTTTGGTTGGTAGTATTTGTTTCTTTGATCACTGTTTTTCTCTCCCTTCATTTATCTGCAGTGCAAATTGGGTATAGTGAAATTCATAGAGGCTGAACAGGTGCCTGAACTCGAAGCTGTTCTCCACTTGGTGATTGCTTCTAGTGACACACGCCACAGTGTAGCGACAGCAGCGGACCTAGAATTGAAAAGCAAGCAAAGGTAAACTACCTCCCTTTTCACCTTGAAAAAATGAAAAGAGTCCATATTTCTGAAAGCTCACTCAGCACATATTTATTCTTTCAGGATTTTCTATAATGAGACATTCAATTTAGGAGATTATGAAATATACCTAATTTGTAATAAAGACAGTTTGCTTTAGGAGCAGCTTTCTGTATAAGACAAGAAAAGCTGTTTGGAAAAGCAGTTTAAAACTGGAATGGATTAGAGATATTACCATGAGAAGTGAGACCTTTGTCGTCTAGCTAAATGGACTTAAAGAACTGATGTTAAGAAGAATGTCAAAACCCAGAAGTTACTCATTTTTGATTCTTCCTCTGTGTCAGACCATTTGAGATTGCTTTTAATAAAGGATATGTAGGTATTATGATAAATACGGTAAAAAACAGGTCCCATGAAAAGAGGTGCTGAATAGATCTTAATTCACACAGGAGGAAATACAAATAGTGATAGGCTCAGAGAAAATATTTTGTGTGAGAAATCAAATCAGTGCAAAATGAAACACTGGTGTACCAGTTTGTACCCATTGGTAAATAAAATTATGTAACAGCTGAAACTCCATTTAAGTTTCTGTTGAAACTGTTGTTTTTATATTCTGTTGATTGGCATTATAAACCGAAATAATTTTTGGAAAGCACTTTGCAGTATGTAATGAATCATAAAAATATTTATAATGTTTTATGTAAATCTTCTGGGAATTTATCCTAAGAGAGTCATTCAGAAGAAGAAAAAGATTATATTTAGAAAAATGTTATAGATTTGCTCATTATACCATTTCCTATAATTTTAAGAAAAATGGAAACATTCAAATTTCTACTACAGGGAAATAGTTAAGTAAATTAACTGTGTGTCTCTATATGGAATATTATATATCTTCCCAAATAATTATGAAAGTAATAAAACAATGTGTAAATTGTCCCCAAGTAATGGCAAATGAATACAGCGGAATACAAAATAATATGTGTACTGATTTAAAACAGGAGATGTGGGGAGACTGGAAAAACAACAGGAGAAATTAAGTTACTTGGTTGAAAACTATCACAATTGTGGAAGAGTTATGTTCTTCATTTGTTTTAATGCTTAATGTAATAGCATGCTAAAAGGCAGTGGAGTGCATATATCGTCGTTTTTCCACTTCAAAGAAAGTGATACAAGTAGGTGTAACCGAGTAAGGAAGGTAACTTCGTTGTGTCTTCGGTTACATGTCCGTAAGTGGACTGCACGTGTGGGGGCGGTTAGGAATGGTGTACCCCTCCAAGGCAGGGGTAAGGCAGCGTAGGGGAGGAGCACGTTGTCATGGCGTTAATTCTGGTCACGCCTCTTGCTGATGGAGTGTGAAAGCCTCTTGTAACCTACCAGGCCTTGGACTCTGTGGAATAAGGAAACTGAACTAGACTGTACTTTTAACACCGCCCCCCCCCAATCTAAAGTTCCTTCATGCTGCTTATAGCTGCATCCTCCTGGTATCCCTTTCAAAGAATTTATTTGGTTTCGAAGTATCAAAAAATCTTCCTTTAAAACTTCTCATTGTGTTTGAGCTGGCCCCATTCTTTACACCATGTAGTGGATCGGATTGTTAGAAATGTAAATGTGGTGCAGGAGTATTCTAGTTCGTTTCGATTTTGTCTGTTAAAACAAGTGTGCATTTTTTTCATAAGAGGAGTTTAACATTGTTAAGAGGTAAAAAATAAGTTGAGAACGGCATGTAGATATTTTCCCATTTTGTTAAAAGAAAAATCCTGAAGTATCTCTTCAGGTGATGCATCTCTCTTTAATCTGTTTCTTTACCTACCTACCTGCTATACCATCCACCCATTTTACATGCATAAGAGAGAAGTCTAGAAAAAGATACACCAAAGTTAGTGGTTACTGAAAAGGAATAGAGAGGGGTATGGTATACAGATGATAAATTTCTGTACATTTCTGAATTTTCACAACAAACGTAATAAAACTAGAAAGATGGCAAGGGGAAAGTAGAGGAAACAGTGAAAATTATCCTTATTAGTTTTTAGTTTGTTTTTACCATTAAGTTTTACTAAAGTGTGTATGTGTTGTCAAAAATCTCTACGCCTGATGTATTTATAGAAGGGAAACAAAGGTGGAGCTTGAGGATTAGTTAATAGCAGTCACCTGAGGAGAGTGTAGGTGAATAGAAACTAATAGAACAGTGGAACATCTTCGAGGATAGTGAAATTGTGGCTGTCTGAGGAAGAGGCAGATGGATGAACTGTGAAAGAAGAGATGGATTAGAAAACCTGTCAGAGCAGCATCAGAAATTGTGTTTGCACAGATTAGAACATAGCTTGGAAGCAGAACCAGTGTCAGGAGGCAGAGAGAAGATAGTATGGTTTAAAAGTCACTGACGAAGTGACACACAGGCTTGCGGTACTGCTAGGTTTGTAACGTGACTGGGAGGGGCTGCCGCAGGGGGTGGTGGTATAGGGTACGGTGCCGTATCCTCATTCACCTGACAGTGTGCGGCCCGAGTAGGAGCAAGTCAGGGACTAATGGCAGCATGACTGCTATTAGGGTTAGGTGATGAAGCTGCAAATACGTGCTGGCAGAGAAGGAAGAGAGGGAGGCTGGAGGTCATGGTAACACAATATAAGAGAAATGGGAGGGGCTGCCAGCTTCTTAGGGTTGGGGCTTTAATGGATAATTTTTTTTTATTTTTGGGTCACTTTCCTTATCACTTTTGGGTTTCCAGATAGTTCAACAGAAGAATGATGCTTGCCTCAGTTCTCTTTGAACAAGTGTACTACAGCTCTGCTCTGTCGGAACTG
Source organism: Zalophus californianus (assembly GCF_009762305.2). NCBI lineage: Eukaryota > Metazoa > Chordata > Mammalia > Carnivora > Otariidae > Zalophus > Zalophus californianus. The sequence continues at coordinate 22,140,020 of NC_045607.1, forward strand.
CTCCGTGACATTGGCCTTGAGAGGGAAATACAGTCCATTTTTCTTGTATGGGTGTCAAATTGGGCCGTGGATGTAATGCGCTATTGAATCAGGGTGGGACAAGTGACTTCCTCGATTTCTGTTTAGAAACTAACGTTGATCTAAATTAATCCCTTTCCTCTCTTCTACAACTCAGTTGCTCAGTTCATTTGTGTATTTCTGACATTTTCCTTTGGTAACGAATATTGGGGCTGTGTATTTTTTGAAATCATTGAAGTGGGACCAAAAAAATAATTTTAACAAGCTGTGTTGAAACCTTCTGTAGCTTGATTGACTGGAATAATCCTGCCATCATTAATAAGATGTACAAGGTATACCTTGGAGATATACCACTGAAGACAAAAGAGGTAGGTTGTTTTGGTTTATTCTCACATCATCATAAAAAGCATTTGGTTGACATGAGCTCCATATATTTGAACTTTTTCTCCTAGTTATCTTGACTTAAGCTGAATTTATCCTGGAGGAAATACTAGTTTTAAGCCATGTTGTCTGGGTGGATTAAGATTTTCTGGTAACTTAGTTTATTTGAGCTGGTCGTTTCAATTCCTGTACTTAAATAATGATGATACACTGTCTGGATTAGGGATCCACACACTTTTTCTGTCAGTTTTTTAGGCTTTGCCGGCCATGTGATTGTGAGGCAACAACCATTCAGCTCTGCCCTAACATGAAAGCAGTTGTAGGCAACACACGAAGGAGCATGGCTGTATGCCAGTATAACTTCATGGCTACTGAAATTTGAATTTCATATAATACTCACATATTCTGAAGTACTAATCTTTTGATTTTTAAAAAATCATTTGAAAACATAAGCACTATTTTTAACTCATAGGCTTTATCAAGACAGATGGTGGGCCAGATCTGGCCCATTGGCTCATTTGTTGACCTCTGGTCTAAAATCTAGGACAATAGATGGGTTCTTCTGAAGCCTCCAAGTAAGGTGTTTCTTAATAAGCTAAATTCTGTTCAGTTCACTGTGTTTAAAAGTGTTCTCAAGTTCAAATCCAGACATACAAGGATTATTTTTTTGCTTGCTTGTTTTTTAAACCATAAATAGTTGTTTTAAAAATCATACCCCCCCACATACTATTTCCAGTTAGATTAAATTGAGTGTGATGTGGCAGAAAGAACAATGAATTGGGAATTGGGAGCCTCCCCCTTGGGTTCTAGTCCTGAATGGCTGCACATAAATGTACTGGGGAGGAGAGATTTGGCTAATCACAGGGCTTTTCTTGGCCTCATATTCTTTGTGGAGAAAATGAAAGGGTTGAATTAGGTCAGTGCTTCTTAGAATGTGGTCCATGCACCCCTGTCGGGTCATAGGGAGATTTTTTTTTTTTATTGTGTTGATATTTGCACTGATGGTGCACCAACAATGGTGGGTGTAACTGCTGGGGTCCTAGCACAAACCACAACTGTGTCACTAAATAGTACTAGTAGTTACTGTGTTCTTAACTGTCAGCACTCATTGTTAAAAAAAAAAAAAAAAAGAATAAAACTCAGCTTTACTTAAGAATATTTTTGATGAGGCGCCTGGGCGGTTCAGTTGAGCAGCTGACACTTGGTTTCTGCTTGGGTCATGATCTCGGGGTCGTGGGATTAAGCCCCGTGTCAGGCTCCGTGCTCACTGTGGAGTCTGCTTCAGATTCTCTCTCCCTCTCTCACTGTGCCTCCTCCTGATGCATACTTTCTCTCTCCCTCTCTCTAAAATAAATAAATAAATCTTAAAAAAGAAAAGAATATCTTTGATGAAGCAGTAAAAATTATTTTACCTGTAGGCTGGGAAGCTGTGGATATTGAGATGGTATTTGGCAGATACGTTCTCTAAAATGAAGAAATGAGGCTTCAAGAAAAACAATTCACGTGGTTTATTGGCAGTGGTAAAAGCTGGACTTTCAAGCAAAAATTACTATTTAGGGAAACCTGTACCCATCACAATGAGCCTCACATTTTGTCAGTACCTACAGATTTTTCTGATTAGATTGGTGGTGATAATAACATGTGATTTTAAAAACTATTTTATAATGAAATGTTTGCCTAACTCATGAGCCAGTACTTTGCAAATGACCAGTGATGTTACAGAAGCATTACGAGGGTAAGGGCGCCATTCAGTGGGCAACACAGATCAGTGGAATTTAGTATAACAGAGTATACAAAAGTTCAGTGATAAGGTTTCAAATCCAAATTGTAACTAGCCTTTAAGAAACTATTAAGTTTTGCTGTAGTATCAAAGAATATATGGAATTACCCGAAAAAGCTAAAATCATCCCCACTTTTCCAAACACATATCTTTATGAAACTGGGTTTTGTTTTGTTCTTTTGGCCCCACCCAGTGCCAGTTTTTTTTTTTTTTTATGTAATTTAACTAGAACAACATACCAGAACAGATTGAAGGCAGAAGATAAAAGAATCCAACTCTCTTCTGTTAAGGTGGACAATTAAGATATTTAGAGAAAATATGAAACAGTGCCACTCAGTACAGTTTTTTGTTTGGGAAAATATAGTTAATCTTAAAAATATGTTATGAAAATGTATAATGGATTTATTATAATTTTAAATGAATATTTAAAAATTTCCCAGTTTTCATTTCTAATATAGCAAATATTGATAGGTATTTCAGTATAGCAAAAGCTCTTTGGAGTGTTCAGTAGTTTGTAAGAGTGTAAAGGAATCTTGAAAGAAAAGATTGAGAGACCAGTGATTTTATGATTTCTCATGACTGTTTTCAGTGAGTAGTAATTTTGAACTGCTGAGTTATAATTAAACATATTTTTAACAGGGAGCAGTTCTGAAACCAGAGCTGAAGAGGGACCCCGTCAGTACAAGGGTTAAGTTAAAGATTGTCCCCCATCTCCTTCGTTCTAGACAAGCTGCAGAAACGTTCCCAGCTAACATCCAGGTAATTCATTCTTTCCAGAGAAAAATGGCCTGTTTACAACTTTTATGTCTGTCTAATTACAGAAAGAACTGCATTAATGCATATTTGGGAGGTATGTTGATGTACATAACAAGTCTAATGAGATTCCATCTTTTTTTTCTATCTCAAGTTTAGCTGCAGACATGGTTAATTTTTTGTTATAGGATACATACTATATATAGTTAACACTCAACTTAAATGTATGGTGACTGTCCTTTCAAACTAGTGCTTTTCTGCGTGGCTTTTCTCCAAAAATGTTTGTCTTAGGCAAACAAGTTTCTGGTGGTCAGTTAAGTGGAAAAATTCAGTTATCAAGTGTCATCCTTAACTGAACCCCTACATGACAGCAGTGGCCAAATTCTCTTGATTCTGCTGCCTCAATATCTTCATCTCCCTCCACCTAATGCTGATGTTAATTGGGACTGTGCCTTCTCACTTTGGCCATCACAGTAATCTATCTTGTTTCCCCTCCTCTCATCTGAAAGACAGTCAGCCTATTTTCTCTGTTGCCACCAGAGTTTTTGTTGCAGTTGGAAATCCTTGTACTCTGTTAGTACAGGACACGAGTCCCTCTGCAAAAGCTCCTACCTTTTTTGCCCAAGTGGTGACCAGCTCAGCTCAGGTAGCAGATAGATTTGAGTAAAATTTTGTCATCAGTTATTTGCTGTAGATCCTAAATAAGCCTCAGGGTTTTTTCTGTTTTTCTTAAAAAGTTCTTTTTTGAATCTGTAAAATGGGTGTAATAACAGCAGCTTACTCGTAGCAAGGTTTTAAAGACTGAATGGGGTGATAGAAAATTGAGAGCACAGTGGCTAGTACTCATTCAGTTACCACGTTCCGAGTACGAGCTGACAGGTTAGCAGTTCTCTCTCTTCTGGTCTCCTGTCTCACCACCCCCTTGCCCTGTACCTTATGCTCCAACCGAAGATTGTTCCTCTTTAAAGATGCTGTTTTCATCGCTCTGTGTCTCCGCTCATGATGTTCCCTCTGCCTGCCAGAGCCCTCCCCTTTCCCCCTTCAGCCTGGTCAACATCTACTCCTGTTTCAGGATTCCCTCCAGTGCGTCACCTCCCGCTCTCGTTTTTCAGTCCCGAAGTGAGAACACTTGCCATCGTGCTCACTGTATGGAGGGCCTAGGCTTCTGTCTTAGCATCTCTCCCTCTTAAGGCTTATTTTGTTGAAGTGGCTACTTCCTCCCCCTCGATGATAAAACTTTTATTCCCCCATCTGGCACTCTAATATTTGATGACTTTAAAGTATTCTCTGTGTCTCATAAACATAAAATTATCCCAGAGTTTCCGTCATTTCTTTTTCATAATTGGTGTTTTATAATTGGTGTTCGCAAGCACTGTTTCCTGGGTAGTGTCTTGATAATTCTGGTTCAGAAATTTTGGTTGTAGTAACACTACATTACATAATAAGCAGCTGGAATTTTGTGACAAAATATTCATAGACATCCTGTAGGTGTGTACTTTATTTGTAGTTATTTATGTTTTCCAAATAAATCTGGCTAAAACTTGGTTATTCAAAGACAAACTCACTGTCCCTCACACACATCTTCTTTCTATTCCCATTTTTAATGATTGCATTACTTTTCTCCTACATAATTGGCCCTACCCCTCTCTTCTCCACCTGTCAATCATAGAAATCCTTCAAGGCATCATTCAGATGAGCCTCTTCTTTCCTGATACCAGTGGCTTTAACTAGGCACATGGTACCTCACCCTGATTTTGAACATACGAAAGTACCCAGCATAATTCTTTGCATATAATATGTGCACAGTGAATTTTATTTTTTCTGATAAAACATTAGTATTCTGATTAATTCTTTTGCTTCTTTTATCTTACCATATTATTCTGTATAATTTCGCATCATCAGATAAATTTTCTAGAAGTCTTTTCTGAATAAGGTAGCATGTGATTATATATTGTCCTGTATCATTTTTAATGTATGTACATTTTGATCCCTCAAGCAGATCGGGTGCCTTAGGAGCAATGCTTGTCTCTTCGTGTGTCTCACAGTACCTGGCTAGTGTTGGTTACCCAGCAGAGCTCGGTCCTGTTCAGTCACATGTCATTGTTAAGTAAGATCAGAATACTGCTAGTCATTTTAGAAACCAATGTGAGATTTTTTTTTCTAAGTGTAAGACTGTCCGTCCCATGGAAAGTGGGAATTTGAGGAATTTAGATTTCTTTGACATTGCTGTCTAATGTCTGAACCTTCTAGATGCTGTATAGGACTCACCTGTGTGATCTGTTGCCACCTAGGCATGACTACACCATACATGGAGCACCTGTATTCTACACTTGTAGAATAAATGCTTTAATCTTGACATTTTCCATGAAGCTTTTATTATAATTTGTTTGGAATGACTGACTACATGTAATTAAGGAACCAGAGTGGCTTTATCTGCTCATGTCCCCTGTGTGATACGGAGTGGCAGACTGAGGGCCCACTGTGAACTCTGTTGCTTTCTGGTGGTAGACCCACAAGTTTTGCAGACTGTCAAGATCAACCACTGTGTTTGTTATTCCACAGACTCCTGATTGGAGCTACTGACGGCTTCCTAAGTTGGTCAACTAAGATGATTATCTGTATTAAAAAGAACTGTGTTAATTTTGAATAACAAGGGGTAGTGCACAAGATCTGCTGTTGAATCCTAATATCTGAGAATAGCAAATTGCTGGTATTAATTGGTGTTCTTGACATTGTCCCTTTTTCATAGGTGGTGTATGATGGACTTTTTGGTACAAATACAAATTCAAAATTGAGAACATTATCCCTGCAGTTTGTGCATCACATTTGTATAACGTAAGTTTTTTTGAAATATTTGTAAGATTTCAAGCTGTTGGAGTGAGCAAATGATTCAAGTATTTCTTTCTTACCCAGAAAGAAACCATGTTTGCTCATCTTGAAAATATTTTAGGTTTTAATAGGTTATTTCAGTTGTGTCTCTAATTATTTTAAGTCATCATCTGAAAAGATACGCTAATAATGAGATTCTTAACTTGCTTTTGTGTATGTGTGCTATTTTTTTAAAGTTGTCCAGAAATCAAGATTAAGCCATTAGGTCCAATGCTTTTGAATGGCCTCACCAAGCTAATCAATGAATATAAAGAGGTAAGTGACTTGTCTTTTAAACACTGTTAACATTTTATATTTTAAAGTATTTTCTGTTATCAATCTTTCTGGTCTGCATGTTTGTTTAGTTAGTTACAGTTTGCTATTGTTCCATCATTTCTTAACATTTTTACTTGAAGTGGTGTGAATTTCAGAAATTACTGCCATCTTTTGCTTTTTTGTTTTTGGAATTAAGTGTTAAAAATACAGTACAAATTTCGAGGGGTCTTGTTGCTTCTTTAAATAACATCTTTTAAAGCAACTGCATTTTATTCTGCTTTTAGGCACTGTGCAAAAATGGAATGGAAAGCATTACATTTTATTTTATGATTTGTTTCCATATGGATGTTTATTTGGATTTGCTTATATTTAGAAATAGTGTTAATTCTTAAGGGCTGAGTTTTTTACCAATTCAAAATTATATAAAAACATGCATTCAGTAAGTTTTTGATTCCTTAAGCTAAGTGGGATGAGGGTTCTTTGGGATCCCCGTTGTCCTTGCTGTGTCACTCTTAACCATCTTCATGTAGTTCGGGTGAACTTGCTAAAGAAGGTAATATTGCAAGAACTCTAGTGAGCATTATTTTCCCAAGTCTTAACTAAACATGAATGCATGTTTGCAGCTGTAAACTAATTAACATTCTGCCGGTTGGAGTTAGAATTGAGTTGGAATCCTAGTTTTGTTCTTTGATGAGTTGCTTAAATTCTTTGGAGCTCTGTTCCTTATTAGAAAAATGAAAATAATACCTGTTCGTTGGATTATTGTGAAGATTAAATGAGATTATACACAAAAATTGTTCAGCACATCGAATGCACTTTAGTAGGTATTATTATTAGGGAAAAGCTGTTCATTCCTGTACAGTTCCTTTGGGAGCAGTGGTAGGCCTGGCTCTCCTATCTTTTACTGAATAGTGCTTGCAGGGTTTTTGAGGCCTAGGAAACCTTTCAGAGTTTTTTTAATGGCATACATAGTCTGATGCTTGGGATGGTTGGTAGAAATAAAAATGCTTTTGGGCTTTTAGGGAGAATCTGTATATTTAAAAATAAATTCAAGAGGCCAGATAAACCATAGGTCCCTAATCTCTCTACCTCCTGGAGGTACCTGCAGGGCTTCCCAACAGATGAATCTGTTAAGTGTGTCCATCAAGGTGTGGAAGAGTGAGTCCTATGTTAATTGTATAAACTTCAACTCACAGAGGTGTTCCTTTTTTCTGAGTAATCAGACTATTGGTTTTCATAAAACAATATAAAATTCTGTCTGTCTGAGGAGGGAACCTCACTCACTTGATGACTATGATCCCTTTCATTTTTTATAATGGAAGATATGAGGGGAAGCTGTTTATTATCATGCAGTGTTTTAGGTAATCGTTCCCCAGCTTACTGCAATTTTGGGGGGAGAGATGGAGGATCCTAGTCTGTGCGACCAGTGGTGAATTTTCTGATAAGTTAAGCTGTTTTCCCAGTGTGTTGAAGATGAATTTTGGTGTTTGCAGGGTACATAGTGTTGAAAATATCCTGAACTTAGCACCAGCTGAGAGAACCCTTTCATATATGATCTCTGTGTTTTCCTTTTGGAGTGAGTTGGGGATGCAAAGTTTTGTTTTGTTTTTCTTTTCAGTAGTGTGATGATTCCGGGTTTGGACCTTTTTTTGTTTGTTTGTTTTGTTAGATGCTAATATCACGTAGTTAGGCAGAGTGAGACCAGGTTTAACAAGGAGTAAAATAATGCATGTAATTGCAGCAAAAAGGTTTTGCCGTTTACTGTATTTTTTGTTTTGTCTGTTTTTTGTTCTTTTTTTTTTTTCTTAATTTCAAGGACCCTAAGCTACTGTCAATGGCATATTCAGCTGTTGGAAAACTCTCCAGGTGAGTAAACTCTTCTTCAGTGAGAGATATCCTGTTGGTAAACTAAGAAAAATTATGTGGCATTTAATAATGGATGGAGAATAAATTGGTTGTGATTTTGAAAGGAAATGTATTTAATGGCCATGGGTTGTTTAGGAATGTTTTCCTTGTAGAAGGAAAATGATGTGAGACATTCCATTTGAAGATAGATATGTTTCCATATTAAATGGTAGTCTTGAAATGAGATTTTTGAACTGGATTGTATCTTAACGGGTTACTTTTTCTTGCACCCTGGAGACATTTGATTGACCTTAAGTGTTCTTGTGGCTGCTTACCAACTAGTCTTTATAACCACAATCATCAAGGTTTAGCTCTTGACTCTCTTTTCTGATAGTGCTATATTATGATTCTGAGTGGCCCTGTTTCCAGAGGTGGATTTTTTTTCTTCTGCTTATGGTATGATTTCCTCCTTCCACTTCCTCCTGGTTTCCTCTTCCTTCCCTATATTTCAGGGAGACTGTGGCACCGTGTGGTGCTGCCAGCCGTGGCGCAAGGCCTGTACTGGCCTGTGTAGACTAGGTCTTGCTCTTCTGTCTGTGCAGGGAAAGGATCTTTGGGGCTCAGAGGAAAGCCACCCTCAGTCACCTGATACAGCACTTACATGATAGCCTTTAGTTTAAATAGCAGTTTGGTCTTAATTGTCTATTTCTCTTATGTTAAAATCAGAAATGTTAACTGAATGCATGGAATCTTATAAAGGCTCTGTCTGGGTAGTATGTAGTCTAATCATGGGTTACTTATATTAGACAGTTGAAGAACTAAGTATTTACTTTTAACAATATTTGGCTCTTTGGGGAGGTAATCTAATGATGTCGACATTATGTTTATTTATTTATTTATATATCTATTTATTTTTAAAGATTTTTTATTTATTCATGAGAGACAGAGAGAGAGAGACAGAGGGAGAAGCAGGCTCCCAGGGAGCCCGATGCGGGACTCGATCCCAGGACCCTGGGATCATGACCTGAGCCGAAGGCAGATGCTTAACCATCTGAGCCCCCCAGGCACCCTGTTGACATTATGTTTAGAGATGAAAATGCATTTTCAAGAAAATTTGTGTTCAGTTACATTTTCTTCTAACCTCATGGAAATTTACGATCGTAATAATGGTCTTGTATTCTCTTACAGTCGAATGCCCCATTTATTCACCAAGGATATAGCTCTTGTGCAGCAGCTTTTTGAAGCCCTTTGTAAGGTAGGGAAACACCCAGCAGGTTTATGCTTTCCACTTGGATGCTGACCTGGAAACCCGACGGGGAGGGAAACACTATTTTTATTATATTTATAGGAAGAGCCTGAGACTCGGCTTGCTATTCAAGAAGCATTATCTATGATGGTGGGAGCTTATAGTACTTTGGAGGGAGCACAGCGAACTCTCATGGAGGCACTTGTGGCTTCATACTTAATAAAGGTAGGTCCAACTATGTGAACTGCCATGGTTGCTGATACAGTATACATTTTTAAGAACAGAATTGGAATTGCTTTTTTTCCTTAATGATCTTGACAATTAAGAATATTTGGTTTCACTTGGACTGTGATTATTATTTTTAAAGATTTTATTTATTTGAGGGAGGGCAGAGGGAAAAGCAGACTCCCTGCTGCTGAGCAGGGAGCCTGGTGTGGGACTCGATCCCAGGACCCTGGGATCATGACCTGAGCCGAAGGCAGACACTTAACCACCTGAGCCACCCAGGCGGCCCAGGACTGTGATTTCTGATTGATTTTTAATTCTTCATGATGGGAATCTGATTTTAGGGGAGAAGGAGTGGTGATATTCTCAGAGGTTTTATGTTTAAAGCCTTTCAGGTTGGGAAACTGTTGTTGATGTCGTGTCCTCCAAGTTGGAAGTCTTTTGTCTTACTTGGTAGCTGAACACTACAGTCCTTTGGGATGGAGTTCTATAGCCAACACTGGGGGAAAAGCAGAAGGAAAGAAAGACAAATTTTATACCTTAAAATCGAGTCTGTAGGAAGTAAGCCAGTATATCATACATAGTCTTCTTCCTTCTAGTCCTCTTTATTTGGCTGTCATGGTATTTTATAGAAAATTTTGAGTATCTATATATACACATACGTATATGTAATATATAATATACAATATAAAATAATATGGACTTGCTATAGTCAGTTCTTTGTCCTCCATTTCTAGGAGTAGAAAGAGGGAGATTAGAAGAGGGAATGATGTCAAAAAGTATTGGTATGATTAATATATATTGTGTCTTACTGAAATTTGGCTGGCATATGTAATACATTGATATCAAGGGAATTACTAAAGGTTCAGAAAGATATCTGGTTTCTATTGAAATATGATAGGATTATTATGTACACTCAAAAACAGTACTGTATATCGAGTTCCACTGTTGGATGCTCTTGTACATGGTTCATAGTCCTATATTGTGGACAAAGAAGTGTGGGCTTATTTGGAAGCTCATTAGAATAGAACACTTAAATCTTTCCCTAGGTAATCGTACAAGGATATATGATGCTTGTATAATGCATGTGGGTTCTGGTTATACACATGCAGATCAAATCATGTAGCAGTGTTACTAAACCGAAGCTAGTTGGTGTTCTTTTCTCAGACTACATTTAAAGCAACCAGACTCTAGGCCAAATCATATGAACTAGTCCTTAATATCACTGCTCTTTATTGTAGCTCAAGGAATGCTTAAAAGAACAAGAATACCTGAATGAATAGGACAGTATCTGTTTCTTAATATCACTCTCATCTCACTATGTTAGGTTTGTGACTAGGAGAATGACCTGGGGGGAAGGTACATGAGAATAAGGCTTTTCAGAATAAAGGTTCTTCAACTGCTTCTTTCATTGAACTTTGTATTCGTAGATTAGTTTATTATTCTGTTTAGGTGAATTGAATATATTCATGTAGTTGAAACTCCTTCGGAGTCAGTTTTAACTAAAGCTAATCTGAAAAACTTGGAGACGAATTTGCTTCAAATTTATAGAGATTCCAGGTAACCTCTGTTTGTGTTCCCTGCCAAATATCTTAATTTCGGGGCGCCTGGGTGGCTCAGTTCGTTGAGCAACTGCCTTCGGCTCAGGTCATGATCCTGGAGTCTCGGGATTGAGTCCCGCATCGGGCTCCCTGATGTCAGCGGGGAGTCTGCTTCTCCCTCTGACCCTCCCTCCTCTTATGCTCCCTCTATCTCATTCTCTCTCTCAAATAAATAAATAAAATCTTTAAAAAACAAAACAAAACAAATATCTTAATTTCATTCATGTGACTGACAGTTTGAGGGTTGGGGAAGCAGAGATGACGGCGAGAAACCTGTTCACAGTGACCGTGGTCCCAAAGTTGGGTGGAGGATGTGCGTGTACAGGGACATCCTCTGGCTATGGTCTTTGTGGGTCTTCCTGCTTTATTTGGAGGGTCCTTATTTAGCTCATAAAAGTACTTTTTAAGTGATGCCGCTGTCCAAAAGACTTTTAAACAACTTGATTAAAGATTTTCAACAAATGATTTGTCTTCATTTTATTTACTTAGGCATACTTATTAAAATAACTTCATTTTTGATTTTTTACAATTAAGATGACTTATTTTGACTGGAATGAGCTGTTGGTAATTGGATTCTTCTTTCTTCTTCTTTTTTTAAAATCTGTATGTGTTTGTGTGTGCGTGTATTTATGTGTTAAATAGCCTGAAGTTCAAGTTCGACAGGTGGCTGTGAAATTTGCTAGCACGGTGTTTCCCTCAGATCATATACCTTCCAGATATTTGCTCTTACTAGCTGCAGGAGATCCGTAAGTTTCAAAAGGTGTTAATTTGAATTTGGGTTCATTTTAAATTATTTGAAAATTACTAAAATTTATTTTGTTTTCAGTGTGGCTCTATGGAATTTGGAAGCAGTTTATTAAAGAGTTAAAAATATGGCCCTTGATATGATACCTTTAGTTATACCCTATATTCTTTTTTTTCTGTGGGTAAACTTAAAAGATGCAAGCCACGTAACTCTTCAAATCTCAAGAAATTTCCAAAAAGAAGTAGTTTCTTACAATGTATTTTATGACTCTTTGCTTAGATAGCTAAGAATATATTTAAGACATTTTCTCAGATCCCCCGAAATGGCTGTTCTTAATCATCACATGATCATTCTATCATTATTGCAATTTATTTTTTATTCCTATTTGTCTTTCTGTAAGACGGGAAGAAGTTCATGGAGAAGCACAGCGTGTATTAAGGTGTCTTCCTGGTAGAAACAGAAAAGAAAGTGCTTCTAAGCAGATGCCTTCTTTCCCGGAAATGGTGTATTATATTCACGAAAAGGTATGGCATTTAACTTCAGATAGTTAGTTTGGGTCATATAATGAATCATGAAAATAAACATGTATTTTTTTAGGTGACACATTTAAAATGTTATCACTAAATGTTGAATAGTAGTAAGGTTTCTAACAGTGTTAATATTTACAAGGAGAGGACGAAAATACAAAATGAGAAAAATGTTAATTCTCAAAATTGATCTGTTTTGCCCCAATCTGAATTACTTAAATTCCTTTTATGCTTGTCAACATTTTGGCTGGGTTTAAAAATTTTCTCCTTGGTATGACATGCTTAAAAATACCTTTTTTTTTTTTTTGTATTTTTAAGGATATTATTTAGAAACCATAAATTTAAGAATGCTTCAGGGAACAGTTCAGATTTTTTCCATTGTGATCATAAGGGAACGTCACGTCTGCTTTTGCAAGCCTCGTGTGTGTGTGTGTGTGTGTGTGTGTGTGTGTGGTTCTCTCTGCTGGTGGATCAGACAGAGTACTGGCTGTTGTGACCCCCAGTCCTGACCCTGTCCCACTTTTTACGTCAGGGTTCCTTTGAGTAGGCTGGTGGTCCTGGCTTTTTATTTAGATAGACATCTTAAGGGAGTTGGAGGCCAGGACTAAGTAGCCATGATTTTTTTCTCTGAGGCACAGTCATATTTGTGGTGAGAAGATGCTTTTGTGCTCATCTTTTCCTCCTGCCTCCGTTTGTAATGAAAGTAACTGGCCTGCAGTGGCCTGAGGTGACTGTTCGTAGATGCCTGGAGCAGGTTTCTTCTTCTTTTCTTTCTTTCTTTTCTTTTTTTTTTTAAGATTTATTTATTTATTTGAGAGAGAGCGCGCGTGCACGCATGTGAGGGGCAAGGGCAGAGGGAGAGGAGGAGAGAGAATCTCAAGCAGACTCCCCGCTGAGCATAGAGCCTGACACAGGGCTCAGTTTTGCGACCCAGAGATCATGACCTGAGCCGAAACCAAGTCAGATGCTCAACTGACTGAACCACCCAGGTGCCCTGAGCAGGTTTATTCTTTTTAAATAAGCCAGTAAAAACAGGAAGAAGAAAAGACACCACACCTATCATTTAGGGTTTGAGGGACATGTGCAAATCAGCATGATTGATGGAAAAATGCTTTGATTAGAAAAAAACAGTAGCAAACAATAATGTAGTTAGAGATACAGTTATTTTTGAATTGAGGAAGGGCACACGTGCTCCATGTTTTAGTAATTGTGTTTGTTTTTGGCTTATTTTTATTAGGCTTCCCATCGAATGAAAACTCCAGCTAAGTACATGACTGGGACCACTGTCCTTCCATTTAACCCAGCAGCCTTTGGAGAGGTAGGACTTTGACCTATTTCCATTTTGCTCTCTCTAAACGTTCTAAAAGATAATGTCACACCCAAAGAGATGTCTGAAATTTTTTGTGTTTTAGATAAAGCCATATGGTGATGTCATTGTCCTTCACCAGATTGTTTATTAGAAAAACAGTGTTGAGTAATTGGTATTATTTCAATTCGTAGTGGAGTCTGTAAATATATTTATCTCAGTGAGATTGTGGAAGAATTGGGTGCTCTGCATTGATTACTATTGTGATTTTACAGCAAAATTAGATTTGAATTTTAAAGCCAGGGCTATGTTGAGGTTCTTTGGATTATCTGTTGTTTAGGTCATTGATTTGCATTAATTAAATGACAAGAGGTAATCTTGTTCAGAGTAAGATACCCACAGTGGAATTGCTGCCTATTTTAGCTGTCAAGGAAAGAACTTCAGGAGGACTCCTGGGTGGCCAGTTTATATCAGAAGGTTTTATGGTGGTGCGTCTACTCTTATGATTTGAACCCATTTTCTCAAATTCTTATGTTGGTGGAGATTAAATACAACTGGAGTTCCACAGGAATAGATGATTTGCCCCAGGTTTCTGCTCACTCTCCCCTCTCCCACCAGCTTTCAAAAATAACAATTTTTTATTGTAAGTGTTTAGACTATTTTTTTAATCTTTAAAAAGATTTATTTATTTATTAGAGCGAGAGCGCGAGCATGCGAGTGGGGGAGGCACAGAGGGAGAGAATCTCAAGCAGACTCCCCGCTGAGCGTGGAGCCAGTCACGGGGCTGTCTCGCGACCCATGAGATCACGACCTGAGCTGAAATCACAAGTCGGAGGCTTTAACTGGCTGAACCACCCAGGCGCCCCTGTAATTGTTTAGACTTTAAAAAGTTGAGTTTGCATTTTAATTCCATTAAACTCCACTAAAAACACTCTGGATTTGTAAAAGCTTGTTATGTAAATTGTGCTCCATTATGGTAATTTCAGTTAACGTACTGAGTCATTTGTGCTCCATTATGGTAATTTCAGTTAACGTACTGAGTCATGTTTTCCAGCTTTCGTGAGGATTGTTGAATAGCTTTATGAAGGCGGCGGGGGGAGGGGGGAATGAAAATGGGAAACTCATTTTGAAGAGCACCCTCCCATACTAATTTCTTGAGGAGCTTGTCTGGTATTCTTCTTCCTTCTGCTTTTAGATAGTCCTGTACTTGCGCATGTGCCTAGCGCACAGTGCGGGAGTGGTGCCCACCTCCCAGAGTTTGGCTGATATGCAGGACCACGCCCCAGCCATTGGACGCTACATAAGGACCTTGCTGTCAGGCGGCCAGGCGACATCCTCATCATCTTCTTCCAAGAGTGGAGAAACCCACCCTGTTCAGATCTACATTGGCCTACTTCAGCAGCTGTTGGCAGGTGTTGGAGGTAGGAGGTCGTGCTGCTGAGGACGGACATTAAGGCACTTAAGCAGAAATCTCATTTTAAACTCAGCTGAGAATTTATAGCAAAATTATTTTCTTCCTTCACTACTGTAACTGAACATGAGTCTTTGTTTCTTTTCTAAACTTACTTGATTCATTCTTTTTTTTTTTTTTTTTAAAGATTTTATTTATTTATTTGACAGAGAGCGAGAGCAGGAACACAAGCAGGGGGAGTGGGAGAGGGAGAAGCAGGCTTCCTGCCGAGCAGGAAGCCTGATGTGGGACTCCATCCCAGGACCCTGGGATCATGACCTGAGCAGAAGGCAGACGCTTAACGACTGAGCCACGCAGGCGCCCCTTGATTCATTCTTGATACACTCTTACTCTTCTCGGAAAGAAATGCTAACAATAGATAATGTTTTTACTTTGGAAGTGGGTGTGAAGAACAGGGCATTTTTTTATAGATACGTAGTCTATAAATTTGCTATTTTGGATCACATACTGTATTTAAATTGCTTTTTGTTTTGTAGAACTGGGGAATGCTTCGGAAAGCAGTAGCCTTATACTTTATTTATTTAAAGATTTTTTAAATTTATTTGTCAGAGACAGAGGGAGAGAGCACAAGCAGGGGGAGCTGCAGGGAGAGGGAGAAGCAGGCTCCCTGCCAAGCTAGGAACCTGATGTGGGGCTCGATCCCAGGACCCTGGGATCATGATCTGAGCTGAAGGCAGACACTTAACTGACTGAGCCACCCAGGTGTCCCAGTAGCCTTATACTTTATTATTTTTTTAAGATTTTATTTATTTATTTGAGAGAGAGAATGAGAGAGAGAGAGAGAGAGCACGAGAGGGGGGAGGGTCAGAGGGAGAAGCAGACTCCCCGCTGAGCAGGGAGCCCGATGTGGGACTCGATCCCGGGACTCCAGGATCATGACCTGAGCTGAAGGCAGTTACTTAACCAACTGAGCCACCCAGGCGCCCCCAGTAGCCTTATACTTTAAAGGAATTTAGTGAGCCCTGTGTGTTTATCACTTTTCTTGAAGCTAAAATGGTTTTGAATTCTTTCTTATTTAGGTTTGCCAGTCATGTACTGTTTATTGGAAGCTGTCTCCGTGTATCCAGAAAAACTGGCTACCAAATTTGTAGACAAAACAGAATGGATAAAGGTACATCCTATGCATGTATATTTCTCTTCGAGTCTGCATATTTTACACTTTAGTCTTATAATTTCGTCTTCCTACTAGTGTTCCTATAACCTTTTCTGCCTTTGGGTTGTTTTGAAAACTCTTATCAAACAGTTCCTGGGAAGCATGTAGGTGGTCAGTGTATCAGTGTATCTCAACAATCCATCTAGGTGAGAGTGAGAGAAGAATTGAGAATCATATAAGTAAAAAAAAATATATGTATTTTCTGTTTCAAAAGTTAAAATAGATTTGTGTAGCTTAAATAAAAGATGGGTAAAATATCTCCTTTCTGTAACTCTCTCCCACCTACCCACATCTCCCAACTTCCTGCCCCTTCCTCTCTCACCTGACATATGTAGGTCATCACTTATTTCTATATGGTGCACTTTCTAGAGTTTATTTATGCATATACAAATAAAAATAAGCATTTTTAATTTTTCTTCCTTCTTTTACACAAAAGGTACATGGTTTCCACAGTTTTGTTTCAAGTGTTTATTTAAATTCTAGTTAGTTAACATATAGTATAATTTTATTATTAAGTTATTTAACTTCTCACACTGTTTTGTGCCTTACCTCTTTCACTTAACATTAGAATGTAGAGGTATTCTGTAGAAATAGAGAGGGAATGTCCTCTTTAACAGCTTCATTTTTTCCATTGTATGACTATGCCGTGATTTATTCTAGAACCTCACTGATAGTCATTTTGGTTGCTTCCACTCTGCTGCAATGAACAGTCCATCATTTTGAATATAAGGAAGTCTGTTTTTTAGATGGATTCCCCAGAAGTGGAATTGAGGACATAGACTTTTGCAGTTCTGACTGATAGTCCACATCCTCTGGTACTAATTTACACTCCCACCAGCCACGTAGGAGAGTGTTCCTGTCTCATGGTAACACCAAAAGCATTGCCAGGTTTAGCGAATAAAAATATAAGATTCTCGGGGCGCCTGAGTGGCTCAGTCGTTAAGCGTCTGCCTTCGGCTCAGGTCATGATCCCAGGGTCCTGGGATCGAGCCCCGCATCGACTCCCTGCTCAGCGGGAAGCCTACTTCTCCCTCTCCCGCTCCCCCTGCTTGTGTTCCCCTCTCTTTCTCTGTATCTCTCTCTGTCAAATAAATAAATAAAAATCTTAAAAAAAAAAACCACAAGATTCTCAGTTAAATTTGAATTTCACATAAACAATGAAAAGTTCTTTTTAGTACAGGTATGGCTCATACAGTTTCATATACCTCTTGGGCTGTGTATAATGCAGTTCTTTTGGGAAATTGGAGCTTGAATTATGGTAAAATTTGCAGGTTATCTCAGGGTGAAAGCATGAATATAATATACCAAGAAGTGTAAGTTTTGTGCTTTTCTGGAAAGACTGGCCTCATGAAATGGCTTCAAATTTAAAAAGGATTTTTTATTCCTTGTGAATATTTGCTGATTGTAAAATGATCGTACAGTTTTTGACTTTTGATCATGTAGATCAGGGGTCATCAAACTATGGTCCATGTACCAAATCTGCCTTGCCTCCTGTTCTTGTTTGGCCTGCAAGCTAAGAGTGGTTTTCATGTTCTTAAATGGTTGAAAAAAAATCAAAAGATGAGTAGTATTTTCTGACATGAGAATTATAGTGTCCATAAAGTTTTATTGGAACACAGATAGCCCCTTCATTTCTCCATTGTCTGCGGCTACTCTTGCCCTACAGTGGAAGAATAGAGTTGTTGCTGCATAGACCAGGTGGCCTACAAAGCCTTGTTCGCCCTTTACAGAAAGCATTTGTTGACCTCTGTTTCAGATCATCTGTGTATTTTGTCTGTTTTATGTTTGTTTTTTTGATGAAAATGCACAGAAGATTTTGGTATATAATTCAGATTTTATTTTGACGTAGCTTATTGTGTTATTTTCTTACCTATACCAATAGATTGAACAATATAATGTATCATTTATTCTTTCAATTTTAAATGTCAAATGTTGTCAGTAGGAAGATGATTGTATATCACGTATATATTTGTTTTTCTATACCACTCAGAGTCTGATGAATAGCAGTAAAGAAGAGATGCGTGAACTGGCGGCATTGTTTTATTCTGTGGTGGTATCTACAGTGTCGGGGAATGAGTTGAAGTCAATGATAGAACAGCTTATAAAGACCACAAAAGACAATCATGTATGTTATATCAGTTTTGTCTTTGTTCTTTTTTGTGGGAGATGGGAGAGCTTTCTAAAAGCATCTGATACGTTTTTAGTTTTTGTATTCTCATTTCTAAAAGGAACTTTTATGATGGTGAAGAATAATTGAGATAGGTAATACATTGATTCATTCAGTCCATTCAACAACTGTGAGTGCCTTGTGTCTAATCGGCGCTGTTTTAGGTGCTAGGAATACAGTGGGGAGTGATTACACGAGGATCCCTCGTACTACCAGGTGCTCGGACATCTTAGTTCCTTTTTCTTTCCCCATCTAGAGCCACCTGTCGTCAAGCCTGTTCTATTAGGAAACACGTGCTTTTGAATAATCAAACCTCTACTTTGTGTTTAGAGGTTTTAGCAATTAGAAATCGTGTCTGCTCATTGTATTTTGTTGGCAGTAGGGCAGAAGGGAGAAATTATGCTTGAAAATTAATGGTAGTGTAGTTACGTGAGTGCTCCAAGCTAGAAGAAAGTTTGGGTGCTACAGGGAGCCTGCAGGAGAGTCACTTCACCCAGACTTGGAGTGGGTGTGGGGTTAGGGAATTACTCGAAGTGAATCAAGACTCAGCTTACCTTCTCAGAATTCTTGAGTGTTGGAAACTCCAGGTTCGTTAGCATTCAGTAGAACTTCAGATGATCACTTTGTTCTCTGGCCTTACATTTTATTGGAGAGATGACTCTCCTAAGCATACTGTTATTTCCGTGCATTCTTGCATGTGAGAGAGAGTGACAAGAGCTGTTGTGTGGTTCAGAGCCCAGAGATACAGCACGGATCCTTGCTTGCGTTGGGATTCACGGTAGGAAGATACTTGGCCAAAAAGAAAATGAGAATGGCAGAGCAGCAGGACCTGGAGACAGATGCCGACTTCCTGCCGGAACAAGAGGAACTCATTCAGAGTGCCACGGAAACAATAGGTACTTGACTCACTTGTGCTGACTTGAGTTGGGTTCAAATTTATTACAGCATCTTAATTTCTTTTTACAGCATTGCACCTTAAAAGCACAAGTCTTTTCACAAAACCTTGCTTGATGGTGGATAAGTTCTGTGCTTTTAATAACAATGAAAGTACTTTAATTTTTCTGTACGTTTCTTCCTATGTGTTTCTGTATGACAGAGATGGTTGTGTTACAGGGAAAAACCTTAAACATTTATAAGCGGACAGTGCTGTCTGCCTTGTTCCCGTGTTGTTTCATTACTGACTGAATGTTCACAAATTACTAATTAGAAGAAAATGTGGACTTTGATTTTGTTTTGCCGTCTCTGAGACAGTCTTGAGTCCCTTGCTGCTTGCCCCGGACCCCAAGAGCAGTAGTGTCTTCTTCTCAGTCTTGGCTCATGTGCTTCCAGGCTCGTTTTTGGACAGTACGTCGCCCCTCCTGGCCATTGCTGCCTGCACAGCCCTCGGTGAAATCGGCAGGAACGGTCCGCTCCCAATCCCCAGTGAGGGATCTGGCTTCACCAAATCACATCTTGTAGAAAGCTTGCTGAATAGAATACCCTCCAGTAAAGAAACAAATAAGGCAAGTCTCTCCTTTTTTCCCCTTCTTCTGAAATTCTTTCTATTCATAGATACATAAGTGAGCAAAAACGCAGTTGCAATGAGGATAGATGACAGTGCAGTTGGAGGAAGGATTTAATGTAAAAAAAGAATGATAAAGTCTAGTGACTATTTAGTTTTGAGTTAGGGGTAATCTGTGTATGACCTCTGTGCATGCACCGTTTGGCCCAGTTGTTCCGATATAGACCCATAACTGTTAGGATTTGGGTAAAGAACTAGCTGCACAGGTAATTCTTTTGTCATGCGAAAGTGGGTAATAAAGTGTTAAATAGTTGTTACCACTTCTGTAGTTTTAGACCAAATCTAAATCTTAACCTCTGACAGCAAAAATGGTTTTAAGAAGTCTGGATGTTAGGAAGCAGTGTGAGTAATGTCTGAGGAGAAGGACATTTATCATTTTTAGTTTTAGATAAACACTTTCATAAACTTTAAAACATTTGTGATCAGAGGACCTCAGTGTTGAAATATAACATGATTTAATGAGCAGATAAATCAGTTTACTACCAATTTAATGAACAATCTTATTCTTGGTCTAGGTACCATTTAAAACTTCCTGAGACTATCACAGTGTAGTTTTTGTTAGCTATTATTAACTAATTAGTGCTCACCAACCATTGTTGAACACTTGTAATGTGCCAGGAGTATGCTAAGGGCTTCATATATGTTAATTAATGGAACTCTTCAGAAGGTCTACTGAAGTAGGTACACTTGTCATCTCTCCTTTCCCATATGAAGAAATGGAGTCACAGAGAGTGCAGTAACTTGCCTAGGGTCACATACCTGTAAAGGCTGCTAAAATGGTTAAGCTGTGATTTGACCTTAGGTCCTTTGGGCCCAGAATCTACATTTATAAACAGTGTGACGGTGACGGATAATAAATCTTGTTAAAGGCTTTCTTCTTCTTTTGCAGCCATGGCCCCTTAATGAACTCAGTTTTATGTCTTTCTACCTCCAATGTCTTATACACATAATTCTGTGAAATTGTGGATACTTTAAAAAAAAACTTGCATGCATAAGTGCTTTAGACAGACTGCCCTCCCTGTCATCTCATTTTGGAAACACTGTTCTGGGTTATAAAGCTGTTACGTACTTTTTTTTTTTTTTTAAAGCAAAATTCTCTGGTTTTCTAGATGAAAGAACGAGCAATCCAAACACTGGGATATTTTCCAGTTGGGGATGGAGATTTTCCTCACCAGAAACTCCTCTTGCAAGGTCTGATGGATTCTGTGGAGGTATTTATATTGCTCTCTGATTGTTAAGTTAATCAAACAAAAGGCGTGGAATTTTGCATGCTGTGAGATTTTATTTTATTCTTTTTTTTAAATTTTTTCATCTGTTTTAGAGAGGGAGAAAGAGAGAGTATGGGGGGATGGCGAGGGGCAGAGGGGGAGAGAGAGAGAGAGAGGGAGAAGCAGACTCCCCGCTGAGCAGGGAGCCCGACGTGGGGCTCAATCCCAGGACCCTGGGATCATGACCTGAGCTTAACTTGACTGAGCCACCCAGGCACCCTGGCATGCTGTGAGATTTTAAATTAAACCTTTATTCATTTATTCACCAAGTACTTACTGAGTACCAGCCTTGGGCTTACCACTTTGGTGGGCATAGCATTGAGTAAATCACCTACATGGAAAAGTACTTTCCTCTTCGTTTTTGAGTAAAGCCCGGTGCAGTGTGGGTAGAAGGGGTGGCTCACCCAATCAGCTACATGTGGGAAGTGGGTGCTGGTATTCCAGTTGCTCTTGAGGCAGGTGGCCAAGCTTCTGTCATCTGGATAAATTTCTAATGTAGTTGGGAAGACCTGCAAGCAGGCAGTTGCTAGTGCCATGTCGTAAGTCTTAACATGGCCTGATACGGCCCCTCATCTAGGCTTGGTTCTCGTTACTTGCTCCCATTTTTGTACACCAGCCTCTTTGTCTTCTTTGCCCTGAGCTTTTGAAAGACGAATACTTCCTTTTTTGGGTTGCTGCTGAACTAGAGTAGATTCCTTAGATACTGGGCTCTCCTGACTCTCCATACTTTTTCTTCATAGCATTTATCACAGTTTCTAATTTTCCACTAGACTGAAGGCATAGTCTTTCCTGATCCCCATTATGAAATAGGTGCCTTGCAGTGTGATTAGAAGTAGTAGGACCTTAGTAAATGTGGGAAGAGTAACTGAACGAAGAGATGTTTGCATGTCAGGGAGTAGACTCACAAGGGGGAGTGTGAGTACTTCTGTCTGGAGACTTGGTGCAGGTTTTTGGAGGCAAGGTTGCTGCTGGGCCTGGAAGGATGGGCGGGAGGCAGGAAGCAGGTTGGAATTGAGGACTAAGGCCAGTGAGTGACAGAGCCAGTGTTAGGATCCAGGTCTCTGGAAGCATAATCCAATATTTTTAATGTGAATTGTTTGAGAATGAATTATACCTACATCCAGTTCTCCCTTGTGTCATTGACATTGTAACCGCTTGGGGAAAAGCTTATAGTGTCTGCTTTCTTATTTCTTTTTAAATTAATTAATTATCTTTATAAAGAGAGAGCACGCATGTGTGTGCACATGATGAGGGACAGAGAGAGGGAGAGAGAATCTTAAGCAGGCTCCATGCTCAGCACGGAGCCTGACTTGGGACTCCATCTCATGACCCTGAGATCATGACCTGAGCCAAAGTCAAGTCGGATGTTTAACTGACTGAGCCACCCAGGGCCCCAAAACTTTATTTATTTAAATAAAACTAGAAGAAATCCATCTCTGTCATAAATTTTTAAAGAAGAAAAAAGGAAAACATTTGAAAACAGGCACGTAAAATGAATCCTTACTGTAGGATCCTGTGTTTACATACCTTTTTTCTCTGTTTAGAATTTCCAAAGAATTTTTTGGCCAGGGAAGCTGTGGAGCTGAAGCCCTGAAATTCTTTTTCCTCAGAGTAGGAAGCATCTGGCATCAGAACTTGACACCTCATTTGAGATGAGAGCATAGTTGATTGAGCTTAGGAATGGCTGGCTACACTGTGGGTCTGTGCTTGGTAGAGTTCTCTCAAAGGTCACTATTCCCATGCTCCTTGTGGGAACTCTCTGTTCTTCATTCTCTTCTTAGTCCCCAAATTCTTAGTTGTTTTCCAGTTTATAGTAAACAGAGAAAAAAACCAAAGGGAACTAAGGTCCAATTCCATGTTGAGTGCTACATGCTTGTGAAACGTGTCAAAAATTTATTTTTAAGATTTTATTTATGGGGCGCCTGGGTGGCTCAGTCATTAAGCGTCTGCCTTCAGCTCAGGTCATGATCCCAGGGTCCTGGGATCGAGCCCCGCATCAGGCTTCCTGCTCAGCAGGAAGCCTGCTTCTCCCTCTCCCACTCCCCCTGCTTGTGTTCCCTCTCTTGCTGTGTCTCTCTCTATCAAATAAACAAGTAAAATCTTTAAAGAGAAAAAAGATTTTATTTGAGAAAGAGAGCAAGCATGTGTGCACAAGTGGGGGTGAGGGGTAGAGGGGGAAGGAGGCTCCCCACTGAGCAAGGAGCCCAACACGGGGCTCAATTCCAGGACCCTGAGATCATGACGAGCTGGAGTCAGACACTTAACTGACTGAGCCACCCAGGTGCCCCAATGTGTCAAAATTTTCTAAACCAAATTAAAAAAAATTTGAGGGGTACCCGGGCAGCTCAGTCAGTTAAGCATCTGACTCTTGATTTTGGTTCAGGTCATGTTCTGAGGGTCATGAGATCGAGCCCCCGTGTCGGGCTCTGTGCTGGGTGTGAAGCCTATTTAAGATTCTCCAAAAAAAAATAACAACAAACAAACAAGATTCTCTTTCTCCTTCTCCCTCTGCCCCTTCCCCCTGCTCGCTTGCACATGCTCACTCGCTCTTGAAAATTCTTTTTTAAAAATTTGAGTATATACTATATAGAATTTTCTTAATGTTTGGTTTTTGAAACAATTTCAACCTTACAGTGCAGTTGTAAGACTAGCATGAAGAACTGTTCTTGTCTGGATTATTAACTTGCTAGTGAAGCTAGCTAGCTCTTCATGGATCTCTGTCCTTTTATACTGTTTTATCCAGATACACCAAATTTTACCATTTTACTGCATTCTCTCTTTTATCGGAACCACTGGAGAGTAGTTTGCGGACACCATGTAATTTAACAGTGCCCAGAGGAAGTATTAATAAGTTAGAATGGCTGCTATGTACTGTGCTGTTACTGCACACCAGGTGTCCCCTAGAAACTTTATGTACATTACCCTCGTTTCCTCCTTACGAGCTGGGTGATGGTTACACCTGCGTTACAAACGAAGTTGAGGCTCAGTTTAAATAAGTGTATGTAGCCGGTGAGACACAGATAAGAATTTGCCCCGAGATCTGCATGGCTTCAGTCTGTACCCTTTTCCTCCAGAGATTAAAAATCCCTGCTTAGTGGTTCTCTGCCAAGGGTGAGGAGGGCAACGTGGGGTTGGGAAAAGATCTTCAGAGCATTCTTAACGTTCTCCATTCCCTCCCTTCCCCTCCGAGCCACCAGCTTAGGTGAGAGCAATCCAGGCAAAAGAGTGGAAACAGAGCATGTTGACAGACAAGATCTGAAACCGCTTTTTGTGGAAGTGGATGTTGTGGGGAAATGTTCTCAGTGATTCATGGCTTTCGTTTGCATGATTGCAGGCCAAGCAGATAGAACTGCAGTTCACTATTGGCGAAGCCCTCACCAGTGCTGCTGTGGGAACGAGCTCCGTGGCTGCCCGGGACGCCTGGCTGGTGACGGAGGAGGAATATACTCCCCCTGCTGGTACCTCATACTCAGCTAAGCCTTTCGTAATCCTCAAATAACCCTTTCTGGTCTTGTTACCACATTTGAAGCAAAAGAAAAAATTTATGCGTTCCATTTTAACTCTTTTTCAGGTATTTATATATGTCTTATCAGTTTGGTTCAGTCAAAAATAGTTGGCTAAAGGAGAGTGAACACAACAAAATGAATGAGATCTTTTTTAGTTCTTTGGGAAACAAGGAGTTAGCTATGTATTACCTTCAAACTTGTGCTTTTTCTGGAGGATTGGTGTATTTAGCCATTTTCGGAAGTCGAGGCATAGTTACGTTTCCAAGTTACCTGTCCCTTAATCCTTATCACGTAATGAAGCCTCAGGGTCTTCTGCTCATGTACCACATACCTCTGCACTGAAGGTGCACTGGCTTTTAGTGCCTACATGATGAGGGAGTGCGTACTTTCTGACTACATGTCATAGATACCATGGTTTCATATGTCTTGTGGTTCTGAAATGGATGATTATCAGTTCCTTCAGCAGCCTAAACACCTTAATCGTGTAGACTTGAATATGTTCTAGGATTGTTGTATTGAGTAAATATTGAGTAAAATTTAATTTTTCAGGATACTCTTTTCATTTGTTTTAATTGATTTTATCATTCCTTTCTTTCTCCCCAGGAGCCAAAGTGAATGATGTGGTCCCCTGGGTATTGGATGTGATTTTAAATAAACATATCGTCAGCCCCAACCCACACATGAGGCAAGCGGCCTGCATCTGGCTCCTTTCCCTTGTGAGGAAGCTAAGTACTCATAAAGAAGTGAAGGTAAGCCATTCTAGAAATGTGTTCAGCACTGTTGGAAACCATCTTTGAAATATTTATAATTAAAAGGTGATAGGAAGGAAAGTGTATGAAAGTGAGGGCCAGTGCTGATAGTGAGGGTCATTAGCCAATAACATATTTTGAAAGAAGCTGTGAATGAAGGTTGGCAGCCTCATGTACAGTGGCTGGAAGATGATTCTAAACTTGAAGGCATAAGGTCAGGTGGTCAGGATGGGGAGGCTGAGTGTGTATTAGACTACCTGTGAGCATACAACCTTCAGGTGATTTGGCCGCCTTCAGACAGAACACAATAGGGTTTGTGGCTGTCTTGGGTCGGAAGACTCTTACAAGGTGTTGTATGCCCTGAGAGAAGATTCTTACCTTCCCTTAATCTACCAAGAGGTAGAGTTTGTGTTCTTGAATGCCTGTTTTCTTCTTTCAGTCTCACCTTAAAGAAATTCAGAGTGCATTTGTTTCCGTTTTGTCGGAAAACGATGGTAAGTTATTGGTAAATATTTGATTTGCAAACTTAACTAAGCTTGTGTTTAAGTTTTATTTATTTATTTATTTTAGATTTTATTTATTTATTTATTTGACAGAGAGAGATACAGCGAGAGAGGGAACATAAGCAGGGGGAGTGGGAGAGGGAGAAGCAGGCTTCCCGCGGAGCAGGGAGCCCGATGCGGGGCTCGATCCCAGGACCCTGGGATCATGACCTAAGCCGAAGGCAGACACTTAACGACTGAGCCACCCAGGCGCCCCGTTGTGTTTTAAATTTTAAAAAATCTAGGTTAATGAACATAAAAGAAGGAACACAGGGAAGTATTTTTTTGGGTTGATTTAATTAATTAGATCATGTTCTTCAGTTTCCATTTAAAAATGGAACCGACTTAGGGTTGCTGGAGGGGAGTGGGGTGGGGGGATGGGGTAACTGGGGAAGGGGTAACTGGGTGATGGACATTAAGGAGGGCACATGATGTAGTGAGCACTGGGTGTTATATAAGACTGAAGAAATCACTGAACTCTACTTCTGAAACTAATAATACACTATATGTTAATCTCTTTTTAAATTCAATTAATTATCGAAAATGAAAAAACAATGGTGCCAAGGCCTTCTTTAACATTAGTACTTATAAAAATAGCTTTTTTCTATTTCTTACTCCTTTTCTCTTTGTGATGTAAGCTAGGAGAGAGCGAATGTATTAGACATTTAAACAGTAGCTTTGTTTTATAAAATTTTTTTTTAAAGATTTTATTTATTTGAGAGAGAGAGCGCGTGCGCACAAGCAGGGGGGAGGGGCAGAGGCGGAGGGAGAAGCAGGCTCCCCGCTGAGCAGGGAGCCCAACGTGGGGCTCAATCCCAGGACCCTGGGATCATGACCTGAGCCAAAGGTGACTCTTAACTGACTGAGCCACCCAGGCGCCCCTGTTTTATAAATTGTTTTAAACATAGGGTCTCATATTGACTTTTTACTTAAAAAAAATTGGATGTGGGTATGTTGAAATCCGTGAGGCTGTTGTACTTTTCACATCTATGACTTGTAGTACACAGAACACTAAAGCCCAGCAGGGTTGACTTGGTTTGTGAGTTGGATCTTTTGTGAATGTAATTCTTAACTTACAGGGATGTTTGGTGCCATGTCCACTGAGAGGATTTAATATGTTTTAACACAATAGGCATATTGATTCTGCTTTCATGTCTTCACTTGGATATCATTTTGGATTTCTATTATAACTTTTTAAAAAAATCCGACAATGGCCAGAAGGCAAATTTTCTTAAAGTAATACTATTTTGTCTGACTTTTGTGCAGAACTTAGCCAAGACGTTGCCTCAAAAGGCCTTGGGTTGGTGTATGAACTGGGCAATGAACAAGATCAACAGGAATTGGTTTCTACACTTGTAGAGACACTTATGACTGGCAAAAGGTACAGTGAATTGTCCATTTCAGACTTAAACACAGAACGATTTGCACATACTGAGAATATGCAGTGGAAGAAGGAAAATTCAGCATTTGATGTTCTTGTTTATTAAGTCTTAAAATTCAAGTCAGTGATTGTTATGTGGTGGATAGCAGTTTAATTATTCAGTGTATACTGTTTAGACAGTAAAGTGAAGTAAACTAAACTACTGTTCAGAAACAGGCCGGCCAGTAGGTCAAGCTTTAAAAGTTGAATGATCTCAGGATAATCAAAGCATTGGATTATAATAATACCGTAATTGCTGTTGGTTAAATGAAAACGAAGATGTGGAGGGGAAGCTTGCATGTATTTCATAGTCTGGTTTGTGAAGAGGACGAGAGGGGCAGTCATTCTTGTAATTGGTTACTGTTTTATGTTGCCTTCCTTGCAGGGAGGAGACTTTTTAATGGATGACCACATTTAATTCAGTTTAACTTGATGTGGAATGTCTTTTACATCTCTTTGTTCATCCTACAGTTAGTTTTACAGAATTCTCAGGCTGATTGGAAAGGATTTAGTTGACTTTTACATCTTGGTCGATACCTGCTATGGAATTTGATTTTATCAATTTATAAAAGAAATGAGTCAGTTAGTTGATTGCTGGTATGAAAAATTTGAGGCTAATATAAAGTCTTACTGTTGTTTTGCTTTAGAACTAAACATGAAGTTTCTGGAGAGACAGTGGTATTTCAAGGGGGAAGCCTTGGCAAAACACCCGATGGGTAAGTGTGCCAAATCCGTTGATCAGTCATCACTGACACCTTTAGTCTCTGAATGAAAGCACTCACAACACTGATTTCCACCCTTCTAGGAAATGTGTGTTAGTGGAAGAAGAAAGCTTCTGTGGAGAAATCATAGTGTCTTAGATTGGGGTTCTTGGGAAACAGACTCTGAGGTGGAGTTTTGGACAAAGCTGGAAGCTGACTGAAGAGTGCCCCAGGCTCATCACCTAGGGCAGTGAGGAGGCAGGAGAGGGCCGATGGCCCAAGGAGGAGCTGACCTTCTGCCAACACTTAAGCAGACCATGGCCTCTGGAACTGGGCTGGGCAGGCCCTTCAGAGTTGTCCTGCTTTGAGGGGCCAGGACATTACATCCCCTCATTAGGCTTTACATCCCCTCAGTGACTAGCCATTGGTGGTGAGCTGCTCTGGGGGAGGACCTGACCTTGGACTAAGGGCAGTTCCGTTAGCTCCCAGCCAGCTGAGTCGTGAGGGGCGGTCTGGCAGCATAGCTCGGCATCCGCTGCACCTCGTTTTTTGGTGGGGGCAGCTCTGCTTGATATTGTGGGGTCCATCAAATTTGTTCTTAGAGCCTTGCCTCCTTTTTCTTACCATTATTCCATTGTGGTTATGCTGATGCTTTTCCTCTCAAACCCCTCAGGTCAAACTGTGCAGCTGGCTGGGCCCTGCGTCGGTGTTGTCTGCAACACCAGAGAGCAGCCATTTGTTCTGTTCTTGACTTCCTCCCATAGCTCGCTGTTTCCACATTAGAAGTTATTTTTGTTCCACTTACTCTCCCTGTAGACTTTTTCTGAGTTTTTAAAAAGTGCTTTTTTTCACAGAATAACCAATAACAAATGATCAGGTATTTAAGGAAATATTATTTGTTCAGAGGAAAGTTAATAGGACTCAGAAGGAGTTATCAAGATTGGGTACTGCAGTCCTACAATTTGTATGGAACTACAACAGACCCTGGAGAGCCAAAGCCCTCTTGAAAAAGAAAAGTGAAGCCCAGAGGCATCACAATTGTAGACTTGAAGCTGTATTACAAAGCTATAGTAATCAAAACGGTATAGTACTGGCACAAAACTAGACTCATAGATCAATGGAACAGAATAGAGAGCCCAGAAACCTGTAATTATATGGTCAATTAATCTTTGACAAAGCAGGAAAGAATATCCAATAGGAAAAAGACAGTCTCTTCAACAAATGGTGTTGGGAAAACTGGACAACAACATGCAAAAGAAATACACAGAAATAAAGTCAAAATGGATTAAAGATCTAAAAGTGAGACCTGAAACCATAAAAATCCTGGAGGAGAGCACAGGCAAGTAACCTCTTTGACATCGGCCAAAGCAACTTCTTTCTAGAGATTTCTCCTGAGGGAAGGGAAACAAAAGCAAACTATTGGGACTACATCAAAACAAAAAGCTGTGCGGTAAAGGAGACAACCAACAAAACTAAAGGCAGCCTGTGGAATGGGAGAAGATATTTGCAAATACATATCTGATAAAGGGCTAGTATCTAATACGTATAAAGAACTAATACAACTCAACACCTAAAAAACAATGGGCAGAAGATAGGAACAGACATTTCTTCAGAGAAGACATCCAGATGGCCAACAGACACATGAAAAGAAGCTCAACATCACTTATCAGGGAAATTCAAATCAAAACCACAATGAGATATCACGTCACATCTGTCAGAATGGCTAAAATCAACAGCACAAGAAACAACAGGTGCCGGCAAGGATGTGGAGGAAAAGGAACCTCCTCTTGCACTGTTGGTGGGAATGCACACTGGTGCAGCTACTGTGGAAAACAGTGTGGAGGCTCCTCAGAAAGTTAAAAATGGAACTGCCCTATGATCCAGCAATCACACTACTGGGTATTTACCCAAAGAATACAGAAATACTAATTCAAAGGCGTACATGCACCCTGATGTTTATAGCAGCATTATCTACAATAGCTGGGATATGGAAGTGGCCCAGCTGTTCACTGAGGTAGATGAATGGATAAAGATGTGGTGTACGTATATATATACACAATGGAATATTATTCAGATATAAGAAAGAACGAAATCTTGCCATTTCCAACAACATGGATGGGGTTATGGGGAGTATAATGCCTTTTTTTTTTTTAAGATTTTATTCATCCATTTATTTGAGAGAGAGAATGAGAGAGAGAGAGAGCATTAGAAGGGGGAGGGTCAGAGGGAGAGGCAGACTCCCCGCCGAGCAGGGAGTTATAATGCTAAGGGAAATAAGTCAGAGAAAGACAAATTCTGTGTGATGTCACTCACATGTGGAATTTAAGAGTCAAACAAATGATCATATGGGGAAAAAGATGAAAACCAAGATACAGACTCTTAACTATGGAGAACAAACTTGTCACCAGGGGGGAGTGGGGGATGGGTAAAGTAGGTGATGGGAATCAAGGCGGGCACGTGTTGTGAGGAGCACTGGTTGATGTGTGGAAGTGTTGAATCACTGTATTGTACACCTGAAACTAATATAACACTATGTTAACTAACTGGAATTAAAATAAATACTTAAAAATGATTGGGGTGCTGTAGCTTAGAAAAGACTTGGGGATGATACACGTTGTCTCTGAGCGACTCCTGATTCTGAGAGAGATTGGTGCACAAGGTCACAAGGAACTACTGAGCCACCTCCTGGGGGGCAGGTGAGGGCTCCACGTCCAAGGGACTCATGGGGGCCTTCCTGTCATTTACCTGGCCTTGTCAGTAATTGAACTAGGTGACTCTTTATATTCCTTTCAACTGCATTCTCTTCCTCTGTGGTAATGGGATTGAGAACATAATTTTAAAATGTCCCACTAATATTGGTGAGGTAACTTTTACTAGGCTGGAGACAGAGAAATACATTGTGTACTTTTTGTTTGTTTGTTTCCAAGCCAGGGCCTCTCTACTTACAAGGAGCTTTGTTCTCTGGCAAGTGATCTTAGTCAGCCAGATCTGGTGTATAAGTTTATGAATTTAGCCAACCATCATGCAATGTGGAACTCTAGGAAGGTAAGTTGCTATCACTGGACGGTTTTTACTTTTTATCTCCAAACCAAACCTGCTACATTGGCTGGCAGTGGCAAATGATACGCAGTATGCTTTGTAAAAGTCTGGGGTTAGAGGGAGCCAGGCCACGGCATGGTTGCTGGGATTAGAGCCAGACCACTGCATGGTTGCTGTTACCGCTACAGCTGAGACACCCAGTGGATCAGGTCCAGGGACAGGTTTGGGAGGGAGGATTTTGTGATCTTCGTAGATTTAATAAATTAACATTTTACCACAGTGAGGTATCTGAGTCACTTCATCACCATCTTATTTTTTTTAGGGTGCTGCTTTTGGTTTTAATGTGATTGCCTCCAGAGCTGGGGAACAGCTGGCTCCTTTCCTGCCTCAGCTGGTTCCCCGTCTTTATCGTTACCAGTTTGATCCCAACCTGGGCATTCGACAGGCCATGACAAGTATTTGGAATGCATTGGTCACTGACAAATCAACGGCAAGTATCTGGGAACCCTTGTCCAAGGTTACGCGTGGGATTTCAACCCAAGGCCCATCTTTCTTTCTGCTCTGTGTACTTACCTGTTTAAACAAATAAGCTTTCTTTCATTCTTTGCTTTCTCCGTTCTTTCAAGATGTCGAAGATGCTCATGGCCACATTTATTAAAATCTCAAGAATGGAAAGAACCTAACTGTCCATGGGGTGGCTGGCTGAGGAAGTGGTGGGGTACTCACACAAACGGAATACCGTGTCCATCGGGACTGTCCATACAGTGGGGAACAGGTCACAGTCTTGCCTTCAAGGAGTTCCCTTTGTTGAGGAGCTAGACAAGGAAACAGGCCATTACCATGTATGGTTTTCTCTCTTGGTTTTCTGTTCTCTGGCTGCTTGTCATACTCGAGTCCACTTGTTGATGTTAGGATTTCTCAAGGCTTGCCTCTGAGTACCTTTTACTCTCTCAACTTTATGTTTTGAGCTCAGCAGTTCCAGTGAATCTAAATGTCATCTTACTTGTGGTGGTTCCCAATCTTATATTTTGGCCCAGACTTGACTTGTGTTCCTGATTTGTACATCCAACTGCCCGCTTCACTTGGATGTTGTTTCACAATTCCTGCAACTTAACATGTCCAGAACAGGACTTTCCCCTCTCTTCTCAGCATTCATCCATTTACCCATACCAGGAAACTTGGTGTCCTCTTGATTTATGTCTGTTGTGCCCCTACTTTCAGTTGAATCCAGTAGCGAATTCTGTTGATTCTGCTTCCAAAGTATCTCTTGAATCCACTCTCGTCTTTCCCTAATTCTTTCCTGGAGAACAGGGTGTCCTCTCTCTCTTTCTTTGCCTTCCTTTATTTAATCAGCAGTAAAAGTGATTTAAAAAGAAATTGGATTTTGCCATTTTGGGTTAAAATACTTTAGTGGCTTCATAGTTCACTTTAAATAAATTCCATGAGCCTTACCTTACCTTTGCAGTCCCTGCACATGATACGGCTTTTCCCCTTCTTCACTTTAGTGTCAGGTTGAGTGTGTTCCTGTTCATGGTGATAGGCCTTGAGGATTCAGCGTTGAAGGCTCTAGCAGAGTATTTGGTACCACTGGGTCAGTCAAGATCTAATAGTCCACTTGGCTTGATAGATCTGCGTCCAGTGCACAAGCTGAGGCTTTCGAGATGTGAGTATCATCTCCTTATGAGTGAAAGGGGATCAGTGAGATCGGTCTGTCTCAATGGATAGATGAGATAGTGCAGATGAGATTACTGTGGAGAATGTTTATAGAGAACTGGACGTAAGAAGATGTCAGTTTGTTAAATCTTAGGTGAGTTATTTACCTCTCTGTCTTGGTTTTCTTCCATATAAGTGAGGATAACAAAACCTTTCCTACCCATAAGAGTAAAAGTGGGAAAGCCTTAAGTTTTTCTTTGAGATTTTATTTATATGAGAGAGAGCATGCGCACAAGCAGGGAGAGGGGGCAGGAGGGAGGGATGGGGTCAGAGGGAGAAGCAGACTCCCTGCTGAGCATGGAGCCCACCGTGGCTGGATCACAGGACCCTGAGACCATGACCACAGCCAAAATCAGATGCTTAACCAACTGAGCCACCCAGGTGCCGCCAAGCCTTAAGTTTTGAGGTTCTTTGGATCAGTGCAAGAATTGAGCCTCGCATCAGTTAGTTGTTATTACCAAATTGTTAAGTGTATATCCAAACAAAACAGGCTTAAAAGATTCAACTCACCTTTCATTCTGAAAAATCATAATACTTCTCTATGTGCCAGACACTGTACCTGTTACCAGGGATATGAAGACAAGTCTGACACTGTCCTTGCCCTTGGGGTCTCAGTGTGATGGAGCAGTGTAGTTATACATAGTCTGATACGACACGCTGGAGGAGGTGCTGTGGGAACATGGGAGGGTAGGCCAGTCTTCTCCGCCAGGTGATGCCTGATTTGAACCTTGAAGGACAGGTAGGAATTAGCCAGGCAAGCAAGAGATGGATTGTAGGGAGAGGTATTATGTATCAAGGAATAAAGACGAAATAGTACATGATACCTTTGGAGCTAGTTCGGTCACAGAGGGCTTTGTATCCATGCCTGGGTGGTTGGATTTTATTCTCGTGTCCTGAGGAAGACAAGAGAATCAAGTTTGCATTTTAGAATGATCATTCTGGCAGCTGGCAGCAAGCAAAGTGAGGAGAGACTTGTGGGCTGAGACGCCCAGAGACACTCAGGCTGCTACCTACAGAGACATGGTTAGTGTGGTTGAGAGATTAATAACTTGACAGTTGATGAATTTCACATTTTAAATGTTAAACTTTTTCTTTCATTAGGTGGATAAATATTTGAAGGAAATTCTTCAAGACTTGGTTAAGAACCTTACCAGCAGTATGTGGCGAGTTCGAGAATCCAGGTACTATTTTTGGAAATAAAAGACTAGGCAAATATAACTAATTTTTTTTCTTCAAGTTTCCAAGCTTTATACTTTATGCAAAAGGAATAAATTACTAAAAAGCATATTTTTGGTTGGGTTAGAGAGTTCTTTTTACTTTACTGTTTAAAACTCTAAAATAAACACCCAACTCTAGTCAGTGGTTTTTCTGAATTGTCTTAGTTTATATAAGTATGACATTAAAGAAGATCACTTGTTAAATTGGTAGACATTAAGATATATATTGTCATGACTTTGTAGGGTGTCATTTACTTATATATTTATATAAATTTATTCAGTGCCTGTTACATGCTTGTCAGTGTGCTATGTGAGGGTACACTGGTAAATAAATGATGTATCCTCTCAGAGAGGCTGTATTGTAGT
This sequence comes from Zalophus californianus, assembly GCF_009762305.2. NCBI lineage: Eukaryota > Metazoa > Chordata > Mammalia > Carnivora > Otariidae > Zalophus > Zalophus californianus. Next base: position 22,174,464 of record NC_045607.1, read on the forward strand.
TGCGGGACGCAGACATCTGATGAATATAAATGCCACGTGTGTGGGGGGTATTTGAGGCACCAAGGAGAGAACAGGTGTTGCTGTCCAGGAGTGAGGGGGTAAGAACTGGAAATACAGGCAGAATCCATGTTCTTGTTTGATCTGAATGTTTCATAGTAAAAGAATGAGCTTTCTTGATCATAAATTTGAAAACCAAATTGTTTATTTTCAGCTGTTTAGCTCTGAATGATTTATTGAGAGGAAGACCTCTAGATGACATCATTGATAAACTTCCAGAAATTTGGGAAACTCTTTTTCGGGTACAAGATGATATCAAGGTATTAAGAAATAAGTCTGCATTTATTCACAGAATAACTTTAATTGGGATTGTTAAAATATATACATTGGGTATTTCAGAATTCACTCTCTATACAATTTTAAGAGACTACAGTTTCCTCCCAAAATTTCAGTCTTAATGTGTCTGTGATGTTGCAAGGTTTCTTTCAATAGAGATTTTATGATGTTATTGATTAGGACAAGTAACAGTTTGGAAATAATCCAGACAACCTCTACTTGATCATTTTTATAAATTGGATCAGTTATTCCCAAATAACGTGACCAATTCCTTTGAATTTTAAATTCAATCTAAATTTTAGATATTTTGGTATCTCACCATTAGAATTGGGCACTTTAGTTTTACCTTTCTTTTTGCTTTATTCATTAGAGATTTTTAAAAGTCTTTTAGAATCCTCATATAGATATTTATATGTTTGCATTTATAATACATTTAGTTTCTAAACTGTTATATGTTTTTTTAAAGATTTATTTATATTTTGAGAGAGAGAGATGAGTGTAGGAGATGTGCAGAGGGAGAAGGAGAGAGAAGGTCCCAGGCCGACCAAGCAGACTCTGTGCTGAGGTCAGAGCCCCACATGGGGCTCAGTCTCACAACCCTGAGATCATGACCTGAGCTGAAACCAAGGGTAGGACACTTACTGACTGTGCCACCCAGGTGGCCCTAAACTGTTATACTTTTTAGCCATATTTTTGTAAGGTCAAAATAGGTCATACCTAAAAAAATATATGCTATTATAACATGTTCCTTGATGGGCAGGGAGCCTAATGAAACACTATTTTTTACCTGATATTGAAAGTAGGATTTTTCACTGATCTGTGTAGAGTCAGAGGCAGTTAAATACACATCATGGGGTGGATGGGAATGAAACTAATCTGTCATACCATACTTTCCTCATTTTTAGGAATCTGTACGGAAAGCTGCAGAACTAGCTCTGAAAACTCTGAGCAAGGTGAAAACTCTTATCTTATACTGGGAGTGAAGTGGGGCAGGGCTTTCTGTGACCAGGACAGTGATCACTTATTTCTTTGTCATCTCAATTGACATTGAGTTGCAGTGACATAAAGTAATCGGTTTCATGTTATAGTTCAGTGTTCTTACAGTGAATGAGAAACTAGGTGCCGTTATACTAGAATACCAGTATTTTTAGCATAGAATATGTCTGGTCTCTTTATTTCGTCCGCTTCTGTGGGCCTTTACATAAGGTATGACTTTCACTCGACCCTGAAGAACACATTGCTCAGGTAGATCCAGCCACATCTGCCTCTTCTCTTATTATTGCTATGGTTTTGTGTTCAGCTGCCTTGCATGTTTATGAGGTTGGCAAGCTTTTTGAAACTAGTTTCTTACTTGAACTTGATTGTATGGTATTTCAGGGACTTCTACATTCTAACTGTATAGCCTTGCCATAGATTACATCATTAGTACGTAGTAAAAACAGGGTTTAAATTCAGGTGTTTCTTATTCCCAATTTGTGTTCCTGACCACTGTGTTATGCTGCCACCCAAAGTTATTGATGATGATGATACCTTAAGCCTTCTGCAGAGTGCTTTCTTACCAATTTTCTCACTTCCTTTTCAACTATTTCCTGTCTCACAAATGACAGGACCAAAGCTTACAGAGTGGAAGGCATTACCCAATTCCCTGTTAGGTGTTGGCAGACAGAACATTCTTTTCTGTTTCTCCCTGAAGTGTCATGGAGTTGATTCTTACTCTTTTCTACGGCTATGGGAAATAGAAAGTATTTTGTTAGATGAATGCTTTATTGGGTAAGAGGTCAGTTTCACTAATTTCCATGCTCTGTGTATGTGAGGTTTGTGTGAAAATGTGTGACCCCGCCAAAGGAGCAGCTGGCCAGAGAACCATCGCGGTCCTTCTGCCTTGCCTTCTGGACAAAGGAATGATGAGTCCTGTGACAGAAGTTCGAGCCCTCAGGTGTGAATCAGCTGATAAAATGAATGGATTTACTTAGTTTCTAGCCATTCTGCAGAAATAGTGTTTCTCTGAGTGTTAGATTCTTCAAAGTATGGAGAAAATGAGTTGAGGAGAATACACTGAGGTGACCTAAGAGCATTTGTGAAAAGTTCTGAGGCAGAACATTTCTCAGAAACACACATTCTCATGGGAACCTTGCTTTGGACCAACATCCTGCTGTTCTGCTTTGACCTTGTGTAAGGCGTGTTACTGTGTTGCCATCAGCGTCTGTCCTCGGCAAGCACATCTTTCTGTTATGCCCCTGGTCCTTGGGAGGTTGCTTATTGGTTAGACCATTTAGTAATACTTCACCGATAATTAGGTTTAAAATAAACTGTACCACCTGCAACAATGAAGTACTAAAAAAATACACTCACATGTTTAGACATATATGGCCATTTTGTAAAATTCAGCAATGAGGGATTCTAGTTTTTTGTTTGTTTTTTTTTAAACTAGAGTCTTATTTAGGAATTTTATCTGTCATTTTATTTCACTCTTAAAATTAGATCACATTAATAGTACCAGCAGTATTTCATACTAAGAGTAACTATTTCTTACTAATAAAATAATTGATGAGGGAAGATTTTTTTTTTTAATTACCTTATTTTAGAGAGAGAGTGCCTGCGCGTGAGCAGGGAGAGGGGCAGAGGGAGAGAGAATCCTGACGCAGACTCCTTGCTGAGCGTGGAGTCCAACACAGGGTTGGATCCCAGGACCCTGAGATCGTGACCTGAGCCAAAATCAAGAGCTAGTCGCTCAACTGACTGAGCCACCCAGGCGCCCTGAAGGTGTTTTCTTTTCGTTGTTTTGTTTTTAAAGAATTCACATAACAAAGGCAAAGGAATGATAAAAGTAGGATATTGCTGTTTTGCTGACCTCATTAAAATGACCTAGGGCAACGATCATTGGTGGCTCCTAAGTCCACGGGTCAGAGGTTGTTGGAAACTTTAAATGGATGGTCAGGAGAACCGAACTTGAATTCACTGACCACTCTTAATAGCACAAAAAAAGATAAGCAGACATTGCATGCATCCTGATGTGATGGAATGGGACATGGACACCACCATCTGCAAAAGATTCATGGCAAAGAAAAATTGAACCTGAACCTGATTTAGCCTGAAGATCTGTACAAGGGACGGAGAGGAACATGTTAAATGACACCATTGGAAAACAGTTAGTGAGGACAAATAAATTATAAGGAAAAAGAAGAGGGATGATTAAAAAGGATTGAAGAAATGCAGTAAATTGCAATGTGTGGGTGGACTCTGGATCCGATTCCAACAAACCAACTTACTTTTTTTTTTTGAGTGAGAGAGGTGCAGGGGGTGGGAAGGGGAGAGGGAGAGAGAGAGTATCTTAAGCAGGCTCCAAGCCCAGCATGGAGCCCCACACAGGGCTCGATCTCACAGCCCTGAGATCATGACCTGAGCCACAATCATGAGTTGGACGGACAAGTCACTAACTGAGCCATCCAGGTGCCCTCCAAACGAACCAGCTCTTAAAGACATTTGTGAAACAGGGAAATTTGGATATCAAATTACATGAAAAAAATTATTAATATTTCCTAGGTTTGAAAATGGTATTTTCATTATAGTAAAGGATTCTTGCCTCTTAGTGACACATACTGAAGTTTAGTTAGGGGATACTTCAAGATGATATGGAGGGGGGGGTGTGCTTGTGTGTATGGAGGAGGAATAAATGAAACAAAATTGGTGAGAAGTTGCAAATGGCTGAACTGGGTAGAGAATATGTAGAATTTCATTTATGATTCTTTCTTCATTCACATATGCTCGAAAATTTCTATAATAAAAAGTAAAAAAATAGTGTTAAGACCAGACACTGTAACCATGTGAATGTGTTCCTGAATACAATAAACCACAGAACATCCTCATGATTAGATTTGTAGAGCTGCTGGCTTTTGTCAAAAGGACTTAGGAGTTGTATTCTGTGTGTCTGTAGCATTAACACCCTTGTGAAGATTAGCAAAAGTGCGGGAGCCATGTTGAAACCACATGCACCAAAACTCATCCCAGCTCTGTTGGAATCCTTAAGTGTACTGGAACCCCAAGTTCTCAATTACTTGAGCCTCCGGGCGACAGACCAAGAAAAGGTGAGTTGACGGCACATACGTATTGGTGAGTCTCAAGGAAGAAAAGCCTTGCTAATGTACTGAGTTCCATCTGAACAATCTTTCCAGTGTCCTTAGACAAAATCCATTACTCAAATGATACTTTCACCACTCTTGAAATAACTCCACACCTGTGACTTCATGCAGGGTGTGTTTTGGGGGGTCGGAGGGAGCACAGCGAGGGCTCACATAGTGTTTTGTGAATTGGATGAAAACTAACACTTCCATTCAAAAAATGCATTTCCATTTATTTAACACAGTTTTTTGTACATGTTTGTTTATTTTAGGGGTTGGTTCTCCACCTTCAGAGACCTTCTAAGGACCACTCCTGCCCTATAAGTAAAGAGGATTTGTATCTAGACTCTGGCATTGTCCAAAATTATTCTGCTTTTCAGAGATACTGTAGTTGCCTTGACTGATCAAAGTTTTTTAAAAAAAAATTGTAGATGAAACATTTACTGTGAAAAAATAATGCAGAAGGGGGAGGAAGTAATCCCCTAGGGGTCCCCTCTGCCCTAACGGGTCCCCACTGTCAGTAGCCTCCTGGGTCTGTTTTCAAAATTCCCTTGAAGTCACAGGCTACAAACACACTGATTTAAAAATAGACTGTGAATGTTGTTCTACGACTTGCTTTTTGTTATGGACAGTATTATCATATCTGTATATAGAGCTATTCCATTCTTTTTAATGCATACATAGTATTCTACAGTGAGGTGATTTCACATTTTGGACAGAGAGATTATGCAGCATCAAAGGTTGTGCCCGTTCTGTTTCCTCCACACCTTTGCCAACATTGAATAACATCAGTCTGATAAGCAAGAATCTCATTCTGATTTACACCTTCCTGTTACTAGGGCTGTCCGTTGTCTGATCGTATTACGTTAGTTCCTTACATTCTGTGAATTGTGTGTTTCTATTCCGTGCCTGGTTTTGTACTTGTTGGTGTTTTTACGTTGGTCTCTGTTTATTAGGACTGTCACACCTCTGTCATGTAGACTGCCAGTGCTTGCTCTCAGTTTGCTATTTGGTTTTTACCTTGGCTAAACTATTCTAATAACCGACCCTCTTTCCCTTTGCCTCTCATGTTGCTGTTTCTTCTCCATTCATCATTCTTTTCCTTTTCAGCAGTGGACTCGCCCTGGCTAGGTCCCCACAGTGTGTTTACTAGTGCTGAGAAGTAGGAAACAATGTCTAGCCCAAACTTTGCAGCCTTAGGCCTGTCACTTCTATATGTGTCCTTTTCCTCATTGACTCTGTGTGGCTAGCTAACCTCTCCTGCAGGGTCATTGTTAGACTGAAATACCTTTTACAAAGTTAAAGCAAAAAAAAAAGTATGACATTTTTTATTGCTTAGATACAATTTTTTAAAACCTTAGGTAGAAATTTATTTAGCCTATTCCCGTATTTAGTGGATGGAGAACCTGAGGCTCAGGCAGGCCAATGGCTTGTTCAGAGCCACGCTATGTTAATTTCTAACTGCAGTTAATTTCTAACTATTGTCTGAATTTCTCACCTGCAGTGAGAGGCTGCCTCATTGGTAATTGTTGAATGGAGCTCCAAAGAAATTAGAGTTGGACTTACCTTTGAGTTTGCTTTTACCTGTATATTATTTTTAAAAAATTTCCTCTGGAAGTAAAGCCCTTTTATGGGAGTGTATGTGGGTTCTTCTTAATTGATCGAATATGCTGAGTGACTTGGATTTGTGTCCTCAGGCTGCGATGGATAGTGCTCGACTCAGTGCTGCCAAATCCTCTCCCATGATGGAAACAATCAACATGGTCAGTGCCTAATATAATAAGAAAGTTTGTTTTTTGCTTACCTTAGAGTGTAATTTTTCAGTCTTCACGGCCCATTAAATGAAGTAGAGATTTAAGGGATGAGTCAAACAGCTATTGACTCTAGTTTTTTCTTAGTACAGGTCTTTTTTTCTTCTTCCAGCTTATTAAATGGAATAAAACATTTTCCAAATACTTAGAATCCGTTAGTCCAGATTTGTGTTACATAGAAGAACAGTATATTAAAAGATTTCTCTATAAATCTCTTATCTTTTTTGGCCTGTCTGCTTAGAAAGGTTCAGATAGTTGTGTGCCTGGGCATGGTCTTTGGGAGGACCTAGGAAGGTGTAAGCTGGAGGTGTTCAGTGAAGGTAGGTAGCATAAAAGATAGGGAAGGAGAACTGAGCAATGTTGAAATGTTTTAGTTGTAAGAAGGGATTTGCAGAAAAGATCTGCTTGGCGCTGAGGTTCTAAATTCTAAAGATCCTGGGTCACTAAAGTCTAGAGCCCGCTCTGCTGCACATACCCTGGAATGGTTAATTGACAACTCGTGAGCTATTGGAAATTGTTTTGTTAAGCAGATCGCAGGGCTGGACAAGAGAAGAAGATTTTTTTTAGTGCTTACTGGGGTACTATCACCAAAATTTGGTCTAAGGGTATTATGTCTTAGTTGGATTATTGAGGGGAAAAGGAATCTTAAATAAATAGGAATGGTTAGTAGACACCTTTTGGATATGCTCATTAATAATAGAAAATATGTCATTGCATTTTTAAAAACATAGTGTAGCAAATTTGGCTAAGAAGTTGGTTTGGTAGGTCAGGCCCACTGAAAGTCAGTTTTAACTAAACATGTTTTACACTAAACATGGATCAGTAAGGAGAAAGAGTAGGCCCAGAGAAATCCTTTCTTGCGGAATCCTAATTTATTTTCTCCTTTAGTAAGTCAGTGTTTTTTATGATTTTTTAAAAAGATTTTTATTTTTTTTGATAGAGCATGTGGGCGGGGCGAGGGGCAGAAGGGAAGGAAGAGGGACAGGCAGACTCCATGCTGAGCATGGAGCTGGACTCAGAGCTCAGTCTCAGGACCCTGAGATCATGACCTGAGCCGAAATCAGGGGTTGGACACTTAACTGACTGAGCCACCCAGGTGCCCCAATTTTTGTTTTAATGTTGAACGACTGATGAATGTTTTTTCTGTTTGTAGTACAGTGGTGGTTTTTATGTTGAAATCAGTGCAAAATGAACCTGGCAGTTTTTCAACTTGATGTCAAGTCCAGTGGGTACATATTTGACACAGCAGCTTCTACTTGATGATGTGGTACTGACTTCCTCGTTTTCTAGGGGTAACGTTATGTTACTCTTTTCCCAAAGTGCCTGCAGTATCTTGACGTGTCGGTGCTGGGCGAGCTCGTCCCGAGATTGTGTGAATTGATCAGAAGCGGTGTGGGCCTTGGAACTAAGGTAAGTACGTGTATTTCTTACAAGAGGAATTTGCATCTTCATTAGTTGGGGCCGCAAAAATGTGACTGCCATCATGTTTGAGATTCATATTTCTCTGTACAACTTAATATTTTACATTAACCATTTTGTTTCTCTGGTTGTACTAATAACTTAAAATATGTAGCTCACTCAGAATAGAAAACATGTGACTTATTCAATAAATAGTGTCTGACTTTTTTAGTGGGATCATTTCTGTCCCCTGGTTGCCGTGTACGTGCCCTCTGGGTCCCCGCCATGATCAGTCATTGATGGAAAGGCTCGTGTAGCTATCGAGGCACGGATGGTGGTTTTAGGTGGTGATTAGCATTTTCACGGGGGCTAGCAGGTATTTGGCTAGAAAAAGGTCTTCCTCTCCAAGATCTTTCAAGGATCAGACCCTGTCCCCACGCTTTAAAAGCCAGTTCACAGTTTTTCTCTTGACAAAATTAACACTTGCTTGCATTTTAACATTTTAGCATTTATAGATCAGGAGAAAGTTAAAGACTGTGCATGAAGTTTAGCACCCGGAGGTAACTGCTGTTAATATTCCACAGTGTTTTCCTCCGGTCTCTTTTCTGTGCGTGTGTCTGTGACAGCGTCCTCTTTAATGGCCATGGGGTACTCTCTCATGTGACTGTAGCATCATTTATATTAGTCCATCAAGGAGCATTGGATTTGTTTTCAGCTGTTTTGATATTAAACAGAGCACTGTGATGAAGGTCTTTGGACACATTGGAAGCTATTTCCTTTGGTTAAATTTTTAGAACTGTTAGAACAAGGATGGCCAAGTTGACCTATGTGACCCTCCCAAAAGATTGTATTAGTTTTCTTTCTTCCTTGTAGTGTATGTGAGAGCACACGTCTTCCTGCTGGAAGCCTTGAAAAAAAATCTTTGCATTGCAAACTTAAAATAAGGACCTTCCTCTTGCCAGATATGAATCCTCTTAGGCTTCGTATATTTCTCATCTTTAAATCACTGACACCTAAGACACAAAGGGTTTGAGAGACAGAACATTGTGACCATCAAATTTAGACCTTTGCCTTTGTAACCCTGTAGGGAGGCTGTGCCAGTGTCATTGTGTCATTAACTACTCAGTGTCCCCAGGACCTAACACCTTACTCAGGTGAGTTTGCCAAAACCATGTGTGATGATACTTTGGTATGCCCATGTCTTGTGTGATACGGTTTTTAAAAAAATTAAATATCATTCAGACAGGCTTGTGATCTGTATGGTTTTTCTCCCTTTAAACTCCCCCTTCTATCTTTGTTTCTTTGTTTGCAAGTGGTGCAGTGATGACCAAGTTTAACAAGTTTAGCAAGTGTTCACTGTTTTATAAGTATTAGATTAATTCTTACTGGCTATAAAGAGGTGAGAGTATCTGCCATTTTGTAGGCTTTGTTTACCATTTATACCTAATTTTACATCAGCATTTTTCTCTTCTTGGATTGACTCCTCAATGGGGCTAATGAACTTTATGTACCTAGCTCTCATGTTTGCAACTTTCCCCACAATATTCTAGGCACAGATTAATGTTTAATTTTGTATTGGGCGCGAAAGGAAGCAAGTGCATAGTACACAAGTAACATACAAGGGTTCTAAACAGGGTTAAGTTTGTTTTGGTTGAACATTTGGTCAACCAAGTATCAGATTTTTCTTCATTATTTTTGATAGGTAAACTTATGAGTGCTTTGCTTAGTGGCCTGACAGATCGGAACAGTGTAATTCAGAAATCTTGTGCATTTGCCATGGGCCATTTAGTTCGGGTGAGTTGAATTTCTCATTTAATTAAGTATTTATACTTTGATAATTATAAAGAAATAAATAGCGGTTGTTTTCTTTTTCAGACCTCGAGGGATAGCAGCACCGAGAAACTCCTGCAGAAGCTTAATGGCTGGTACATGGAGAAAGAAGGTACCTTTATTTCCTTCTCTCTAGTATTTTTATTTTATTTTATTTACTAAAGATTTATTTATTTTAGAGAGAGAGTGCACTCATGAGTTGGGGGACAGAGGAGGGGGGGAGAAACGGGCTCCCTGCTGAGCTGGGAGCCAGATGAGGGGTGGACTCCATCTCTCCACCCTGAGATCATGACCTGAGCCGAAAGCAAGAGTCGGACCGTTAACTGACTGAGCCACCCAAGCGCCCCTCTGTTATTTTTAATTTAGATGTTAACAGTCTAGTAAAACAATACAAACCGGGTTTTGCCATCTGTGATATTATGTGCTTTGCTAGGAACATTGGGCTGATGTTACTGATATGTTTTGCTTTGGTGCAAGCTGAGCAATAGTTTGTTTACATCAGTTAGTCGCCCTAGCCACAGTAAGTATCATCAAGATGACTCGATTTCTGTTCCTCTTCAGAACCCATCTATAAGACCTCTTGTGCTTTGACCATCCATGCTATTGGACGGTACAGCCCCGACGTGCTGAAGAACCATGCCAAAGAAGTGCTGCCTTTGGCATTTCTGGGCATGCATGAGATCGCCGAGGAGGAGAAATCAGAGAAAGAAGAGTGTGACTTGTGGACTGAAGTGTGGCAGGAAAACGTACCTGGTTAGTAATCAGTACCTGTGAATTCATCCTGTTTCTTAAGAACCACAGCTGGAGTTCTTACTCCTCTTTTTCATTTATAGACTCATAGTTACTTTCCCAGGACCTTAACGGTATGTGTCCCATCTGGTTTTAAGCCTGTCCAAATTGCTGCCTTCTCAAGGTTGATGCTCAGCTCTTCTCTCTCCTCCCTCATTGCTGCCCATGTGAGAGAATAGAACCTCTGCCCCAGCGAAGTAGAGCTTTACCGATTTGAGTTGGGAGTGAGTGGTGATTTGATGTTGGCTTAGAGTATCATTTTAGAGTGATGCTTCTTCTGTACTTCACCTTCACATGTATAAATGGATGATGACCATTTGCATGACACCCTCCTGTGGGCATATTCAAGTTCATAAAGTCCTACTGTTGTAAAGATATATCACAACACTATTCTCTTTCTCTTTCAGAGAGTGGTGTGATTTAACCATTGAGAATTATTGCTTTAGACTGATGGTCACTGACTTTTTTTTCAGATTAAAAAAAAAAACCAGTTAATTCTTTTTGTCACTTAAAAGTTGCTTTGATTTTGCTTTTCATAACCTAGGTTCCTTTGGTGGCATTCGGTTATACCTGCAGGAGTTGATTACCATTACCCAGAAGGCTTTGCAGTCTCAGTCTTGGAAAATGAAAGCCCAGGGTGCAATTGCCATGGCATCAATTGCAAAACAAACCAGCTCCTTAGTACCTCCATATCTGGGAATGATACTGACCGCATTACTGCAAGGCCTAGCTGGAAGAACATGGGCAGGAAAGGTAAAGGAACCATTCATGCCCAGTTAAATTTAAGGTATCCTTAAAGGATTATGACTTCATCTTTCATTTTCTATAAAAATTAGAATCTGGTTTTGTGGGATGCCAGGTGGATGGTTTTTGTGAACCAGATTTCCTAGCCAATGGGAAGCTTTGGGTAAACCTTGTCTGATTAAATATGCTATTTCATCAAAGTGTAACCCACGTGTTTTTGAGTACTGCACAGTAATGCTGGGGGTTGATTTTTATTTATCGTGTTCAGCTTTCCAAGAGAGGTCTTAAATCACTTGGTCACCATTTTGTCCCTGTTGACCTCGTGAACAGATTAGGATTGGGCACATGTGAAGCTGAGTAGCGAGGCAAGCTATGTCTAAACCTGGAGCTGAGGATGCCCATCTCTGAGGCCTGTGAATTAGTCATGTTATACACAAGGGTGCTAGCGGGATACTTATAGTGAACGCTTCGTGGGGGAGATGAGGTTGTGGCAGCATATCACAATGTCCTTGATGTTGTCACAGTCAGTAGTGGCCAACGCTGTACTGGAGGAGAGGTGTTGGACTGGGAATCAGCATTCTGTGATTGACATGTCCACCTGTTGACCTTGGGCAAGTCAGGTCTCTAGGCTTTATGAAATGGAGATGAAGACAGTTGTCCTGCTCTTGTGGTTTGGAGTACAAGTCTGTAGATGTGCTTGTTAAATAGTAAAGTGCATTAAAGATAAGATGACTCTGCTTAATTTTTGTCCTCATAGTTATTAAGTATTCCTGAGGTAATGGAGTCATAGTACATGGGATGGAAATGACACCTGTGTGCTTAACAGTGTTCCCTCATCTTTCAACCCTTTAGGAAGAGCTGTTGAAAGCCATTGCCTGTGTGGTGACAGCTTGCAGGTAAATGTTCTTTCAGTGAAGATGCCATTTCTTAAGCTGAACCCCAAAGCTGGAGTCCTTGTTAACTGTCCCGATGCATTTGTGTGGCTCCCATAGTGCAGAGCTGGAAAAGCCTGTGCCCAGTCAGCCCAGCACAAAGGAGATTCTCCGGGCTGTTCTGAAGGAGTGTTGCAAAGAGAATCTTAAATACAAGATCGTAGCAATCAGCTGTGCGGCGGATGTCTTGAAGGCCACCAAAGAAGACAGATTCCAGGAGTTTTCTGACATTGTCATACCTCTCATCAAGAAGGTAGTGATAACCTCTATCCTCTCAGCTCCAGTTCAGACTTAAAAACTAAAATTTAGAAAGAAAAGGAAGGAAGATTTTCCTGGCATCCTCTTATTTTATTTGGATTAGTGTAGCTGCAAATAGGAAATCCCAAAGTATCATGGCCTCAAACAAGATAGAGTTTTGTCTGTCACGTAATAGTTGAGGCTCTTCACAGCTCCGCCTTCCCTGGAGTGTGGCCATTGTCATTGTGGTGCGTGGTGTCACTGCCTTCCGGGCGGGTAATGGCAGAGGAGATGGAGAGAGGATGAAGGATCGAAGTTGGCACATCTGTTCTCTCTCAAGGAGAGTTCTCTGACATTGCTGCATGGTACCTGCACTTCTATTTCATTGGCCACTTCCTCACCAGTTAGCCACAGTTCTGCACAGGAGGCTAAGGAAGGCAGTCCTCCAGGGGTCTGCCCTCCGTGGGAGGATGGGAGAATGGCTGGTTCTTCTTAAGCAAAGCGGAAAGATGAGTTTGTTGCAGGGGTTTCAACCTGCACGCGGGGAAACTCAGGGCTGTGGGGACAGTGACTTCCAAGAATGAGTGTCGGAGTGAATAGACAGTCTCTGACGTAGTGGTGATGTGCTCTGCCCTTTAAGGGTGTGCAGAAGCCGCCCCAGGCATCCTAGAGTGAGTACTGGGAGCTCAGTGGGCCACTGTTAATTGTCTCTGCCATGTATTGAGGGACTTTGGTCAAAAAGACTTTGGTTTCATTTGGAAAATGAAGTACTCGTTTGTAAAGGTTGGGCACTGCTTCAGAGAAAAAAAGTTATCGTTTATTATCTTTGTGTGTGTGTGTGTGTGTGAAACACGAAATATTTTAAGTAGCATTTTTATTTCTTGTGTTGCCGCCAATGTGCAGTTTTCTTTCAACAGTAAGGCTGTTTAAATAATTTCTGTTACATAATGATAGTACATGGATTTGGGAGACTTGTGTTTTCAATTGATTATATCACCAGCTAGCTGGATGAGTCACTTCTCAGCATGTTTCCCTTTCTTATTAAGAAAGAGTTTGGGTTTAGAGGATTATTACCAAGTTCTTGCATCTTTAATCCCATGATTCTAAAGCATGTCTTTTTATGTTATGTTTAAAATCCTACATATACAGTATTTTTTTCACTTTTCCTAACAGAGTCCTTTAAAGGATTTTCCAAATTTATTAGAGAGGTGTAGTATTTCTGTAACAAATTTTGTTTTACAAATAGGAAGGCCCATGGTAGAGAATTTAGTATTTAGTTCTTGGTTAACATCTGCTCCGGTACCGATTGTTTTGCAGTACACCTGTAACTTTGACAGAAAATAAGTTTTGCTTTCCTTTGCTTTGATGTATCCTAGAACTCCCCTGAAAACACTGGTGTTCGGACAACCAAGAATGAAGATGAGAATGAGAAGGAAAAGGAGCTGCAGCTGGAGTCTCTGCTGGGAGCCTTCGAGAGCCTGGGCAAAGCCTGGCCCCGAAATGTGGAGACCCAACGTAAGCCCACGGCCTGCATATGAAGAAGTGCTGTCGCCAGAGGTTACTGAATGAAAGCAAGGATGTTCTGTGTGACAGATCACAGTTATCGTTTGTTGTGTAGTGAGAATCCAGTGTAAATTGTACTCCTACGTGAGCAGATGATCTCGCTGACTACTCTTACTGGGTTGGCGAGGGCTGCTGCAGGAACAAAGCACCATGGGCCGGGTGGCTTCAGTGACAGAAATGATTTTCTCACAGTTCTGGAGTCTGGGAGTCTGGGATCAAGGTGTTGGCAGTGTTGGCTGCTTCTGAACCCTCTCTCCTTGGCTTGTAAATGGCCATCCGTGTCTGAGTCCTAATCCCTTCTTATTACAAGGACACCAGTCAGACTGGATTGAGGCCCACCCTTTACAGACCCTGTCCCTGTCTTTCAGTACGGTCACCTTCTGAGGTAATTGGCGTTAGGACTTCAACATATGAATTTGGGGGACACAGTTCAACCCGTATCAATCATGATACATTTTATGTAGATAGTTTGGCCATAAAAAGAATTCTGGTACTCTTTACGTAAATGCTCTGTTCTGAGGAATCTGTAGAATTTTCACTAGTGGGTTCTTTTCATGTCGAAATTAAGGGCCTTGTTACCACATCTTCAATAAAGAGGTAAAATCTGTATTTCACTGAGAAACTTGCAACTTTTTGAGAGATTTTTAAATTGAACATGTATTTCCAAAGGATTAAGTAAGTAACCACTAAACCTTTGTTGTTGATTTAGGTTGTAGTTCATTCATAGGGCCTTAAACATGGGACGACGCTGCTCCTCAGTTTGCCTGGTGGGGCTTCCTGCAGTGCACCCTGCTGAACATCTCAGTATTCTCAAATGTTTTACAGAATATTACTGATTATTCAGGACTGGATATGTCTAAACTCGGACTTAAGGTTGTCTTTGAGCCTTGCCATTCTTTGTGTGAGCTTTATACGGCATGTTTGCTATGTACTGGAAGGATTTTCCAAAAAGATGGAACTTTGTTAAGTGGCCTTATTTTTTGGTATTACGTTGAGTACCGCAGCGGAAGTTCACTCTATTGACATCATTAGGACTCCTAATTTTTGCTTGATAGGTAGAAAAGTTAAAGTAGCAAATTCTATAAAAAAAGATGACATACATCTCAAAACAAAGCAGTTTATTTTCATAGAAGGCATAGGAATGTACATTCATTTGCTAGTTATTGAGGGGAGGGCCAAGGCCTTTGAGAATTGAACTGTTCCACACTGGCTTCTTAATGCACATTTACAATTTCCGGTTTCTGTTTCTTTATAGTGGAAAAAGAACTTATAGTTTCTTACGAAAGAAATCAAGTGCAACATTCTTCTAGATTTTTACCACCATTCATCATTTGTGAACCATACTAAATTTTACAGCATTTAAGAAATAACTACTTTGTTGAGCTTTATACTCCTTTTCATCAGTTAGCATAATAGTAATTATGTAATTATAACAAGTGCAGTCGGCATAACATGTTTGGAATAGGCATAACGTGTTTGGAATAGGCATAACGTGTTCGGAATAGGCGTTGTTGTCTCTTGATAAGCCAACCAGGCGCAGAAGCTTGGACGTGTCCCAAGTCGAGTTCCCTGCCTCCCGAGTTCTGCTTTCTCTGGCTATCACTCAGGGTATCTTACAGGGAAAGGTAGTGTGGTTAAGATTCTGTGTTCATTCCTTGGAGAGCCAACATTTTTGAACAGGGGCAGGGTGGGGGGTGTTCCTGGCCAGGGAAATTTGGGAATTGGGCACAAAGTCAGGCTGAAATTATTTTGAGATTTCATGGCTTTAATTAAAGGCATTTGCTATTTTATTTTTTTCCTCTCTCCTACTCTCCTTTCCCTGTCCCTCTGTCCTTCTCTGCTCCAATTTCTCTCTGTCCCTGTCTGTGTCCCCCACTTGCTCTGTCTCTTGTCCCTGCCCATTCTCTGCCCTGCTTTCTCCAGGTTGTTACCATCGGGAGCTGTGCAAGTTGCTATGTGAACGGCTAAAACTGAGCACGTGGAAAGTGCAGCTCGGAGTCCTACAGTCCATGAACGCCTTTTTTCAGGGGTAATTTTGCTTCTAGTTCACTCATTTGTTTGTCTCTCCTGCCCCAGTAGCATTTTATAGCGAATCAGTGGAATTATTTAATTAATTTATTTTATTAACATATAATGTATTATTTGTTTCAGGGGTACAGGTCTGTGATTCAACAGTCTTGCACAATTCACAGCGCTCACCACAGCACATACCCTCCCCAGTGTCCATCACCCAGCCGCCCCATCCCTCCCACCCCCCTCCCCTCCAGCAACCCTCAGTTTGTTTCCTGAGATTAAGAGGGAATAATTCTTTTGTTTTAAAACTGAAAAGCTGCAATGACATCAGAAAGTGATATATGCAGATAGAAATTATTGGTGCCAGAAAGGTTTTAGAATGTGTCTTCATAACTAGCAATTTGTATCTTGTTTTCTGATTTGTACAGATTAATGATTTTGGAAGAAGAACATGCAGATCCTGAGGCTTTGGCTGAAATTCTCCTTGAAACTTGTAAATCAATCACATACTCTTTAGGTGAGTGTGGTGAACTGACAGTGATAAGGAGTCCTCTCATTTTAAAGCCCCAAAAGTGAAGCTTCAGATGTTCCCTCCATTGTGCTCAGAGCTAGATTTATGGAACAGCTGCTGAGCTACTTCATCTACTTGACCTTGGCCCCACACTGTGGTATATTAGTCTGGAGCTGTAATTTAGGATTTTAACCCCTAGATTGGGAAAACGTTTGTGATAGGTATTTTTTTTTTTTTTACCCTTATTTGGAAATAATTTCAAACTTACAGAAAAGCTACAGTTATAGTACATATACCTGTATATCCTTTTTTAAAAAAGATTATTTGACACAGAGCGAGAGCACAAGCAGGGGGAGTGGCAGGCAGAGGCAGAGGGAGAAGCAGGCTCCCCACAGAGCAGGGGGGAGCCCGATGCGGGGCTCGATCCCAGGACCCTGGGATCATGACCTGAGCCGAAGGCAGTCGCTTAACCAACTGAGCCACCCAGGCGCCCAGTATCTGTATATCCTTTACCCAAAGTCACCTGTTAATATTTTGTCCCAGTTACTTCGTCATTTGTACTTCTGTGTACGTATTTTTTTCTGGAACCATCTGACAGCATGTTGCTGACGTCATGGCCTTTTACTCCTGACCTCTTCGGTGCGCCACCGTCGATACCATCGCAGTACCGTTACCAGCCGTCGGTCATATGACGCTGACGCAGTGGGCTTAATCACATTTTTTCCATTTATATTTTAGGTTCAGTTGATTTGACAGTGTTCTTTTATAGACTTTCTTCCCCTCCCCTCCAGTGAGGAACCCAGGATTATTCATTGATTTTAGCTGTACAACAGCTAAGCAGTCTTTTTAATTTCCTTGAGTCTAGGACACTTCCTCAGCCTTCCTTTACCTCACGTGACATTGACAATTTTGAAGAAAAGCCCCCCTCCCCCCCGCACCGGTCTTGTTAAAGCTAGAGTGTTTCTCATTTGGTGTTTGTTTGATGTATGCTCACGATTGGATCCAGGTTATGAGTTCCCAGTTGGGATACTCCGAAAGTGAGGCCGTGTGCTCTCACTTCAAGAGGCACAGAGTGTTCATGTGCCCTACTTGGCGATGTTAATTTTGATTACCTGGCCAAGGTACTACTCAGTTTTCTTTATTGTGTAGTTACTAAATTTCTCCCTTGTGTCTGATAAGCGGCCTGTGGGAACACACTTTAAGACCATTCAGACACCCTGCTCCTCTTCTAAAGTGTGTCTAACCAGCAGTCGGAAGATACTTCAAGACCATGCAGATACACTGCTCCTTTTCAAAACATCCTCTTTAGACCATGCATCCGTGGTTTTTCCCTGAACCAGTTTTTACTAAGATTTTCCAACTCTGGCGCTTTCTCCATATCTGCCATTCGGCAAACAAGATCCCTCCTCTCCCTACCTCTTCATTTATCTGTTAACAGTACTGATTTGTGGATTTTCTCCCCCCCCCGTTTATAATTAATTATTTTCCTTAATTTTTTGCTCAGATTGTTCCAGATTTGGCCAGTGGAAGCACCTTTAAGCTGATTCCTATGTCTTATTGGCAGGTCACTGTCATCCTTCTAGGCACCTTTGTACTTTGTAGCATAAAAAGGATGTTATAAGCTCACCCTGTGCTTTCCTTGCCTCAGCTTTGGCCGTGTATTAATTTTTTCTGTAGACAGTTTCACACTGAACAAGATGCCGTGTCTAGAATAGACACCAGAGACACCTATTTCAGTTGCAACTCTTGGAGGTAGCCTGCCTTTGAATAAAAAACTGGCTGCCAAGACACTAGTCCTTGCAGGGTCTCAGCCAGGTGTCCCTGATTGCCCTTAGCCCTCTGGGTTCTGTAATGTTCTCTCATAAAATGAGGAAGTCAGGGAAACCTAAAGATCTTTCTTAGGTATCATGTGATGACAACTCTGTGTTTGAGATAGTGTCCTTTGATTTCTCACTTCTAAAATGGGTCCTCGAAATATTGCCATCTGTTGTGGTGATTGGTATATTGGGTATATGACAGTTACATTGGTATATTGGTATATGACAGTTTTTTGTTTTTTGTTTTTAAGTAAGGAATATGGACACGTAACGCACTTCAGGTATTTGATGATAATAAGCAAAGTGAAGCTTACTTAAGAACAGGTGTATCTTTCCCTGAATTTGTAATTTCTGAATATCTTTCTTCCAGTAACACTAACTTAATCTTGGAGGTTCTGTTTGTAAGGCGTATAAAACAAATAATGTGAATATCTGATTTTCTTCTTAGAAAATAAGACCTACTCATCTGTGAGAACAGAAGCTTTATCTGTGATAGAATTACTGCTTAAAAAACTTGAAGGTGAGTTCTTGATTCTTCTGATTAGAGGAGGGCCAGAAAGCCAGGATACTTTATGGCATATATTTTAGAAATTTTTTCCTGCTTTTGTTTTTAATAAGTGTATACTCTAAAATACAAATTAGTACATGTGAGTGAGATCTACAAAGCTAAAACCTTTAAATTTTATTAAGTGTTGAAATTTGGTACTCTTTCATTTTATATACTTCTAACGTATTATGAAGCTACAGTTATGTTGAAATAAAAAAGCTCTCTTTCCACCATGACTCCTGATGTAATCTGGGTCACTTCCAGTGGCAAAATGGGGCTCCCAGTACACATGCCGAGAAACAGAGTGATCCCTGAAGAGTGGGGTTGGGAAAACATTTTAACACTTACCTACCCAACTCATCAAATTTGACGGCAGTTTGCTTAATCTTTTTTTTTTTCCTCTTTTCCTTTTTTTTTTTTTAAACCTTTTATCAAAAAGCAGATTTCTTCTAATGATAAAAGAAAACTGCTCTCATTTTTCCAGTGGGGTATTTCAAAAGGAGGCCACTTTTGTTCTTTCTCTTCTTTTTTAATTATTCTAAGCCTATAGATTAAGAATTGAGAAGATGGAACGGTTTTCTCTAGAGTCTTTATTTGCTATTTCTACATGTCTTTCTCTCTGCTTAGTAATTAAAGCACCTCCCCCCAAGGTTCCATGAAGCAGGCCTTTTAGAGCCAGTAACACTACGCACCTCATAATCTTTTCCTTGTTGAAATAAAAGAGCTAGGCACTTAGTCACATCACTGAATTTTCAGTTAGCCAGATACATACGAATGTATTCTAGATGAGGAAAATGAGGCTAAACAGCAAAACAACTTGCTTGAAACCTTATCACTAGAAAGTGGCAGAACCTCATAGACAACTTTTAGGATCTGGTATACTTTCTGAGTTTCTAAAATTTTCAGTATGTATATAGATTTCTGGTGCTTTAAAGAAAGGAGTAATTGTTGTCTGTTGTCTGTTTAGACTGACTTGGCAATTATGGGAAATTTATGAAAGGAGTAAAAGTCTGTTCAGACTCACTTGGCCATTATGAAATTTATTCAAGATTTTTTTACTGAGCATATTTTATAAAGAGTTTTTTTTTTGTGTTAAATGACTTTTTTGTTACTGTGTGCTTTGCCTTGGTAACTCCTCCTTCCCACTTTGCTTCAGCATCCCTAGATTCTCTCTGTCCCACCAGTGCTGGGGCAGAGGGTGAAACTCCCTGACACGCTCTCGGATTATTGTCAATAATTAGGTTTTGAGGTACCTATTGAACCTCTTCTATACCAAACTGTTATCAGGGGGTTGCTTTGCATTTATTTGGGGGATAGGCTATATGGAAGAAAAGCAGAAAGAATAGTGTTTAGGTTTTTTGCTTGCTTGTTCTGTAAGGATTCTATTTTTCTTCTTTTTCCATTCAGAATCTAAACAGTGGGAGAGTTTGACATCTGAGTGCAGAGTGCTCCTAATCGAGTCTTTAGCTACTATGGAGGCAGACAGCAGACCTGAGCTGCAGGAGAAAGCATCATTACTGAAGAAAACACTTGAAAATCTGGAATAAATTAGAAGGGGAAGAAGGAAACAAGTGCCATGTTCATTGGGGGTTGAAATGGTGGTATTCTTTGAAAAACCAAGTGGGGAAAAGTAAAGATTAATCTGTAGCATGCATCATTCCTTGGCTGAAATAAAAAAAAAAAATGCCTTAAATTTTGTTCCTTATTAGCTTTATTTTACTTGATTTTTTTTTTTAAAGATTTTATTTATTTATTTGACAGAGACACAGCGAGAGAGGGAACACAAGCAGGGGGAGTGGGAGAGGGAGAAGCAGGCTCCTCGCTGAGCAGGGAGCCCAACGCGGGCCTCGATCCCAGGACCCTGGGATCATGACCTGAGCCGAGCCGAAGGCAGATGCTTAACGACTGAGCCACCCAGGCGCCCCTATTTTACTTGATTTTTAAAAGTGTCTGGGCCTAGTGAGCTTAATGGGACCTTGGATGTTTGAGAGGTGGTTGTTGGTGAAACTGACAAATAGTTATGAAAAGAATTAAAGCTGTTATTAAAGCAATAGGCAGAGTTGCAGAGCAATCTGGATAAAAGTCTTAGAACTGCATCCAAAGTAAATAAATTACTTTAGGAAGGGACTCTGTAACTCACTTAGTTTAACCCCCTTGTTTTACGCCTCCATGAGGCTAGGAGATGACACAGCTTCCGACCTGTGGCCTGTGTGGAGGCTGGGACCCAGGGGTTAGATGCCCTGCCCGGTGCTGCCCCTGGCCTGCCCGAGAAGCTCCTGAGATGAGGTGTGCACAACAGTCCTTGCACCGGAAGCCGACTGACCCGTTGCCTGAGTACCATGGGATTCCTGAAACTCAGAAGCTGAACGCTGAACAGATTGTTTAGATGATCAGTTTTTAGAAAATGATTGTTTAGCGTCTTCACAGGTTGAAAGAGAGACTTTGGTCTCCATGGGATTAATTCCAATCGTCCTTTTACAGGCGGATGAAAGCACGTTGGGACAAGATTGCTTCTTCTGTCTGTATCTGCGGTTGCCTATTTTGCAAAAGCCAAATCAACAACAAAATCATGACCGCTTTGGTTTAGACCATTTATAATCTCAAAACTGTGAAGATGACTTAAAATTTTCCACCCATTTTTAAGCTAACAGTTTGATTATGGAATAGGAGGGCAAACCTCTTAATTAGCCATTTGGGAGTAACATGATATCACTCAAAGTAAACAACTGCAGCTAGGGTTTTTTTTTGTTTTTTGTTTTTACTGCTCTACCCCTGCCTAAGGGTGTAGGGTCAGGGGGAAAACCAAGTCTAACGCAAGTATTTATGGTCAACTGACAACTCTAGCTCACCTTGGATTCCAAGCACAAAATTGGTTTTACAGTTTCCAGGGTGGAAACTCCATGGTTATTATTTTTGGTGGTCTCTATAGACCATTGTATTGACTGTGACCATAATAAAAATAACTTCTTACATCTTGACCCAGAAATTGTGTGTGTGTGTGTTTGGGTGTGTGTGTGTGAGAGGGAACGAATATAAAATCTTTAACTGAAATAAATGTTTTGTAAAATAATACACACTCTTCACTTGATCTTAGCCAAAAGGCCAAGAAGCGATAGTAATACACACTCTTAACTATGTGTAATATACTTTGATCCCTTCCCCCCACAACCATTTTAAATGCTCTTCAGACCCACTAAATTCATTTCCTGACTTATAAATGTGTTGCAATGCACAGTTTGAAAAAACACTGCCATAAATAGTACTTAGACTTGGCTGGATGTACCGTGTTCCGGGGTTGCTTCTGATTTGGAAAGGGGGGTTAGGAATGAAAATCTAGGTGTCTTATTATCAAAACATCCTCTTAGATGATACTAAATATAATTGTGGGTTTTAGTAGCATTATGAATTGTAAGGAGCCTCTCATGGACTCTCACTTAAGAATGGCTTGTGCTTGGAGGGAAAATCCACTTTGGCTATTTTTCAGAAAGCGTGTGGCCTCATAGAATTTGGTGTTTTCCAGTTCAGTATTTCCCCCTCTGCTGAGTGCCCTCTGACTTTGATTTACAGGACATGGGATACGCCTCTGAGGTAAGAATGCCATGCAGGTCAGCTGTCTTCTGAAAGTAAGAGGGTGAGGGCAAGAATTGTGCTCTCGGAGTGTTTCACCTCATCAAGTTTTATGCTATTTAAACTTTTTGTTATTTACTACTGGGAATTTCCCATGGTGCTGAGAGTGGTGCTGACCCTTAAGCCTTTGTGCGTAGTGCTACTGAGTTCACTTATTGTCTCTTTCTATAAGCACAATTCCTATTTACACTCTTAATGCCTTCCCCTCGACCAGCCAAGTCATTGGCATGACCGGTAATGTGAAATCATGGTGTCCCATTGCAGCGTGTGTTGGGTGGGCACATATTTATTAAAAGGATTAATAACTGAGAGTTTGTCATTTTGGGTTGTTGATACTGGTGAACCAATGGCAAAAGGACCCACGCGTGTTTATGTCTTTGGTCCTCATTCTCCAAAGCTCTCTGGAACTGATTTTTACTATTTTTTCCCCCTGGGAATATTCAGTGCTACTTGTCATACAAGCATCTGATTTGGAGAGCCTAATTACCGAACACCTTACTCTTGAAATTAGTGCACTTAGATAGAGCTTCACAAAATTATTAGGTATGTGAAAAGGAGGGACCCGAAGTTTGGCAATTGGAAATCAAAACAAGGAAAGTAGCATGAAGTTGTGTTTTCAGTGAGAAAGAGCAGGAGTTTCATTAATGAGTGTTTGTGTCCCATTTACAACTGCCTGTGACAGTCTACCTGCCGGTAAGACTGACCGCCGCCAAATCCCCAAGGCTCTCCCCTTCCATCTTTTCCTTGTGTGTGCACCAACAAGAAAAAAGACGTGACCTTGTTGATCTGTGCTCTGCACTGTGTGGCTTGCCCTTCGGGGGGCATTTCTGCAGGCTGTTGCCACAGTCTACTCATGCTTCTGGTTAGTACAGGGGGTTATTTCGACACTGGAACTCATTGTAATGTACAAACCGCCGTTAAATGGATGTATATGTAACAGACTTTTGTATTTTATACACAAAGTCTTCATAGACTCCTTTGCAATATGTGTTGAGCTAGTTAAGCATGTGATCGACCTGTTTGAAAGGAACATCCTACCCATGCCCAAGAAGATACTAAGTGATAAATAAAACCTGCATGATCAGTTCTTCTGAAGGAGTGCACTGATTTTTACTGGTTCTCTAGGGAAATAGTTCAACTTCCAGGGAATTGACTGGTGACATTTTAAAAACCGAAAAAGGCCCTATTGCCTGCCTTATCCTGAGCTACGTCCCTGAAGCAGACATTGTTGGGTTAACTGGAAGTCCCAGAGCAAAGCAGAAACAAAGGCAGGACACCTGAAAAATGGCAATCAAATATTTGGAGAGAAGTAATCGTTGAAAGATCGATTATTTATTTATTTTTGAGAAAAGTAATCCCAGGTGAACAAATAGAAACAGGCAGTTCTGCCTTTGACCAAGATTGATGGACATGGCTATGGACATAAAATGTCAGACATCCCGTACGGTAACCTGCCAGACAAATCTTGACACTGGAAGATGGGCTTGAGAGTTACCTTGCTTTACCTGTAGTCGTGGCCAACAAACCCACGTCACATCGTTCTCTTCTGCTTCCTTTTCCCCTAAATGCAGGTTCCAGTTTGATGGATTGGATTGCTTTTTTTATTTAAAGTGGA
This sequence comes from Zalophus californianus, assembly GCF_009762305.2. Classification (NCBI taxonomy): domain Eukaryota; kingdom Metazoa; phylum Chordata; class Mammalia; order Carnivora; family Otariidae; genus Zalophus; species Zalophus californianus. Next base: position 22,198,349 of record NC_045607.1, read on the forward strand.
AAATCATGATGCTACAAAAATTAGAAACAATCAGCCTTTCCAACAATGCCTATTTAAAATTTTAAGTGTTTATCTTAAGAAATGACACATTTCTTTTACATTTAACGACTGTTGATAAAGTTGCCTTTAAAATACAAAAGACAGGGCAAAAAGAGGTCATGGTTGAAGGATACCTAATTTTTGTTTGGGTATTTCTGAAAAGAGTATTTTAAAATCAGTTTTGGGTATTAGCAGTTAGATATCTAATTATATTATGCTACTTTTGATTCCAGACCTGTCTTCAAATACAAAATCTCTTCTAAACATCAGTTGAAGCGAATATTTTTTGAGTGTTTGTTTTATTTCAACACTATAAAGATTTCCAGTGTGATAACCGGTCATTCAAATTTTTATTTCCCTAGATGTACCCTTTTTTTCTGGCTTCTTCCACGATTTTCTTTATTTTTGGATTTCAGCACTTTATGATATGCCAAGGTGTACCTTTTTTGGTATTTATCCTGTTTGAGGTTTGCTTAGATTTTTGAATTACTAAATTTTTGTGCTTCACCAAATTTTGGATATTTGGGGCCATTATTTACTCAAAAGTTTTGTGGGTTTTTTTTTTTTCTTGTGCTATTTGCTCCCTCTTCTCTTCCTGGGACTCCAATTAAAGCTATGTTAAATCATCTGATCCTGTTCTAGGGGCACCTGGGTGGCTCAGTCGGTTGAGTGTCTGACTTGATTTCAGCTCAGGTCATGATCTCAAGGGTCCTGGGATAGAGCCCGGGTCCCGTCAGGCTCTGTGCTCAGCGGGGAGTCTGCTTGAGGATTCTCTCTCTCCATCTTCTGCCCCTCCCCCTGCTTGTCCTCTGTCTCTCTAAAAAATAAATAAATAAAATCTTTAAAAATATCATTTGATACTGTTCTACAGATCTCAGGCATTTAAAAAAAAATCCGTGTTTAAGTTCACTGACTTTGTTTGCTATGTCCATTCTGATATTAAAGACCATCCTGTGAATTTTTATTTCAGATATTGTTTTAAGTTTTAAAATTTCCGGGCACCTGGGTGGCTGAGTCGTTAAGCGTCTGCCTTCGGCTCAGGTCCTGATCAAGTCCCACATCGGGCTCCCCGCTCAGCAGAGGGTCTGCTTCTCCCTCTATTCCTGCTCTCTATCTCTCACTCTAAGATAAATAAAATTTTTTTTAAAAAAGTTTTAAAATTTCCATTTGATTCTTTTTTATATTCTTTTCCTAATATTTCCAAGCTTTTCATTCATTACGAGGTTAATTTTAAAGTTCACAAAGCAGGGTGCCTGGGTGGCTCAGTTGGTTAAGCGACTGCCTTCGGCTCAGGTCATGATCCTGGAGTCCCGGGATCCAGTCCCGTGTCGGGCTCCCTGCTCAGCAGGGAGTCTGCTTCTCCCTCTGACCTTCCTCCCTCTCATGCTCTCTATCATTCTCTCTCTCTCTCAATAAATAAAAATCTTTAAAAAAAATTCTAAAGTTCACAAAGCATACTTATAATAACTATTTTTAAGTTCTTCTCTGACAGTGACACATCTGGGTCATCTTGGGTTTGGTCTCTGTTGATTGTCCCCCACCCCAACCCCGCTGACCCACCTTTTCCTGGTTCTTCATATGTCCAGTGTTCTGGGATTATATCCTGGACATTGTGAATGTTATGTTGAAGAAAATCTGGACTCTATTAATATTCCTCCAGTGAGGTGCTTTTCTTTTGGTAGGCAATAAACAGGCTTAGACTCAAACTGCAAACTGTCTTACCTTTGGTGGGTAGCAGTTCAAATGTCAGTTCAATTCTTTTTTTTTTTTCTTAGTGGACCTGTTTGCAATCTACTCTGCAACATGTGTGGTTTCAGAGGTCAGCCAGAGACTTGGGTAGAGTTTATGCATAGAATGTGGAGCTTCCCCATCTGCCTTTTTTCTTTCCTGAATTTTCCCTTCACTTTCTGTCTTGGGCTCTGCCTCCCTCAGGCTGGAAGGAAGTTGTTTTCAATGAGAACATCAGCTCTTCTTGGGCCCATTTTGGCTGTGTTTCACTTTAGACGAAAGCCACAAATCCAGGAAGCTCACCGTATATTGATCCCTTATATGTTTTAGTTCTCTTCCAAAATCTGCCTTTGTTGACTCTGTGGAGCCCTAAGAGAATTGGTTTTTGTAGTTTGTCTAGAGTTTATAGTTGTTATATTATGTAGGAGGGTCTATCTTTGGAGAAGTTTATAAATTACATTAAACTAAATATACTCCTCCCATACGATCCAGCAGTCATACTCCTTGGTATTTACCCACATGAATCAAAAACTTATGTCCACACAAAAACCTGCACGTGGAGGTTTATAGCAGCTTTATCCATAATTTCCAAGACTTGGAAGCAACCAAGATATCCTTCAGTAGGTTGAATGGATATGTTAACTGGAACATCCAGACAATGGAATATTTTCCAGCACTAAAAAGAAATGAACTATCAAGCCCAGAAGAGATATGGAGGGAACGTAAATGCTGGATATGGAGTCAAAAAGACCTGAAAAGGCTACGTACTCTGATTCCAACCACATGACATTCTGGAAAAGGCGAAACTATGCAGACAGTGGAAGGGGGAAAAGATGGCAGAGGAGTAGGGGACTCTATTCCAACTGGTCCCCGGAATTGAGTTGGATATCTACCAGACCACTCTGAACACCCATGAAATCAGCTTGAGATGTAAGAAGATGGATCTGGATCTCTACAAACAGAATATTGTGGGCGGTTGGTTTCCAGGTCCGAAGCAGGGAGCTGTGATTCCGCGGGCAGATAGAGGATAAACGGAAGGGGGAGGGAACCTGGCCCTCGGGATCCTACACCACCGGTGAGCGACAGCCTCCCACGCTGGGGACCGGGCACAGACTCGCAGACCAGTAGCAGTGGTGAAAGGACTTTAGGGCACCGCCCCTCAGATGGAAACCTGGAGCAGCGGGGCCACGTGTGCAAACTGGAAGCAGCTGGCGGTTTTAGAAGCACAAAGGGCAGAGACGTGCCCCAACCTGGAGGCAGGACTGGGGGCACTGCGGAGGGGCACACAACCCAGGACACTGCCATTCATAGCAGCACAGACAGAAACGGAGATAGTGTGGCCTGGAGAGCTCACTGAAGAACAGACTGTGATCTCTCTGCTCTGAGGCAGAGGGTTGGAAATGGTCTCTTCTGCTCTGATTTTGGGAAGAGACGCGGAAAGCCGCCAGGGAAAGCTGCCAGAGAACAAAAGCCCCCCAAAACCGGTTTTCACTGAGCCCATCCCACACCACAGGGGGCAGGGCAACTCTGCCCAAACAGGGTTGCCTGAGTAACAGCACAGCAGGACCCTCCCCCAGAAGACAGGCTGGGAGAACAAGAGGCCAGCAACCCTAAGGTCCCTAGAAAACAGGTGCATCTTGCTTGGGTTGTGGTCAATAATTTGGACTCTATACATTCCCTCAACCACCCCTCAACAGAATGACTAGGAGGAGGAACCCCCAAAATAGGAAAGACTCAGAGACTATGACTTATGCCACAGATTTACAGATGGATTCAGATATAACCAAGATGTCAGAGATGGAATTCAGGCTAGCAATTGTGAAGACAAGGGCTAGAATGGAGAAATCAATTAACGGCAACACAGAGTCTCTAAGGGCAGAAATGAAAGCTGAATTGACAGAACTTAAAAATGCTATCATTGAGATCCAATCTAATCTAGGTAATTTAACAGGGTAAGCGAGGCAGAAGAACGAATTAGTGACCTAGAAGACCAATTAATAGACAAAAAGGGAAAAGAGGAGGCCAAGGAAAAACAACTCAGAATCCATGAAAATAGAATCAGAGAAATAAGTGACACCATGAAATGTTCCAATGTCAGAATTCTTGGGATTCCTGAGGGGGTGGAGAGAGAGAGAGGACTAGAAGATATATTTGAGCAAATCCTAGCTGAGACCTTCCCTAATCTGGAGAATGAAACAAACATTCGTGTCCTAGAGGCAGAGAGGACTTCTCCCAAGATCAAGGAAAACAGGCCAACACCCCTGCATGTAATAGTAAAACCTGCAAATCTTAGAACCAAGGAAATCATCTTAAGGGCAGTCAGGGGAAAGAGATTCCTTACGTAAGGAGGGAGGAACATCAGAATAATGTTAGACCAATCCACAGAGACCTGGCAAGCCAGAAACACCTGGCAAGACATATTCAGGGTACTAAACGAGAAGAACATGCAGCCAAGAATACTTTATCCAGCAAGGCTAAAGCCATCAGGGAAATTCAAATCAAAACCACATTGAGATACCACCTTACACCAGTTAGAATGGCAAAAATTGACAAGGCAAGAAACAACAAATGTTGGAGAGGTTGTGGAGAAAGGGGAACCTTCTTACACTGTTGGTGGGAATGCACGTTGGTACAGCCACTTTGGAAATCAGTGTGGAGGTGCGTCAAAAAATTAAAAATAGAGCTACCCTATGACCCAGGAATTGCACTCCTGGGTATTTAGCCCAAAGACACAGATGCAGTGAAAAGAAGGGCCATATGCACCCCAATGTTCATAGCAGCAATGTCCACAGTAGCCAAACCATGGAAAGAGCAGAGATGCCCTTCAACAGATGAATGGATAAAGAAGATGTGGTCCATAGATACAATGGAATATTACTCAGCCATCAGAAAGGATGAATACCCAACTTTTACATCAACATGGACGGCACTGGAAGAGATGATGCTAAGTGAAATAAGTCAAGCAGAGAAGGTCAATGATCATATGGTTTCACTTATCTGTGGAACATAAGGAATAGCAGGGAGGACATTAGGAGAAGGAAGGGGAAAATGAAGGGGGGGAAATCGGAGGGAGAGATGAACCATGAGAGACTATGGACTCTGAGAAACAAACTGAGGGTTTTAAGGGGATGGGGTGGGGGGATGGGTTAACCTGGTGATGGGTATTAAGGAGGGCACGTACTGCCTGGAGCGCTGGGTGTTATACGAAAACAGTGAATTGTGGATCACTACATCAAAAACTAGTCATGTATTGTATGGTGACTAACATAACATAATAAAAATTAAAAAAAACACAAAATTATGCAGACACTAAAAAGATCAGTGGTCACCAGGGAGGAGTAGGGAGGGAAGGATGAACAGGACAGAGAATTTTGAGGCAGAGAAACTATTCTGTATGATACTATAATGATGGTGTGTGACACCATAGTAAATCCTAATGTAAACTCTGGAATTTGGGTGATAATGATGCATCAGTTTACGTTCACTGATTATAACAAATGTCTGACAAATGTTGATAGTGGGGGAAGTTGTGTGTGTTTGGGGGCAGATGAGATATGGCAAATCTCTACTTTCTACTCAACTTTGCTGTGAACCTAACACTGCTCTAAGAAATAAAGTTAAAAAATAAATTATTTTTCAGATAAATCCGAAGGTTTTATAGGTTTATTTTGGATTACAAAGGTAATAAATGCTTTTTGCACATATAACAAAACTTTTTGAAGATGAAAAGAAAGATCACCTATATGCAACTATCCAAAGATAGTATTTGTTAATTTTTTAAATTAATTTTTCTTTTCTTTTTTTATTTTTAGAGAGGGAGAGGGAGGGACAGAGGGAGAGAGAATCTTAAGCAGGCTCAGTGCCCAGCATGGGGCCTGACCCTGAGATCATGACCTGAGCCCCAATCAAGAGTTGGTCGCTTAACCGACTGAGCCACCCAGGCCAGGCGTCCAGTATCTATTAATATTTAATGGCTACCATTCTAGGAATAATAGCAATGACATAATTATTAATAAAAGAATTAATGAAATGTTATTAATTTTTAATTAAATGTATTTAGTGTTAGGCAACTATTGACCTTCTGATGCTACATTAGGAGGAGGATCTGCTTCTGGACTTCAGCTGACTGTGGGTAACTGAAACAGCGGAAAGGGAAACCATGGTTAGGGAGGACACAGCCTTTCGCAAACATTACCCTTAAATAGCCTGAATTCCTGACCCAGACATCAATGAGATAAAAGAAAATGCCTACTGTTTAAAGGCACTAAGCTTTGATTACTTTGTTATGCAGCAATAGGACATTGATACTTCTTTTTTTTTTTAAAGATTTTATTTCTTTATTTGAGAGAGAGAGAATGAGAGAGAGAGAGCACATCAGAGGGGATAGGGTCAGAGGGAGAAGCAGACTCCCTGCCGAGCAGGGAGCCTGATGCGGGACTCGATCCTGGGACTCCAGGATCATGACCTGAGCCGAAGGCAGTCGCTTAACCAACTGAGCCACCCAGGCGCCCAGGACATTGATACTTCTGAGAGTAGTTCAGTTTTCATACCATGTTGGAAAATCATTTAGCACTAGCTACTAAAGATGACTTAAGCATGTTCTGTCAGTGTTTTCACTCCTAAGTATAGACCCTCAGAAATGTGCATACATGTACCCAAACACATACACATGCAGGGTTATACAACATTACTTGAAATAGCCAAAGAGTAGAGACAATTCAAATATCCCACAATAGAACAGTGGATAAATAAAGTGTTCTGATCATAAAATAGACTAAAATACAGCAATAAAAATGGGCAAACTGGAGCCACACATCAACATGGATCTTGCAAGCATATTGTGGAGGGAAGGAAGCCAAACACAGTATAACACACACTGCATGATGGCACAAAATCAGCAGGCAATGTTCTACGTGCACTTGAGAAGGATGTGCATGTGTGTGTTGTTGGGTGGGGTGTTCTAGAAATGGTGTTCAGCCTATTTGCTTTACAGTGCTGTTCCAGTCTTCTCTATCCTTCTTGAGAGGCTGTCTAGTTGTTCTATCAGTTATTGAGAGCTGAGTATATTAATGTCTTCAACTATTACTGTTGAATTATCTACCCATCCATCTAATTCTGTCAGTTTCTGTTTCAAGTCTTTTAGGGCTCCTTTTTTTTTTTTTTTAAGATTTTATTTATTTGAGAGAGAGAAGGGAGTGAGACAGAGAGAGTGTGAGCAGGGAGAGAGACAAGCAGACTCCGAGTGTGGAGCCCAAGGCAGGGCTTGATCCCACGACTCGAAGATTATGACCCAAGTCAAAATGGGGCCCTGTTTTTTAAGTGCCTCTATATGTATTTATACTTGTTATGTCTTCTTGATGGATCAACCGTTCTATCATTATTTATTTATTTTTTACTTTTTGATTTTAATTTACTTTAATTTTCTAATGCTGTGAGTGAGTGAGATGAGGAAAATCATCTGGGACTGTGGTCACGACAGTGGATCTTCAGGCCTTGGGATGAAGCTTTTCTTACCAACTTCTTACTGAGATGTTGATTCAAATCCTGGAGGGGCTCCCATGGAAGGATGGAGCCTTCATTCCAGAAGCTCTTTGGGGAAAAGCAGGCTACTGTGTGCAGAGCTGTCATTTATATCCATTTTATTTTCATGTGCCTGTACAAAACTTCTAAAAGTTTAAATAATTAAAGTTGGAGCTTGGGAGACTCTAATTGGACTCAACGAAGCAGACATGTAAGTAGGAAGTAAGGCAGTGCGAGGAGATTTCTGACCTGGCAAACTGATTATATGCCTCTTGCTCTTGGCCCCCAGTAGAGGAGTGCTCTGTTTGGAGGTAGATACACTGATCACGGAGTGTGGCGCCTTCCCCCAGGACACTGTCAGAGGCTGAGACATCCAGAGGACCACTGCCGTCTACACGACTCTGCAGTAACATCGCAATTCCTGCTCAGCTCTTAGCTGGGTTCGAACCGTCCTCATACATCAGTGTTACCACCACGCCTGTTTGAGCCTTTCAACCAGTTGGCTTTTCTCCAAATCATCCAAATACCTAACGTCACAAAAATGGTTTTCGCATGCTCTTGCGTTCCCACAGTTTAGGGGGCTTCAACCTCATCAGCATTTTCTTCCAATGCCACATGTTTATTTGTTTTCCCTGAAAAATGACATGTACCATGTTTTCTTTTAAGATTCACGGGCATTTCTTTTTTTTTCATTATTTTTATTTTCCTTTAGGAAATGCGTTCTTTTAGACTCCGTTTTCTGTAGGACTGAAGCCTCTTGGTTACATTGTGGAATGAAACAACTGGGAGGAGCCAATGAGTGGACGTTCTTCTGGTTTTGGTCGGCAGAGGGCTGATCTGTGAGTCTGATACTGGAGGACGGAGGACAGAGCTTGATGGATGAGCCTGACGTCTGGCTTGTAGAAGAATTCAGATTCCTTTTTTCCAGTGATTGATTCTTCCCATTTTCAAGAAGTACTGAATACTGAATACGGGAATTGTTTACCACTTCTGCAGTCTTTTCACTCTCTCTCCAGTTCTTAGACTCCACTGAATCACCTGAGTGCACAGCAGACATAATCTTCTGTGCAGCCCTGGACAGGGGTACCTTACAAAGATCAAAGCCTACAAATGCCTCATAATTTTCCATTTTCATAAATCCTCAGCGACTCAAATCAGCATCTGCCATTCACCCAGGAATCAATGTCCAGAGACGATCAACCTACTCTGGAAGCTCCGTTCGCACGCCTCAGAAACCCGCCGCCGCGCTCCGCGCCTCGCACTCCCCTTCTATCATTATTAAACACAGGCCATACTTTCCTGTTCCTTTGCATGTCTCTTCATTTTTTTGTTGAAGACTGGACATTTAAGTAATATTATGTGGCAACTCTGGAAATCAGATTCCCCTCATTCAAGAGTTTTTGTTAGTGCTGTTTTCTTTTTTGGTGATTTCCTGAACTAATTCTCTGAAGTCTCAATGCTTTATTGTATGTGACCACTCAAGGCTCTGCTCAGTTAGCTTCGTGGTTGGCTAGCCATGTACCCATAAGTTCTCCATTCTGTGTAGTTACTCCTATTCCTCCATTACCCAAAGTTCTGCTCAAGATTTTGCATCAGGATTCATTTAGTTTACTGGTTATCACTACTGTTATTAGAATTTTATTGTTCCCTTCATGTAAGTTCTGCACTGTTAGAAGTCATCTAAGATTTCTCAGAATTTTAATAAAATTGATAATGGCATCTTTTTCTGGTCACTATATCTTTCAACTGGCTACAAGAAAATTACTGATTTTTATTTATTTGTTACTATTGCTGGGGAACAGTTTTAATTGGATCTCTTCTTTTTAGACATAAAATCATATAGTTTGCTAGTGATAATTTTATCTCCTTTTCTCCATTATCAATGTCTATTATTTCTACTTAGTATCTCATTGTCAATCTTCTAGCGAAATTATTGTTGCATTGTTGCCTGGTGATAGATTTATTGTGAGCACTGACATTTAGGAGAGTAGAGTTTCAAGATGAATCTTATGAAAACTGAAGTCATTAACTCTGTGTTGTTTCCTGTGTCTTACAGTCAAACAAGCCCATTGGGTGTAGCAGGTTTAACCAGTTCAAGCTTATCACGAATGGGCCACTCTAGCCCATTAGCCCCAAAATGTCATTCTACAACTTAATTAGTTCTATTGTTAGTGACTTCTTTTCCTAAGGAGGGAAAACAATCTGCTTATTCATGTGGTATGCCCAAGTTCTGCTGGTCGTTTTTATCTGGCATGTCCCTTCACCCTTGGTGATCCAGAGTATGTGAACTGTCATAAGGACACAGGACAGACGGAAACTGCATACCTTGCAAAAAGAATGTGGTAACAAATGTAACTGCTGTCCACGGCACAACTAAAGTAAACTTTTCTTCCCCCCTACCCCCCCCCCCCCCCGCAACAGGATCTGGTTTATGCCGCCTCAGGAAGGTGGTCCTGAGGGTGGCAGGTGAAGGGCCCAAGGGCCAGGCCAGGCCAGTGGTAGGAGAAGTGGGTGAGGCTAGGCGGAGGCCCGGCAGCGGGAGTGGGCCTCACGGCAAGGGCCCTTGCTGCCCAGGATGAAAAGCACAGGCTGGGGCCGGCTCACGGCAGCAGGACAAGGGCGCCCCAGGAAGTGAGACGCAGGGTCACATGACAGACACCACGAAACACAAGCAACTGACTCATGAGTCGGCCTGTGGACAGTGTGCACACATTCACAGGCCAGAGAGACCCCCCCCCCGCCCACCTCGGCTGGACACACGGACACCATGGTGGTATCATACAGACTACGAGGACACGTGGCCCTCATGGCCGCAGGGGTCGACCCAGGTCACCAAGTGCACTGGGATCGTGAGGAGAGGGGCGCTGGGGCTGGTCTGAGGCGCGTGGGGGCGGCGCCCACGCAGACGCTGGGGGCTGGGTCTGTCTGCCACACTTGGCCCGGCAGCTTCCCCACGTCCTCGTAAATGGTGACCACCAGGGCCCTGTCCAGGCTGACCCGGCGCGGGCGGGGGCCAGTGCCCTTGCGGAAGGCCTCGAGCCCCTCATTCCTCAGGCCCTACCAGCTGCACACCCACCGGCTCGGTGTCAGTGCGCCTCCCGACCTGGCATCCCGGTCTTGCTGGCGTCCGCAGGAGTGTTCCAGAAGCCATTGGTTACACCTGTGCGAGCTCCCGGCTGATTGATCAGCGGGTTCCCGCGCGCGGCGGGACGGCCTCTCGGTGCCAGCTGCGCGGGGAGGTCTTGACGAAGCACCAGGTGGCTTGTGGGGGGTCGGGGAGAGGGGTCCCTGCTTTGGCCCTTCAGCCCTTGTTCGCGCCCACTCTCCCTGCCCCGAGCCAGGCCCCTCTGCACTTTGGGTTGGGGCAGGGCTGGTCGGGGATGCACGTCACCCTGCTTGGTCCGGGTGGGGCACGCGGCCGCCTCGGCCCCGGTAGCTCCCGCGCGTGCCGTCCTGTGCAGTCCCCGGAGCCCTGCACGTGCTTGCTGCGGGGACCGGCGGGCCGCCTCGGGGGTGGCGCCGCAGGCCGGGGTGGGGCCGCGGGACAGGCCCGGACGCCCGGGCTGCGCACCCGCGCCGCTGGCCTCCCGGGCCCCCCTCACCCACCCCGCCCTCCGGCCCCCCCCCCCCCCCGGCCCCCGGCCCCCGGCCCCCGGCCCCGCTGCCCCGGCCCCCGCTGCGTCGCCGCTTCCTAGGCCTGCGGGGACCGCCCGGGGCCCCAGATCCCCGCCCGCCGCTGCCGCCAGGGCTTGGCTCCAGGAGCGGTGGGGCCACGTGCAGGGCCAGCCCCTCCGGAGCGAACATTTTTTATGGACTCTTTGCCAGTAAGTTGGAGACATTTTGCCCCAGTAACACTAGCTACTGAAATATTTTAGAACAAGGACGTTCTCCTACATATATGCGCTATGGAGTTATGAAGATCAGGAGATTTTCACTCCGATACAATCTATTATCTAATGTACAGCCCATATTCAAATTTCTTCTATTGCCCTAATAATGTCCTTTAGAGCCCCCCCACCCCTGCCGCCATGGTCTAATACTGAGGGCTGGGTCATGCATTGCATTTAGTTGTCATGTTTCTTTAATCTCCTGGACCTTTTCTTAGTCTTTTCCTTTGCTTCCTGATCTTGACAGTTTTGATAAGTATAGGCCGGTTATTTTCAGAATATCCCTTAATTTAATTTTGTCTGGTTTTCCCTCATGATTAGATTCAGGTTATGTATTTTTGATGGGAATATCATAGAAGTGGTATTATGTCCATCGTATTAGAAAGCACATGGAGTCCGTTGGTCCCGTGGTTGGTGATGTTAAGGTGGTTGCCCTCCGTGTCTCCCCGCTGGAAAGCTATTATTACCTTGTTTGTGAAATTAATCAGTAGTTAGTGGTGCGATACTTTGACACCATGTAAATACCCTGTTTTCTCATCCAACCTTTACTTCTGACCACTCTGACGCTTACATTTACCTGCTAGAACATTTTACCTGTTCTAATCTATTACTACAACAACCTGTAATGATTTTCTAGCGACATCATTCTTTTATATTTATTTTTTGGCATCCTCCTGTAAGGAAGAGTTTTCCTTACTTTCTTTCAGAAGAACTCGTGCATTCTTATTTTATTCTCTGGATTATAATCTATGTTAACCATTATTTATTTTGATGCTCCAAATAATCTGTTGCAAATTTGGCCAATGGGAACCTCATCAAGTGGCTTTCTATGGGCTTTTGAAATTTTCCTGTCATTCTTTGTGTACTTCCTGATATTCTAGTGCAGTAAGCTGCTCTAGGTCTGTCTTGTCCTTTTCCTGCTCCAGCTTTGGAAAAGGAGACTTGGTATTTTCCTACTGTTTAAATATAATAGCCAGGGGCGCCTGGGTGGCTCAGTTGGTTAAGCGACTGCCTTCGGCTCAGGTCATGATCCTGGAGTCCCAGGATCAAGTCCCGCATCAGGCTCCCTGCTCAGCAGGAAGTCTGCTTCTCCCTCTGACCCTCTCCCCTCTCATGCTCTCTCTCTATCTCATTCTCTCTCTCAAATAAATAAATAAAATCTTTAAAAAAAAATAAAAATAATAGCCAGGAGGGGCTCAGTTAGTGGAGGATGAGACTCTTGATCTCAGGGTTTGAGCTCGAGCCCCACGCTGGGTGTGGACATTACTTAAAAAAAAATAAAAAAATAAAAAAAAATAGTAGCCAGGAAAAATTTGTCCTCCCATCTGAATTCCCTGTCACCAACTCCAAATAAAATATTGTTTAGCTATGTGCAAGAAAGAATGAATGTATCCATACTTAAAATGTCAAACGTATTTACATTTACCTACATTACCTACATTTAGGTGAGAATTATATTTAGAAACCAAGATCTGGGTGCTAGGTGTGTCCATTGCTGCTGAGGGTTCATTGCTTTAAGGCCCTCCTCAATATGTGTGTTTTGAGTAAAATTTCTGATAAGTTGTTTAGGACAAGTGCTTTAAACAGTAAACTTTCTTCCTGTAAACTCTGAAAACTAGGGAGTAGTTCCACAAATGAAAAAATGTGTATCTTAGAGTTCTAGGGATATCTTTTCTCTGTAGACTGTTAAATATTCTACACTGTAATCATTCAAGAAAAAAAGTCTTTTTCTAAAAAAATATTTTTAAAATTTAAATTCAATTAATTAACATATAATGTATTATTGGTTTCAGAGGTAGAAGTCAGTGATTCATCAGTCTTATATAATACCCAGGGCTCATTACATCACATGCCCTCCTTAATGCCCATCACCCAGTTACCCCATCCCTCACACCCCCCTCCCCTCCAGCAACCCTCACTTTGTTTCCTGTGATTAAGAGTCTCTTATGGTTTGTCTCCCTCTCTGGTTATGTCTTGTTTTATTTTTTTCTCTCTTCTATTGATCCTCTGTTTTGTTTCTTAAATTCCACATATGAGTGAGATCCTATGATAATTGTCTTTCTCTGATTGACTTATTTCGCTTAGCATAATACCCTGTAGTTCCATCCAGGTTGTTGCAAATGACAAGATTTCATTTTTTTGATGGCTGAGTAATATTCCATTGTGTGTGGGAATAGAAGACTTTGTTTTTATGAGTTCTTTGAAACTATTTTGGGAGAACTGTGGCTCATGGTGTCTCAATTTTTAAAAGCTTGGTATAATTGGATCATTGGGACATTATCCCTCCAGGATCTAAAGTGTTAAACCTCTGTATATTATAGCTGCTGAACTTTAAATTGCTCAGGGACAACAGGTATTCCCCCCAAACAACAGATAATTTAAATTTATGTAGTATGTCTGTTGCTGTCCTTTGGCACGTTTAGTCATGGAGGTGACAGTCAGTACTTTTGAAAGAAATAAATTGCAGTGTTGATTTTTATATAATACGTTTAACATTTTAAGTATGGATACATTCATTCTTTCTTGCACATAGTTAAACAATATTTTATTTGGAGTTGATGACAGGGAATTCAGATGGGAGGACAAATTTTTTCCTGGCTACTATTTTTTTTTAAAGATTTTTTTTTTTTTTAAGTAATGTCCACACCCAGTGTGGGGCTCAAGCTCAAACCCTGAGATCAAGAGTCTCATCCTCCACTAACTGAGCTCCTCCTGGCTATTGGTTTTAAACAGTAGGAAAATACCAAGTCTCCACAACTGGGCTGATTTTTCATTCTAAAAAAAACATTGTGTCTTTTTTGCTTGTCTTAAGAGTGACACACACACACACACACACACACATACACTTAGTTTCTTTAAAATAATCTTATAATAATATAATAATTTTTTGTACAGAATTTATTAAATATAAAATCTAGCAGAGAAATCCCTAAGAAATAATCTGTTAACCAACAAATGAGTAAGAACTCCCTACTGTGATGTAGGAAAAATGGAGCTTTTAGGAGAAGAAGCACGAACTCTGCATGCTCGAGGACCGCAGAGGAAAGTCCTACTGATAGGCATTCCCTAGAACACCAACAGTGTCCTGAGTGGGAGCAGATAATGTCTGGACCTCCAACGCAAGCTGCTTGGGGACTGAGGAGTAAAACAGGAAACAGCGGAAGGGCTAGCTAATAGGCTAGGAATGAGATACAATGGAGCAGAAGTCACAGAGAATAACGTAATATAATGAAAACTCATTGGATAAATCCTCTGCTGCTCCAGGGGCATGATAGAAGCTATTGCCCCCAACGTGATTACACCATCACCCTGTGTGCGGGCTTTTGTAATATGGGGAGCTGGGAGGCAAATGAAAACGCTGGCTCAAAGAGAAACCAAGAAGGAACACCCGGGATGAGAAAGTGAAGAGTGAAACATTGTAAGTAAACCATATCAGGGAGGAATTTGCCTGTGAGAGAAAGAGCCAAGGTAGGATGTGCACGGGGACCATGACGACGCGGGGAATGTTTCAGAACAAGGATATCTAAAAATAGAAAGGAAAGAACTAGTAGGGAAAAGAAAATGATTGAAGGTGATAAAGAGCAGTATCAGTGCAGAAGCAAGGTACGCCTTTGTCTTTTCTTTCTGTTCATGTGAAATGTAAAAAACCAAAACATTCAGCGCCTTGTTTATGATTAGATGATCCATAATCTTCTTTCCCAAGAGATTTTAAGGTAGCTTAAAAAGGGTGTTTAATTTCTGCATATTCGAGATCTTCATGGGTTTTAATGTAGAAGAAGAGTATTGCCTGGGAATAATACTTAGCATGATTTACGTACTCACGAAAGTATGGGTCTCAACAGTGAACAAGACTGAGCCATGGGTGTGTCGGTGTTTAAATAAGGTGGCTTATTTTGTGTGACTTGTAAACTGGCTCTTCAGTATAATCAGAATGGGTACCTACAATGCTTTAAACAATGTCATCATTTTAGAGACAAGTGTATGGACCTCCAGGCTATTTGCCGGAAAGGAAAGAGTTCATTTAGGCCAAGAACTTCATAGACCCAGAACAAATTCATTTATTTGGGGGAGGGGGGTGGGGGATGGGTTAGCCTGGTGATGGGTATTAAAGAGGGCACATTCTGCGTGGAGCACTGGGTGTTATGCACAAACAATGAATCATGGAACACTACATCAAGAACTAATGATGTCATGTATGGTGATTAACATAACAATAAAAAATTTAAAGTAAAAAAAAATTCATTTATTTGTTTCTTTCGGTATCCCTCCTCTTCTTCCAGTGAAGATCATCACTGGTTTTTATTGTACAAACCTGCTTTCTTTACTTCACTTATCTGGCTTACTTTTCTAATCTGTGCTGTTTATTGAGTGTTCATTCCTATTTTCTTGTTGCACAGTACTTTCAGATCTTTACTGAAAAACTACTGCATGCCAAGCATAGGAAAACAGACTGAGATTCAGGTATTAAATGTGTTTATTCTTGTTTTCAAATGCACTCTCTTCTAAATTTTCCTGTGGAAGTATCAATTTTTTATGTAGATCAAACCTGTTTTCTACCCCTTTAGATCAATAGGTAAGTCCTGTGATTTCTTGTGGTAAAATTGTATTTATAATAGTGAAAATAAGTTTGAAAGTGTTTTCCTAACTAAATGAACATGCTGCTTGATCCACCTCTTTATGTCCTCAGATGAAATGAAGAGAACACTATTAGAATAACTACAGGTGCAAAAAAAGGAAATGCAAGGAGGAAACCTCACCATTTGGAGCCTTTTTTTCCTGGAGGGTTTTTCTAGATACCCAATGTTAGAGATTGTTCTCTTCGTCTTCAGCCTTGTGATGTACCTGATAACCCTCTTGGGCGGCATCTCTCTGATCTTGGTCGTTATCCTAGATTCATGCAGCCAAACCTCCATGTACTTGTTCCTTGGAAATCTCTCCTCGTGGATATTTGTTATACATCTGCTTCTGTTCCCACTTTGCTGGTGAACTTACTGTCATCCCAGAAAACCATTACCTTTTTGGGTGTGCTGTACAGATGTATCTGTCCCTTTCCATCGGCTCCACAGAGTGCATGCTCCTGGCCATGATGGCGTACGACCGTTACGTGGCCATCTGCAACCCTCTGAGGTACCCCATCCTCCTGAACAGGCAGGTCTGCGTGCACATGGCCACTGCCTCTTGGGTGACAGGTTGTCTGAGCGCCCTGCTGGAAACCAGTTTCGCCCTGCGGGTACCCCTCTGTGGGAATCTCCTTGATCACTTCACGTGCGAAATTCTGGCCGTGCTGCAGTTAGCGTGCACAGATTCACTGCTCATGGATGTGATCATGCTGGTGGTCAGTGTGCTTCTCCTGCCCATCCCCATGCTCTTAGTTTGCATCTCTTATGTCTTCATCCTTTCCACCATTCTGAGAATCAGCTCGGCAGAGGGAAGAAACCAAGCTTTTTCTACCTCTGGTGCCCATTTGACTGTGGTGATCTTGTATTACGGGGCTGCCCTCTCTATGTACCTAAAGCCTTCTTCATCGAGCTCACAAGAAGTAGATAAGATCATCTCACTGCTCTGTGGAGTGCTGACCCCTATGTTGAACCCCATCGTTTACAGTTTAAGAAACAAAGAAGTCAAAGATGCCATGAGAAAAGTACTGGGCCAGATACCATTGTGTCAAGCACATGAACGTCTCTGACTCAGGGCTGCGCTCCTGGCAGAATTCACCACAGAAATTCTGCTCACCCTTAGAACGCTGATTCCACCCCTCGCCCTATAGTTTCACAGCCATGACATACGTGTGCACCGAAGTGATTGCCTGTGGGCAATAGGAGGTTCCAGCTGGCATTTGGTAGTATTATCTGTCCGCTGTGTTTCATGGTTGGACAAGTCTTGGTCTGTAGCATCCCCACACATTTGCCCCTGCAGCAAACCTGGATGAATTCAGCCAGTGAATATTGGTGCCAGAAAAAAGGCTCTCTGCCTTAGAGCCTTTCTAGAGTGAGGTGGGCGCATAAAGATACAAAGAAACAAATAATAGAGATTGGCCTTGATTATGCAAATGAAAAATTAGAGAAAAATTAAATACTCGCTCAACATCACACAGTTGCAGAGCTTGAACTGCGACATTTCTCCTCGTCTTGCAGAGTGTGTTCTTCCACTGCTGTGGCGGCACTGTCATCGCCCTTCCTCATTCAAAACTCCTGGTGAAAGCTCCTGACCGTCTGACTAAAGCCTCCATCACCTGTGTGATTTGCTCGCCTGCCCTCTCTGCTTTTCTCAGCGCATAGATACCACTGTAAATTGTATCCGTTTCTTGGCCCCACACGAAGGCTTTGTGTGTGTCAGCCTTTTCTCCTTATTGGGTGACTGACTTCACGAGGGCCAGGAAACCTGCAAGAGCATCCCTTCAGGTTTACAGCAGACATTCGGTAAACTAATACGTTTACCAGCTTTACCCTAATCCCCTTGAGAAGTAAGTACCACCTGTGAAGATGATGCAGGGACACCTTAGGGCAATGAGGTTTCTTGCTTTATATAAATAGCCAACGATTGCCAAGACCATGTTTGTATTAGCTGTTGTAAAACTTTTATTTGTATAAAAATTTTGCTTGTTAGAAATGTGGACTCTAGGCTTCTCTGCTCACAGATATTCAGTAGCTCTGCAGTGGGGTCCTGATAGCCTGCATTTAAAAATAGATCCCTGAAGGGGTGCCTGGGTGGCTCAGTCGTTAAGCGTCTGCCTTCAGCTCAGGTCATGATCCCAGGGTCCTGGGATCGAGCCCCGCGTCGGGCTCCCTGCTCAGCAGGAAGCCTGCCTCTCCCTCTCCCACTCTCCCTGCTTGTGTTCCCTCTCTCACTGTCTGTCTCTGTCAAATAAATAAATAAAATCTTAAAAAAAAAAATCCCTGAGAAATTCTGGTACAGATTTTGAGATGACCATACTTTGGGAGGCATTGTTTCTGGCAAAAAATCTACCATTCCAAAATAAAAGCAGGATTCGTTCTCATTTCTCCCCTGTTGCCTTTTAATTTTGTTTTTCCTTCCATTGTTTGTGCCTCTGTGTGTGCCTTCTCATTTGTCTACTTCCATGTCCAGGGTAGGGAAGGGGAGAGGGTTTTGAGTGGAGGAAGGTTAACGCACTTGACAAATTTCAACATATGAAAGATCTAAAGAGTTGTAGTATTGGATATTGAGTTCTGGATGATTTCACTCATAGGCCATCCCCTTAGATCTGAGGCTTCCGTTACATGTTCAGGGATGTGTAACCCACATAAAGAGACACTTTAAATTATCACTCAGCAAAATTCTGGTGATGCTGGGGCGCCTGGGTGGCTCAGTGGGTTAAGCGTCTGACTCTTGATTTCAGCTGAGATTTCTCAGGGTTGTAGGATTGAGCCCCGCATTGGGTTCTGCACTGGGCATGGAGCCTGCTTACGATTCTTTCTCTCCCTCTCTCCCTGCCCCCCTCTCTAAAAAAAAAATTCTGGTGATGCTGCAAGGGGACAAATTTGATGCCAGGTATTGTTGCCAAGAGGTGTTTGATAGTGGAGGATGAAAGCAAGTCCTGAGTAGTTGGCTTTGGGGCAGTAGAGGTGAGCTGACCACGAAGATTTCATCCCAGAAGTAATTGTTTTTTCTGTTTGGATACCTCCGCCTTCACAACCAGATACCACATGCATTTCCTGGTAATTTCAGAGTCATTGTCAAGTGGCATTCTGTAGGAGGCTTTTATTACAATAGAGCTGGCTTTTATGTTCGAGTAGAATGAATTATCCACCTCCCAGAATTCGCGGTAATATCTGTGCTACTGAATATAAACAGGATTAACCAGAGTTATAGACATATCTGAAATCTTTACTCCAAAGAATGAATTATGAGAACTTAAAGACACAGAAATTGAGTGGCTTCTGTAATTAGTCAGCAACTTTGACACAAGGAACTGAGCAAATGTGCATGGAAATGAGCTTCAGAATGGGATATGGATCAAAGTGGGACACTGAAGCAGATTAGAAATGACCCAGATGTCAGAAAAGGACTCATGATGGGACCCGGGCAGATCTCTCTGTAGCAGTTGGTACCTCAGAGATTAGGAGTTAAAGTAGTTACAGCCACATGGTACATAAAGTTGCTATGGAAAACAAGTGAATATAAATATAAATGTGTTTTATATATTATAGGCAATACTAAAGTTAAGTGTTGGTAAATGGTGCATTCCTTCATTTGGATTAGATTCCATCTCCACCATTACTAACTGCAGTCATAACTTTTAGAGTCTGGGTAAGGGATCCTTTTCAGGTATTGTTAAAAAAAGGGATATATTTGACAGAGAAGGGAAAAACGACATCTGACAGAGAGCCAATTGCTGAACGATTGATTACATAACCCAGATCTATGCTGTAGAAAAATTGGATCATGTTACTTCCCTGCCTAAATCCCTCAGTGACTTGAAAACTTGAAGTCCTTAAAATGACATTCAAGGACTTTCTTAATCTGGTTACCCACCATTTACATCCTTTGCTTTAGGAATACACAAATCCTTCTAGTTTCATGGAAGTGTTATGCTCTGTCTTGCTGCTGCTTTTATTAGGAACACTTATCATAATTTGTAACTTGATAATAATTTGTGGGTTGGCCTGTTTCATACCAGTTGCACTAGTGTGCAGGCTCATGGAGGCAAGGGCTATATCAATTTCATTAACCATCGTATACCTAGGCATTAGCACAAGTCCTGCACAGAGAAGACATTTGGTGCAGACTTTTTGTGAAGGACCGAGTGCTCAGTGAGCATCTGTTGAATAAAAATATGCATGTAATAAACTTCTAATGGTAACTCAGAGAGGTACTTGATCATTCCTGAAGATGTCAGTGGTGACTTCTGGGTGTCAAAAAAGGCTGATGGTGGAGTTGAAAGGTAAATCGTGAGTTGTGTTTTAGACATGTTGAATTTGTCATGAGTTTGAGATCTATAAGTAGAAATATCGGGGATCAGTTGGATATGCAGGGTTTTTTTGTTTTTTTGTTTTAGATTTTTATTTATTTATTTGACACAGAGCCAGAGAGCAAGCACAAGCAGGGGGAATGGCAGGCAGGGGAGAAGTAGACTCCCTGTTGAGCAAGGAGCCCGATGTGGGGCTCGATCCCAGGACCCTGGGATCATGACCTGAGCCAAAGGCAGCCTCTTAACTGACTGAGCCACCCAGGTGCCCCAGGATATGCAGGTTTTAATTAATGAGAAAGATCAGCCTGGAGATGGAAATTTGTGACATATTTGCACATATGTAATTAAGTGATGAACATGGTTAACATGGACTTAGGGAGGGAGTATAGAGTGAGAAAACTGCTTGAGATGAAACTAGAGAAACACTAATATTTAAAGCCCATCAAATGGGAAATGCCAACAAAGGGGTATTGAAAGGGAGCACATTCTAATTAGGAAGAGGGCAAAAACCAGCATACAGATTCCAGTTTTGATCAACATGAAGTAAGCACGTGCCATCCCATTTCTTCCACAAAATGCAATTAAAAATTCTAAGCAGCCCAAGTGTCCTGGCCTAATGAATGCTTAAAGAAGATGTGATATATATATATAAAATGGAGTATTACTCAGCCATAAAAAGAATGAATTCTTGCCATTTGCAATGACATGGATGGAGCTAGAGGGTATTATGCTAAGTGAAATAAGTCAGAGAAAGACAAATACGATGTGAGTTCACTCAGGTGAAATTTAAGAAACAAAACATACAAGCAAAGGAAAATGAGAGTGAGAGAGAGAGAGAGAGAGAGAGACAAATCAAGAAACAGATTCTTAACTGGGGGGTTGAGTGAAATAGGTGATGGGGATTAAGGAGGGCACTTGTCACGATGAGCACTGGTTCTTGTATGTATCCTTGTGTGTATGGAAGTGTTGAATCACTGTATTGTACACCTGAAACTTATATTACACTGTTAACTATACTGGGATTAAAAGAAAATGAATGAATGAATGAATAAATCCTCTAGACAGAATGTGTGGAGCATCTATCTGAGGACTCTGCAAAATAAGATAGCAAGCGGACCCGGGAAGGAAACTACCTGGCAAGCTATCCCTAAACTCAGGGTGAATTTCTGTCTCTCCTCCTCTCCCTCCCCCGGTATCTGTTGGCTTTGATTGAAGGGAAGGCTGAAACCCAAACCCACACACTGGGTTCAGGCAGAAAGACAGAAAGATCTCCTGGAGACGTTCCCTTTTCTTTTTTGGTCTGGAAAGAGAAATGGGGCTCCTGTGTATCAGAAAGAGTGAAGTACATTCCCTGATGTCTTCCTATTACCTCCTGCCCAGATCCCCAGGCAGTACTGTGGGGACGGTGACGCCATCAGCAGTGGTGGCTGCGCAGGCACCTGAAATCCTTAGGACAGACTCTTCTTCCTGCCCGGAGGGACTGTGGTCCCAAGAGCACGGCAGGAGTCCTTATTGCCTGTCTTCTTTCTCTAGCCTCTCACTGTTTGGTACCTGAAGCAGAGACTTCCAGCTTCCAGAACTGTCAGAAAGTGAATTCCTGGTCAGTCTATGGTATTCTGTCATGGCAGCCTGAGAGCACTCATACGTGGCCCCTTCCTCCAACTCCAAAGGCAGCAGATGAGTCAAGTCTCACGTTGCATCACGCTGACCCTGCTTCGCTCATCACATCTTTCTCTAACTCTCTTCTGTCTCCTTCCACTTTTAAGGACCTTTGTGATTATATTTGGGCCAAGGCAGATAACCTCTCTCTTGTAAGGTCAGCTGATTAGCAAACTTAATTCCATCGGCAACCTTGATCTTCTTCGCCATGTATGTGAATAACACATTTTCTTTATCTACTCATCCATAGCTGTACATTTGGGTTGCTTCCACCCCTTGGCTATGGTGAATAATGCTGCAGTGAACATGGGTGTGCAGATATGTCTTTGAGATCCTGCCTTCGATTCTTTTGGATATGTAACCACAAGTGAGATTGCTGGATCATATGATAATTCTATTTTTAATTTTTTGAGGAACCTCCATACTACTTTCCATCCTGGCTGCACCGTACAACAGTGCACAAGGCTTCCAATTTGCCCACATCTTTGTCAACACTTGTAATTTTTTTCCTTTTTTTATACATTAACCATTCTAATAGGTATAAGGTAATATCTCATAATGGTTTTGACTTGCATTTCTCTAATGATTAATGATGCTGAGCATCTTTTCATATACTTTTTGGACATTTGTATGTCTACAGAAATGTTTATTCAAGTGTTTTGCCTATTTTATTTTACTTTATAGTCTCTATTATGTCCTTGATTAAATGGTAAGTTCTTTAACATGGTACCTTGGCTCTCTTAAAATTCCTTTTTTCATTAGGCTTTATTTTTTTTTTTTAGAATAGTTTTAGGTTCACAGCAGAATTAAGGGGAAAGTACAGAGATTTCCTATACACTCCTTGCTCCTGTCCCCACAGCCTCCACCATCATCAGTACCCCACAGTGGAGGGGTACATTTCTTATTCAGTTGATGAACCTACATTGGCACATCACAGTCACCCACAATCCATGGTTTGCAGTATGGTTTTACTCATGGTGTAGTATATTCTGTGGGTTTGGACAAACATATGACCTGTAGCCATCATTATGGTATGAGACTTCATGGCATTTGCAACTGAGTACATTTCTGTTTTTTTATTAAAAGATTTTATTTATTTATTTGGGAGAGAGAATGAGAGAGAGCGAGAACGAGAGGGGGGAAGGTCAGAGGGAGAAGCGGACTCCCCGCTGAGCAGGGAGCCCGATGCGGGACTCGATCCCGGGACTCCAGGATCATGACCTGAGCCGAAGGCTGTTGCCCAACCAACTGAGCCACCCAGGTGCCCCTGCAACTGAGTACATTTTTAAGCTTGAGAGTAATATTATCTTTGGACCCTTTTATGAGTACTTTGAACCACCTCCACCCCTCAATATTCCACTGTTGCTCATCAGTAGAGATTATTGCACTTTGAAGGCACTTCAAATTTCCCTTAGGAGAAACTTTCTGAGAAGAAAAGTTCTCTTACTAATGTCTCCGTTGGATTTTCCCAAGTTTGTTCCTAACCTACTGCCTACCCACGAGGCTGAGTCCCAGAGTGTCTTATTTAACCCGTGTGCACTACCAGGGCCACGAGCACCCCGTGGGTTCTGAACTGTAATGAATCTCAGTTTCCTCCAGGGCAGTGAGAACTAGTCTATGACGTGGACCTGTGTAGTGGGAATAGTGTCAAAATGAAGAAGTGAGGTGCTACAGAGAAAGAAAATAATTATGACTGTCTCGGTTAAGTAGGTTTTGTCAACAAAGGCATGCTCTTGCACTATTTGAAGAGTTAAGTCAAGTAGCTGTTTCTCCCAAAGGGCCATGGGAAGATCTCAGAGGGGTGGTGGAGAATATGGAATAAGAGAAGCGGAGAGGTGTGTGTGCATCTTACTGCCCCTTGAGCAAAGAAGTACCTTCCCAGTGTAACTCTTTTCTTAACTTCTGTTTCTTTACCTCAAATGGGCCTCCAGATTAACGAATACAACTTTCTGTACTTTATTAAAAAACTTAACTTTCCCTGTATGTTTTTCCTCTTTTTTGAATAATAAGTCCTAGAGATTTAGTGCACAGTATAGTGAATATACACATCAATATTGTGTTATAATCAGACTTGCTAAGAGACTAGAACTTAATTATTCGAACCACAGTATGTAATGTGATAGAGGTGCTAATTCTCACTACAGTGGCAATCACTACCATATAAAAATCTATCAAATTAACATGTACACCTTAAGTTTATACAACATTGTAAGTCAATCATATTTCAATAGGAAGAAGGAAAAGCAATTTTTAGAAAATAAACCAAAATATATGAAAAAAAAAAGGAAAAACAAAATTAGAGTCAACTACCGTTGGCTTCCATAAAATGGGTCCACTACTTGCTTGTGATGTTTAATGTTTCTCCAAGTCAAATCACTGAAAACAATTTTATATAGAATAACCCAGAAGGTAGAGCCATAATTTCGCCAATTAAAACGTTATTAAACCTTAAGTTGCCTTGTATAATGTGAAGAATTGCTAATCCATTGGCAGTGAAGACAAACTGTCATTTACCTGACTTCATTAGAACTGCATTCAATTTACCATTTCTAATATTATTAGGAGAACTTATTAGAACATAAGACTTCGATGGCAGAGACCAAAATCTTTTTTTTTCACCGGAGTTAGCAAGTCAAATATGAATTCTCTTTCATACCCTCTCTAAAATTCTTAACTTTTTAGTCTTAAAAAAACAAAAAACCATCAACAAGAGTATGAAATTCATAAGTTCCACTGTAATCACTAGCCCCAGCCTCCCCCACCAACACTCACCCTAACTGTATCTAATCCCCATTCTTCCTCCATTCGCCCATAGCTTTCAAATTCTCTCAAAGTTCAAAAAAGACAGTCTTCTCCCTGATTAATAGCTCATAAAACTCTCCAAAATTGCCTACTTTTTTTCCCCCTACAGTTTTATTCTATTCAGTTGGGTATACTTATATATTATATTGTGAAACGTTTTAAATCAGCTTTTTCATTGGTATTTTGTCAACTAACTTAGAAGAAATTCAAGGCCGGCTGCTTTCTGTATGTAGGATCAGAGCACAAAAAAAACAACACAAAATATATTTTGTATTAGACATGGCTTTTTCAGTGAAGTAGGGCAATGGTGCTCATGCACAGTGAAGCAAGTGGCCACTGGTGAAGTGTAGAGTGAGGTGAGTCAGGGATCCGAAATAATCACATTCCAGATAGTCAGTGGGATATAGGTATGTGCATTCCAAATGCCTATATTTTATGAAAGGCAGTATGTTACTGACAAAGGACAACTAAAACAATTATTAAAGAACAAAGCTACTACCTCCAGACCTGGGATACACCTCCTGGGCTGTGCGTGTACATTCCCATCCGGTACTCCTCATCCATCTCCCACTAGAGCATCAGCAGTATGAGGGGCCAACAGGTCTTCCATTTTTATCAGAGCAGGCTACTCCTCCAAAGCGCATGCCTTTTCCACATTCTTCGCAGTCTCCCTGTACCCGAAATCCTCCTTGAGACTCCCTTCTGCCTTCTGGAAGAATGCACTCTGATCATTTTCTATGAGGTTGAGAAATAAATATACCACAAGGGCATAGTTTGGTTTCCACAAGAGGGTACTAGCATTTCTCCTTCTTCCTGCTTTTCCTGTGAGCTGTTGCCATAGACTTGGGGTTATTTCACAATTTGCAGTGCAGGGTGTAAACTTGGACCAAGCTGGGAAGGTGTAATCATCTTGATACAGGACTGTGCATTCTTGCACGAATGGAGGCGTGCCATTTGTCTGCTTGAGGCATTCCATCATTTTTGCGGTCTGGTTATCACCAGAGATGCAGGAGACCAAAACTCTGGGAGTCAGAAGTCCGACATCAGTTTCATGAGGTTAAAATCCGGATGTCAGCAGGGTTGGTTCTTTCTGGAGGCTAGGGAGAATCAAGTGTCTCACCCTTTCCAGCTTCTAGGGACCGCGCACATCCTGCACGGCTAGGCCCTGACTCCAGCTTCACAGCCCACAGGGTAGTATCAGCACACCTCCTCCTCTCTGACCCTCTGCTTCCTTCTTGTTTCTCCTGATGGCCCATCTTACGGAAGACAGTTTCCTTGACATTGTGGGACTAGTAGCATCATGCCCAGAACAGATTAAGGCTGGTCGCATTCTACTCCATATGGGTTAGAGCTACGCCTGCAATGTCTGTTAGTTTTAGAGGAAATGTACCGCCTACTCTAATTATTCTGAGCAGATCTGGGAGGCTCCTTCCACTCTCGCGTTGCCTACCAGCTGTGCTTCAAGGAGAAGAATTTTAGGAGCTCATCAAAATTCTTTTTAATTTCCCTTCTGGCACTTGCTGTCTTTTAGCCACAGGCAAAAGTTAGCATGATGGCATTTACATCTGGGGAACAGCGTTCCAATTTAAGAGAGACATTGATAAACAGGGGCTATGTTATATTTTACGTACATCTTTCCTGAGTACATTTTCCTTGAAGAATTATTTTATCTTCTATTGTCTTTTTAAATTCATAGTCTATGAGTAAATATATTCTTCCAAAAACCATTAAAGCAAAATGCTTTAGCAAACTTCTCCTTTCAATATATCCACATTCTATCCCAGTCCTACCCCCAGAGTTAATTCCTTTAATCAGACCTTTCTTACACAATACTCTAGTAGTTCTCAAACTTTACTGTGCTTAAGAATTACCTGAAAAGCAAGTGGTGAGCAAGTGGCTTGATTCCTCAGCCCTATTCTAGAAATTCTGGTTCAGTCGTTTGGGTGGGAAGTGAGAATATGTTTTTCTAATTAGTTCTTAAATGATGCTGATGTTACTGGTCCACAGACCACATTTTGCTATTGGCATGTGGTATGGAAGTGGTATAGAAATATTTAGTATAACTGTGTATATGGTGTTATGCATATGTTATAGTGTTTGTAATTTGCTTTTAAAAATTAATAATGTGTCTTGGAAATAGCATCATGGCAGTACATATGGGTCTACCATATTCTTTTAAGCTCCTATAGAATATCCTATATTTTCTTCTAATTTTTTGGGTGCTTACTATAATTTATTAGGATTTCCTTTCTTTTTTTTTTTTTAAAGACTTTTTATTTATTTGACAGAGGGAGAGAGAGAGAGAGAGAGCGAAACACAAGCAGGGGGAGCTGGAGAGGGAGAAGCAGGCTCCCGCTGAGCAGGGAGCCTGATATGAGGCTTGATCCCAGGACCCTGGGATCACGACCTGAGCTGAAGGCAGATGCTTAACTGACTAAGCCACCCAGGTGCCCCTTAGGATTTCCTTTCTTGCACAACAATTTGTGTTGATACTTGTCTGTTTAATATTTAGTTTTTAATGTTCTTTTTATTAACTCAAACCCAAGCACCAGCCAGAGAGTGTATATCTTCTCTCCATATAGTCACACACATTAATTATTATTTTAATCTCATCTTTTGAAGAAATCTCTCCTCAGGGTCTACTCCAGAGACCTCTAACTTACTATAGTCTTTATTTTTTTAAAATAATTTTTTATTGTTATGTTAATCACCCTACATTACATCATTAGTTTTTGATATTACT
This sequence comes from Zalophus californianus, assembly GCF_009762305.2. Classification (NCBI taxonomy): domain Eukaryota; kingdom Metazoa; phylum Chordata; class Mammalia; order Carnivora; family Otariidae; genus Zalophus; species Zalophus californianus. The sequence goes on from NC_045607.1 coordinate 22,225,656, forward strand.
ATAGTCTTCAATGGCCACTCTCTGGACTTGGTATAGAACTATGATCTTGAGGTCTCTATCATTACTTTGGGGATTGCTTTTGCCTCTGACTTCACTTGTGTTTCCCAGTTCCTGATTTGATGTCTTCCTCCTTCCTTCTCCAAAACTGCCTTGTGTTGTTGACCATCCCTTCAGTAGCTTCCCAGAAAAGGGTGCACGAGTGGTAATTTTTTTGAAACTTTGAATGAACATATCTTTGTTCTGTTGATGGTTTGGCTGGTTATAGAATTCTAAATATTTCGAAATTTCTTAATGATGTGGCTTTGGATAGATTTTTTTTTCACCTGTAGTTGGGGTACTGCTTGGAAGCTTTCAATCTGAAAACTTATGTTCTGGGACATTAAAAATATATATACTTTGATGATTTCCTTCTCTTTATTTTCTCTGTTTTTTTCTGGAACTTTTAGCATTATGTTGAAATTTCTGGATTGGTACTCTAATTTTCTAATCTCTTGTCTTTCTTTGTGTTTTTGCTTTACCTCCTGGGAGTTTTTCTTAATTTAATCTTCCAACTTTTCTGTCTAGATTTTCCAGTTTTGACCATGCTTTTAATTTCCAAAAGCTATTTTTATTTTTTGAATGATTCTTATATACCACAACTTCTTTATCCATTTATCTGTTGATGGACGCTTCGGTTGTTTCAACATCTTGGCTATTGTAAATAAATAATACTGCTGTGAACGTGGGAGTGTAGTTATCTCTTTGACATAGGGTTTTAGTTTCCTTTGGATATATTCACAGAAGTGGAATTGCTGGATCATATGGTAGTTCTATTTTTATATTTTTGAGGAACCTCTATATTGTTTTCCATAGTAGCTGCACTAATTTACATCCCATCAACATTCCACAGGGTTCCATTTTTTACACTTTCTCTCCAGCACTTATGTCTTGTTTTTTTGATGATGGCCATCTTAGTAGATATGAGGTGATATCTCATTCTGGTTTTGAATTACATTTCCCTTATCATTAGTGATGTTGAGCACCTTTTCATGTACCTGTTGGTTATCTGTATGTCTTCTTTGGAAAAATGTCTATTCAGATTTTCTGCCCATTTTTAAATTAGTTTGTTTATTTGTCTTTGCTATTGAGTTGTATGAGTTCTTTATATATTTTGGAAATTACCCTCTTATCAGATATATAATTTGCAGATGTTTTCTCTCTTTCCATAGTTTACCTTTTCATTTTGTTGATGGTTTCCTTTGCTGTGCAGAAGGCTTTTATATTAGATTTTGCTTTATATATTTCAAAGCTGTTTAGTTAAATCTATAAAAAATCATACTGTTGTGTCTTTTTGATGTATTGAAATGTGCTTGCACAATTATTAATATGTAATAATCCCTCTGGTCCCTCTAATAATTGTCATCTTGTATTCAATTTAATATTAATATTGTTACAGTTGGTTTTCCCCTAAGCATTTTCTTGATATACCTTTTCTCATCCCTTTATTTCAACATTACCTTGTTATTTTAAGCCTGTCTCTTAAATAATATAGAGTTTAATTTTAACCCCCTCAATCTGTGAGTCTGTCTTCTAAAATGAATTCTACCTATTCATATTTATTGTTATTTTATAGTTAGGCTGTTTGTCCCCTTTATTTATTTCCTCATTCTTGCTTTTTTTTTTTTAACTTCTCTCCCCATCCCCACTCTATTGAATTGATTATTTCTTTATTTTCTTCTGCTGATACATTAGAAGAAATAATGCCATACACTTATTTAAGTTTATATTTTCTAACAATGTCTATCAATTAATATCTATATCTGTATAAGTTAGCTAGGGCTATTTGATGTTTTGTAATAAGATATCCCCCAAATAAACCCAAATAATAGCAATCTTTTTCACCATTCATGCATCTGTGCAGTGCCTGAGGTTCAGCTGATCCAGACTGGACCTGGCAACATAGCTCTGCTACTCAATGTAGCTCTGTGGGTTGGTTGGAATAGCTTTGCTTCAGACTGTAGAGGTCGGGTGGCTGTGCTCCATGTGTCTCTCATCCTCTTCTTGGAACCACAGGTTTGGGTAGGTTCTAATATGATAGTGTAGGCACAGGAGGGTAAACTTAACTGTGAAAGCCCATTTTACATCTCTGGTTGATTCCTAGCTGCTAACAAGTCACATGTCCTAACACTTAGTGAAAGTTAAAGAAATATACTCCAAGACAATATGAGGGCATTGCAAAATTACATGACAAAGAGTGTGGATGAATGATCCTATTACTAAGGAAAGAGAGAACAGTTAGCATAATGACCCAGTCTACCAGGATGTTCTTCCCTTTAACAAGCTGACCTTTTAAAAAATGTATACAGTCCCTCCTTTTTTCCTCCCTGTCATCTCCTATGTTGATATTTGAGATTCTTGTTATTTGATATTTGATAGTCATTATTTTTAACTAAAAAATGTATACTTATTGAGGCAAGGACATCCAGGGGGCTGCAGGGATCAGAGTTCTGGCAGGTGGTACTATGAGGTGCTGATCAGAGTCCCCCTCAAGAACGAGGGACTCTCAGCTGTGGGGATGCTGCCAGCAGACAGTTCTCAACTCTCAGATGCCATCAGGGATTGCCTTGACTGAAGACAGCTGCCTTGCCAAGACCATGGCCTCTTCCCAGGTGGTCCCATCCACTAACTGTTCAGTGTGAGGGTATCAAAGTCCAGGGCTTTGGGATGGATGGTTCTCAAGAGTAACCCAGCTTTTGGAACTCCTCAGAGAATCAGCTCAGCTTCCACCTAACCATGCCCCCTCACGCTCCCTTCTCTTCCCCAGGTGTTGATTCTCAGAGCACTCCCAATTAAACTTTTTTACATGCTAATCGCTATCTCAGAGATAACCCATCCCAGAGAGTTGGTGTGGGTCGGTTCAACAAAACCCAAACCAGACCAAAACAAAAAACACAGGCTGGGATGAGATCCTGGAGTAGAATCACGCATTACCTGACTGGCAAAGAGGACTATTACTGGTGGTAGGTGAGCCCCTGGAAATATAGGCAGTATAATTGTGAAAACACCCATTGTTGGGTAATTGGGACAGTGGATCAGTGGAAGGTAATGCATTAGCAGGTACAAAGTGTGAAGCAGGTGATAAAAATGAGAGGAAAAGCAACTATAAAGATAATAAAATGGAATGTTTATTGCTAAACTCAACACTTGGAAAAAGATAATGAAAAGTTAAAAAAGAATAATTAGAAATTACAAGCTAAATGTGAAAGCCAGAGGGCCTATTTGGTATCATATGCAAATGTTCTCATAGCCTATAGCTGGAAGGCAGAGAAAACAATGGACCAGGGTCAGACAATGGACCAGGTTAATTGTGAATAGCCGAATTCTAAACCAAGGCAGGTGTGCAAGTTTGGGAAAGAATGGGACCCTGACTGACATCTTGGATGAATGGGAACAGTGATATTGATGCCTCCTAAAAACCTTGAATCATTGGATTTTTCTTGAGTCTTTGAGCCTGCAGAAGTGACCCACTTTACTTATAAAGGCTAGAATTCCTTCCTTGCTTAAAGATGATGCAAGGATGACTCTCCCTTACCCCCATCAGGATGTACCCCCATCTCCCTTCCTGACCCAAAGCCAATAACCAAGGTTGAGTTATAATATTACCCACAGGGCATGTATTGGATCTGAGAGACAGGAAAGCAACATGACCTCAAAGGAACTGTAGTATTCAGCTAGCATGTTCCGGCAAAAGCTGCGAGAAACATGGAGTTGAGTTTTGAGGGTCCCTGATCAAGGGGAGAGGAACAGGATTTAAGGTAGAGGAAAGGAGAATTTATCAATTTGAGAGCATTCCCTCAGCAACAGGATATATATAAATAATACATAAATATTTCAAATGTAAGTATTTTTTGCTTTTTCATGTATTATCACTTTGCCACAATTGAATAAATGTAGACCTCCATCATTTTCAGTTGCTGCATGGTATTCCATTATGAGGGTATGTTATAATTTTAATATTGTTTGGTGTGTGTCTGATTGAACAGTGCTTTTCCTTTTTTCAATAATTACGTTTTGTCTATCGGTCAAGCAGCAAATTTTATCCCACTGTTCTGTTACTCTGTCTTGCCATATTGTTTGGATGCAGTTTGGATGACATTTGCTGTTCTTCATCAACTTTGCCCTCTCTCTATAGAATTGCCACACATCCCTTCAGTGGAACAAAAAGAAAGACTTCTCAGTGATGTTGCTTTTACTAAAGACAGTTATGAAAATGCAGCAGCTTTTTTTCCCTTTTAAATATTTTATTTATTTGGGGCGGGGGAGAGCAGAGAGGGAGAAGCAGACTCCCCACTAAGCAGAGAGCCCGATGCGGGACTCGATCCCAGGACCCTAGGATCATGACCTGAGTTGAAGGCAGCTGTTTAACTGACTGAGCCACCCAGGCGCCCCCATGCAGACTCTTTTAATGAGAATTTTGTGTTGGTCTGAAAACTGTACATTCTTTCACTATTGTGCCTTGTGGTTTTACAATATAGAGAACATACACAAAAGTAAGAATTAATTCTATTAGGACAGATGGGCCTGCTCACTTGTTTCCCCCCGCATTTTAGAAAATGGAATGTTGAATAGAATAGTTAAGTATGACTGGCTTCATCAAAATATATTTCCAAACCATTACATGGAGGGACGCTTTACTTTGAACCTTTTGAAAATGCCAAAATGGGAAAAGAAGTGTACAGAATCTCTTCACTAGTCAACTTAAGGAGAATTATATACAATGAACATATCCTGTATATACAGTGGGGTTCTAATATTAATTTACAGTGGGTGTGTAATTATGAGTGCTTTCCTTATTCTCTCAGGCTTAGATTTCTCTTCTCAAGCAATTTAGGTTCTGTTGATGCTTTTGTATACAGTGGTCATGAGGAAGCTTCATTTGCGTAACATTTTTGAGGACACTGAGATAAAGTACCAGCCTAGGAAGATTTCTTCAAAATAGTGAAGGGAGTGTTGAGTACCATAGAATTCAAAGAGGGGATAAGAACTCTACCTACATTTTTGGTGAGACAAGGAGAGAATGAAGATAGGAGAGTAGAAATGTTGGATGGATCTGGGGACGTCAGTTGGGTCTAGCAAGGGGAAATTCTTTTGAGCATGGCATTCTAGGGTTGTTAGCCAAGTGCCTCTCGCTCATCCGAGTACCTTCTTGTTGGGTTTCATGGCATCATTTCTTTTCATGATCCCCAGATGACCCTCGGATATCAGAAACTTCTGGAAAAAGCTATGATCATTTAAACAGAAAAAACTGACTTCCAACTTCAGGGGCAGTGGTGGGAAAAAAAGCACGAATAACTGCATAGAAGTGTGAAGAGCTCTGGTGCCCGGAGGGTTACCTATGCTAGCAGGTGGGCAAGAAGAACATTGATAAGAGGAGTTCTCCTATGAGGAAATTAACAAAGCTGCCTATTGGCTCAGAGCAAAATGCCATATTATCATTATCCAAGTTCTTGAAATTCCTTCAGTCGATATGCTCTGGGCACAGGGAGAGTCTGTGTTCACTTCCTCCTCCTTCCCCTTCCCCTTCTTTCTTTCAAAATGCGTATTTATATTTTGCATTATCTCTTTCCACGTGCTCTAGTGCCATTTCCTTCCACCTGAATCTGGATCTTTCTTAACGCCCTATTTTTAGTTGAAAGTGATTTTCGTATCTTGTTAAAGTAAACAGGTTCGTCCCAAAGACTAATTCCTGTATTATTTTAAAGGATAAATTCACGAATGCCTTCTAATTTACTTTTTTCCAGCCTGATTTATTTTGGATCCTGGGCTCCTGCTGATTTTTATAGGTGCACTAGGAGGCACTGTTGAGTTTTAAATATCCCAGCAGTGTTTGCCTGGTTTGTATTAATGCTGAACTTGCAACTCCTTTCATTTATGTCAGTATTTCACCTTCTGTGCTAGCAGCAGGGTATGAAGAAGACGTGCGGGTTTGCTTCCAGTGCAGAAAAAATAATGATGATTTAAAACAGTGCTTGTTGAAAGTTAGGGAAAGAAAAATGCATTATTTGTGAAGGAGTACTGATTTTTTTTTTCTCTTGGCGTTTTTGGGTTATAAATTCACATTAGTGATACAGCCAGTATACAAACCACAGTTGTAGCAACCAGAGGAGGAAACAGGATATGGCCCCTTTTGTAAGATACTCATAGTATTCCCAAGGAGGCAGGGGAAAACTCCATTCATCTGCAGTTTATTCAGAATGTTCTTTTCTTTTGCTTGTCGTTTTGGAATGGATTTAACTGGATTTAATGGATTTAACTGTTGCTAAAAAGTTACAGGAACAATAGCCTCATAGCTAGAAATCATCTGTTTCTTCACAAAACAAGTTCGCCCAGATCAGCCATGTGACCTTCCCCAGCAGTGTCCAGCCCTCTGACCTGAGTCCTGTTGGAACAGCGTCTCTTTGGGACTGAAAAGAATTCATGTTCTAAGTCCTTCCTGCTATTTCTCTCAAGTTTGTTGCCTGCTATAACGTTGGGTCCTTTTTCCTTTTAAACCAGATCCTGCAAAGTAAACTTAAAAACCCAAATCCTTTCGACAGAGACTTCAATGTGCAGATCTGGGATAAAATAAGCCACACATATTTGACCAGTATCATGATATATCATTACATAATTAAAAAAAAAAACTGACGAGGGATGATTTGAGTTTTCTCACTGGTAAAGCTAGGCTAGTTGTGCGAGTGATTAAACCGTTTTCAGTATTATTCCAGCTGAGCCTCAGAAGATTCTTAAATTTATGTTTGATTTTTTTTGTGTGTGTTAATAGAATCAGATCTAAGTCTATTTTTTCTATCTGCATTTAATACATTTTTATCAGTTTACCGATATTTTAGGAATAATGTGTCATCATTAATTTCCGTTAAAAAGCATTGATTAAAAACATGCTTTTGTTTATGTAGTTACTAAGTGCAGCTAGTTATTTGTGATTCTTGTTCACGTGATGTCCACACTTCACTGAGGCACCAAATATATCTGGATTTGCTTCCCAGCCCAGCGGGTTGCTAGTCCTCTGGCTCTCTTGGGCCACTTATTTGATTCTCTGAGTCTCAGATTGATGAAGATATAAATATTTTCACCATAATGGCTTTGTAGGGCTTGAATGATGCTCTAAGGTAAAGTGGTCAAGGTGGCAAAGTATTCAGTGGAATCTAGCGTGCTCCCTTTTGCATCTACTTAAGACCAGTGATGAGGTGTTGTTTTATGTTCCCACATCACCCTGGAAAAATCTCACAAAGGTGAAGAAAATACTACAAGGGAGTGTGCACATTTCTTGCACTATAGTGTCAACGGAAATGTATACCTACTGTCCAAAACCTAGAATGAATTTGAGCTCTTTATAATACATGCTGCACTCCAGAGTGTTTTAATCAGTCTTGTGAATGACTTTGGATCAAAGAAATGAATCAAATAACCAACAGAAGTAGAGCCTCTATTTCCTTAGTACCTCATATTCATGCTTAGAATATGGTGCTTTTGAAAATTTCTGTTAAAAATTTTTTTAAAAGATAATAGGGCTCGGGGTGCCTGGGTGGCTCAGTTGGTTAAGCGACTGCCTTCAGCTCAGGTCATGATCCTGGAGTTCCAGGATCGAGTCCCGCATCGGGCTCCCTGCTCGGCAGGGAGTCTGCTTCTCCCTCTGCCCCTCCCCCCTCTCATGTGCTCTCTCTCTCTCATTCTCTCTCTCAAATAAATAAATAAAATCCGTATCCCTTAAAAAAAAAAAGAGAGATAATAGGGCTCAAAGCCCAAGAAGTGCAAACGAGTATAACTAGATATAAAGCACTCTACTACTCTTAGACCTTCCTGAAGTTAGCCTCTGCTACATTCTTGAATATCTTTCTATTGAGAGTAGATAGATAGATAGATGAATGGACGTAGTAAAGGTGTAGGTATAATATTTTCACTCATTGGGACATATCTTTAGGATAAATTACTAGAAAAGGAATTGCCGCATCAAAGGCCATGTGCATTTACAATTTTTATTTTGACAAATCGCCCTCTGTAGAGGATATATTTATCCTCCCCCATATAAATACATATATTCTTATCACCAATGCCTGTATTCTTTTTTGTTTGTTTTTATTTTTGGTTTTTAACTGAGGAAAAATTGGTATATAACATTATATTAATTTCAGGCGTACAACATAGTAGTTTGGTCTTTGTACATACTACAGAGTGATGAGCACAAGAAGTTTAGTTACCATACAGTTGGCCCCCTTCACCCGTTTTGCCCACCCTCCAGCCCCCTTCCCCTCTGATAACCACCAGTCTGTTCTCTGTATCTTTGAGTTTTGTTTTTTAGATTCCACATAATAGTGAAATCATACAGTCTCTGACTTATTTCAGTTATCATAATAGCCTCAACAATGCCTATATTCTTTAGCAGTACCATTTATTACCTTTTTAATCATAATTTGATAGGTAAAAATGATATTTCAGTGCAGTTTCGATGAAGTACTTTTATTATGAATGATATTAGTTATGTCTTGGGGCCATTTTCTTTCCTTTTCTGTGAACTGTCTTTTCATATCCTTTACCTATGTGAAATTAGACTCTTGGTCTTGTTATTAAGATATTTAAATATATATTAGGAAAATAAGACCTTCATCTGTAGTTTCAGTTGCGACTTTTTTTCCAGCTTTATGTTTATCTTTTGGCTTTTCTTACGTTAGTTTTCATATGCAGGCATTTTACATTTTTCTGTAACCAAATCACTCCAAGATTATGAAAACATAGAATTTGCCATATATTGAATTCCCATGTGTATTTGCTGTATGTGGAAAATTGCATTTTAAGATAAGATTCCCCCCCGCCCCGGAATTATTATCTTTTATGTTAAAGAAATATAATAAAAATATTTCTAAAAGAGTTGGAGGAGACCAATATAGGTTATAGAAATGGATTGTATTAAAGATCACACAATATCTAAGACTAGAGTAAGGCATCATAGCTCATTTGATACCTTTGGAGGCCTTGCCTGGTGAATAGAGATGAATGATTTTAATTGGCACATTAGTTGTTTGCCTGTAAATGGATGCTTCTAAAAGCCTGAAACTAGCCCTTTTTTTAATTGGTCCCTTTAAGACAACTTTAGTTTGGTGAGAACATCTGTGAGATACTTTGGAACTGGCTTTAGGCATATTTCATTTGCATGGCTAATTGCTTTTTAGCATTCCTGGGCATGTCTATCATAGACGATAGGCATATCTTGTCCAACAGTACAGAGTTACACTCTTTTATTTTATTATTATTTTTATTATTTTATTTAAATTAAAGTTAGTTAACATATAGTGTAGTATTGGTTTCCGGAGTAGAATTTAGTGATTCATCACTTACATACAACACCCAGTGCTCATCCCAACAAGTGCCCTTGTTAATGCCCATCACCCATTTCACCCACCCCCAACTCCCTTCCCCTCCAGCAACTCTCAGGTTGTTCTCTACAGTTAAGAATCTCTTATGGTTTGCCTCTCTCTCTATTTTTATCTTATTTTATTTTTCCTCCCCTTCCCCTATGTTCATCTGTTTTGTTTCTTAAATTCCACATATGAATGAAATCATATGGTATTTGTCTTTCTCTGACTGCCTTATTTCGCTTAGCATAATGCACTCTAGTTCCATCCATGTTGTTGCAAATGGCAAGATTTCGTTCTTTTTGATGGCTGAGTAATATTCCACTGTGTGTGTGTGTGTGTGTGTGTGTGTGTGTGTGTGTGTGTGTGTGTGTGTGTGTGTACCGCATCTTCTTTATCCATTCATCGTCAGGTGATGTACATTGGGCTCTTTCCATAATTTGGCTACTGTTAATAGTGCTGCTATAAACATTTGGTGCATGTGCCCCTTTGAAGCACTATGTTTGTATCCTTTGGATAAATACCTAGTAGTGAAATTGCTGAGTTATACAGTAGTTCTATTTTTAACTTTTTGAGGAATCTCCATACTATTTTCCAGGTGGCTCTACCAGTTTGCATTCCCACCAACAGTGCAAAAGGGCTCCCCTTTCTCTGCATCCTCACCAACATCTGTTGTTTCCTGAGTTGTTTATTTTAGCCCTTCTAACAGGTGTGAGGTGGTATTTCATTGTGGTTTTGATTTGTATTTCCCTGATGATGAGTGATGTTGAACATCTTTTCATGCATCTGTTAGCCATTTGTATGTCTTCTTTGGACAAATGTCTGTTCATATCTTCTGCCCATTTCTTAACTGTACTATTTATTTTTTGGGTGTTGATTTTGATGAGTTCTTTTTTTTTTTTAAGATTTTACTTTATTTGAGAAAGAGAGAGATAGAGCATGAGCGGGGGGAGGGAGGGGTAGAGGGAGAGGGAGAAGCAGACTGCCCCCTGAGCAGGGAACCTGATGCAGGGCTTGATCCTAGGATCCTGGGATTCTGACCTGAGCTGAAAGCCAACGTTTAACCAACTGAGCCATCCAGGCACCCCAATGAGTTCTTTATAGATTTTGGATACTAGTCCTTTATCAGATATGTTATTTGCAAATATCTTCACCCATTCCATCGGTTGCCTTTAGTTTTGTTGATTGTTTCCTTCTCTGTGCAAAGATTTTTATCTTGATGAGGTCCCAATAGTTCATTTTTGCTTTTGTTTCCCTTGCCTCTAGAGATGTGTCTAGTAAGAAGTTGCTGCATCTGAGGTCAAAGAGGTTCTACCTTTTTTTCCCTCTAGGATTTTGATGGTTTTCTGTCTTACATTTAGGTCTTTCATCTATTTTGAATTTATTTTTGTGTATGGTGTAAGAAAGTGGTCTGGTTTCATTCTTCTGCATGTTGCTATCCAGTTTTCCCAACACCATTTGTTGAAGAGACTATCTTTTTTCCATTGGATATTCTTTTTTTTTTTTTTTTTTTTGAGAGGGAGAGAGTAGGGGGATAGGGGCAGAGGGAGAGGGAGACAGAATCTTAAGTAGGCTCCACACCTATGGTGGAGCCTGACATGGGGCTCGATCTCATAACCCTGAGATCAGGACCTGAGCCGAGATCAGGACCTGAGCCGAAATCAGGAGTTGGATGCTTAACTGACTAAGCCACCCAGGCGCCCCTCCATTGGATATTCTTTCCTGCTTTGTTGAAGATTAGTTGACCACAGAGTTGTGAGTTCATTTCTGGGTTCTCTATTCCATTCCATTGATCTATGAGTCTGTTTTTGTGCCAGTACCATACTGTCTTGATGATTACAGCTTTGTAACACAGCTTGAAGTCTGGGATTGTGATGCCTCCCACTTTGTTTTTCTTTTACCTTGGCTTTTCTTTTTCTTTTACCTTGGCTATTTGGGGTCTTTTCTGGTTCTATACAAATTTTAGGATTATTTGTTCTAGCTGTGTGAAAATGCTGGTGTTATTTTGATAGGGATTGCATGGAATATGTAGATTGCTTTGGGTGGTATAGACATTTTAACAACATTTGTTCTTCCAATCCAAGAGCATGGAATTTTTCTCCATTTCTTTGTGTCTTCTTGAATTTCTTTCATAAATGTTCTGTAGTTCTCAGCATGTAGATCTTTTACCTCTTTGGTTAGGTTTATTCCTAGGTATCTTATGATTTTTGGTGCAATTGCAAATGGGATGGATTCCTTGATTTCTCTTTCTGCTGCTTCATTATTTGTGTATAGAAGTGCGACAGAGTTCTTCTTTTTAAAAATGTAACAGATTTCTGTATGTTGAATTTATATCCTGCAACTTTGCTGAATTCATGTATCAGTTCTAGCAATTTTCTTCTGTGGAGTCTTTCGGGTGTTCTACATAGAATATCATGTTGTCTGCAAAGAGTGAAAGTTTGACTTCTTCTTTGCCAATTTGGATGCCTTTTATTTTTTGTTGTCTGATTGTTGAGTCTAGGACTTCCAGTACTATGTTGAACAACAGTGGTAAGAGTGGACATCCCTTCCTGACTTCAGGGGAAAAGCTCTCAATTTTTCCCCCACTGAGGATGATATTAGCCTTGGGTCTTTAGTATATGGACTTTATGATGTTGAGGTATGTTCCTTCTATCCCTACTTTCTTGAGGGTTTTTATTAAGAAAGGATGTTGTATTTTGTCAAATGCTTTTTCTGTACCTATTGAGAGGATCATATGATTCTTATCCTTTCTTTTATTTCTTTTCTTTTTTAAAAAGTTTTATTTATTTGAGAGAAAGAGAATGTGGGGGGGAGGGGCAGAAGGAGAGGGAGTGAGAGAATCTCAAGCAGATTCCCTGCTGAGCATGGAGCCTGATGTGGGGATTGATCTCACCATCCTGAGGTCATGACCTGAGCTGAAATCAAGAGTTGGATGCTTAACCAACTGAGCCACCCAGGCACTCTATCCTTTCTTTTATTAATGTGGTGTATTACATTGATCAATTTGTGGATATTGAACTGCTCCTGCAGCCCAGGAATAAATCCCACTTGATCATGGAGAATAATCCTTTCAATGTACTGTTGGATTAGATTAGCTAGTACTTGTTGAGAATTTTTGCATCCATGTTCATCAGGGATATTGGTCTTTAAGTCTCCTTTTTAGTGGGGTCTTTGGGTTTGAAATCAAGGTAATGCTGGCCTTATAGAATGAGTTTGGAAGTTTTCCTTCCAGTTCTATTTTTTGGTACAGCTTCAGAAGAAGAGGTATTAATTCATCTTTAAATGTCTTAGTAGAGTTCTCCTGGGAAGCCATCTGGCCCTGGACTCTTATTTGTTGGGAGATTTTTGATTACTGATTCAATTCCTTTGCTGGTTATGGATCTGTTCAAATTTTCTATTTCTTCCTGGTTCAGTTTTGGTAGTTTATATTTTTCTAGGGATTTATTCATTTCTTCCTGATTGCCCAATTTGTTGGCATATAATTGCTCATAATATTCTCTTATAATTGTTTGTATTTCTGTGGTGTTGGTTTTAATCTCTCCTCTTTCATTCATGATTTTATTTATTTGGGTCCTTTCTCTTTTCTTTTTGATAAGGCTGGCTAGAGGTTTATCACTTTTGTTAATTATTACAAAGAACCAACTCCTAGTTTTGTTGATCTGTTCTACTGTTTTGTTTGTTTCTCTAGCTTTTATTTCTGCTCTAATCTTAATTATTTCCCTTCTACTGCTGGTTTTTTACTTTTTTTGCTGTTCTTTTTCCAGCTACTTTAGGTGTAAGGTTAGGTTGTGTATTTGAGACTTTTCTTGTTTCTTGAGGAGGCCTGTATTGCTATATACTTCCCTCTTATGACCACCTTTGCTGCTTCCCAAAGGTTTTGGACTGTAGTGTTTTCATTTTCATTTGCTTGCATGTCTTTTTTTAATTTCTTCTTTAATTTCCTGGTTAGCCCATTCATTCTTTAGTAGAATGTTCTTTAACCTCCATGTATTTGTGGTCTTTCCAAATTTTTTACTGTGGTTGACTTCAAGTTTTATAGTGTTGTGGTCTGAAAATAGGCACGGTATAATCTCAATCTTTTTGTACCAGTTGAGGCCTGATTTGTGACCCAGTATGTGATCTATTCTGGAGAATGTTCCATGTTCCATGTGTGTTCGAAAAGAATATGTATTCTGCTGCTTTAGGATGAAATGCTCTGAATATATCTGTTAAGTCCATCTGGTCCAGTGTGTCATTCAAAACCCTTGTTTTCTTGTTGATCTTCTGCTTAGATGATCTGTCCATTGCTGTGAGTGGGGTGTTAATGTCCCCTACCATTATTGTATTATTATCAATGAGTTTCTTTAGGTTTGTTACTAATTGATTTATATATTTGGCTGCTCTCAAGTTGAGGGCATAAATATGTATAATTGTTAGAACTTCTGGTTGGATAGACCCCTTTATTATGATATATTGCCCTTCATCTCTTATTATAGTCTTTGGTTTAAAATCTACTTTGTCTGATATAATGATCGCTACTCCGGCTTTCTTGTGATGTCTGTTGGCATGATAGATGGTTCTCCATCCCCTCACTTTCAATCTGGAGGTGTTTTTGGGTCTAAAATGAGTCTCTTGTAAGCAGCATATCAATGGGTCTTTTTTTTTTTTTTTAAATCCATTCTGATACCCTATATCTTTTGATTGGAGCATTTAGCACATTTATATTCAGAGTAATTATTGATAGCTATGAATTTAGTGCCATTATATTACCTGTAAAGTCACTGTTCTTGTAGATTGTCTCTGTCTCTGTTCCTTTCTAGTCTTTGTTGCTTTTGGTCTCTCTTTTCTGCTCAAAGGGTCCCCTTTAATATTTCTTGCAGAGCTGGTCTAGTGTTCACATACTCCTTTAGTTTTTGCTTGTCTTGGAAACTATTTATCTCTCCTTCTATGCTGAATGACAGCCTTGATGGATATAGTATTCTTGGCTGCACTTTTTTTCCCACTTAGCATGTGGAAAATATGCCATTCTCTTCTGGTCTGCCAACTTTTTATGGACAGGTCTGTTGCTAACCTTATGCATCTACCCTTGTAGGTTAAGGACCTTTTCTCCCTGAGCTGCTTTTAGAATTCTCTCTTTATCTTTGTATTTTGCAAGTTTCACTATGATATGTCTTGGTGTTGACCTGTTTTTGTTGATTTTGAGGGGAGTTCTCTGTGGCTCTTGGACTTGAATGCCTGTTTCCTTCCCCAGATTAGGGAAGTTCTCAGCTATAATTTGTTTGAATAAACCTTCCACCCCTTTTTTCCTGCTCTTCTTCTTCTGGGACTCCTGTGATATGATATTATTGCCTTTTGTGGAGTTGCTGAGTTCCCTAAGTCAGTATTCGTGATCTAATAGTTTTCTTTCCCTTTTCTTTTCAGCTTCATTATTTTCCATAATTTTATCTTCTATATCACCTATTCATTCCTCTGCTTCTTCCGTCCTTATTGTGATTATATACAGTTGGTTTTGCATCTCAGTTTTGGTGTCTTCTCTAGGATCTTCTATGCTTCTTTCAAGCCCAGCTAGTATTCTTATGACTGTTGTTCTAAATTCTTGTCCAGATATATTGCTTATATCTGTTCTGAGCAAATTCCTGGTTGTGATTTCTTCTTGATCTTTCTTTTGGGCAGAATTCATCCATCTTGTCATTCTCTCTTTTGTGTGTTATGAAAGCTTGTTGTTTTCTGCTCCTGAGAGTAATACTATATTAAGCAGGGGTCATACACTATCCAGGGCCCAGCAGTTCAGGAAGTGTTTCTGGTGTATGCTGTGTGCACTCTGCTGGTGTGTTTTGGTTGCTCTTTCCTGCAGTTCAGTCCTCTGAAGGGTTCCTCCTTGCTTGCAGTGGGGAATGTTTGGATCTTTAGGTGTGCTTTGATTTGTCTAAGATAAGCCTGATTTAAAAAAAAAAAAAAAGCCTGATCCAAGAAAAGAGATAAGGAAAAGGAAAGAAAAAGCAAGCAAACAAACAAAAAGCTATAAGCCTGATTCCAAAAGAGAAAGAAGGAAAAAAGAAAAAAAAAAAAAAAAGCCTGATCCAAAAAACAGGAAAGGCAACAAACCAACCAACAAATGAACAAAAAACTATAAGCCTGATTAAAAAAAAAGAAAAAGCAAGCAAGCAAGCAAGCAAGCGTGGCCCTATTTCCACCAGAATTGAAGCTGCTTTGGAGCGCTCTATAATCAGTAGATGCGGGGGCCTGTGTTGGTCCTCTGAGGGAGAGGCCTGCTGCTCTGGCTCACAGTCAGACCTGCTCCGGTAAAGATGCCCCTGTGGGGCACAGGGGTGTGGGGTTTGGTGTAAGGGACTCCAACCTCCATTGGAGGCGCTGTTTCTCGCTGAAGTCTGTGCTGGTGGTCAGGGCTGGCAAATGGTGTCACCCTGCCCTCTCCTCTCTGCCGAGGGGAATGCGCTGCTGGCGCTGTTCAGGAAGCCCTCACAGAAGAGTGAACAATCTCCCCTCCTGTGTCCCGGGCTTTCTTCAGGTCCCTGCCCTCAACCTGTCTGTGCCGGCCGTCGGCATGCCCGGCGCCATAGTTCTGTGTTTTATCTCTGGCTGGCCCCTGGCATTCCAAACTCCAAATCTTAAAGGACCCGGCAAGGCACAGACCCACTGCCCGCCCGGGAGGAGAGCCTCGCCGCACACACGGCGTCATTCTGGAGTCTAGGGTGAAGCACAGTGGGAAGTTGAGACCAGCTTAGCTGCCCTCTGAGCATGTCTCTGTCCCCTGCTGTTGAACAGCGGCCCAGCGGTGCCCAGTGGGCCCTCTGTCCTTGCAGAGGCACTGCACCCTCTTCCAAATGTCCTCCAGGGAGGGGAATGTTCTCTCCCAGTGTGACGCAGGGGATCCCCATTCCGTGGCGCCCTGTGCAAACCTTACATGCTGCTCTCTCCCCTGCTTCCCTGACTTCTCTCCATGAAAAGTCTCTCCCTCCCTTCCATAGCACGCCGGCTTTTCTCTCCCCCAATTCACATCTCTGAACCTCGCATCTGCCACATTCTCTCCCTCCAATTGTGCAGATTGTTTTCTTAATCCTCAGATCGATTTCCTAGTTGTTCAAAATGATTTGGTATTGATCTAGCTGTGTTAGAGGGATGAGGCAAAGCCAGGGTCTTCCTCCTACTCCCTCCCAAAGTTACACTCTTAATGTTAAGGTTAGAGAAATGTGTTTCTGATGACCTTGTTTCCATTATTGATATATGTGTGTGTCCTTTAAAGGACAGTAATGAACCTCAGCAGATAATTTTCAAAATATTTCTTATAAACCACTAGAGCCCAACCTGATGAGGTTTCTCTACATTATTTGCAGAACTTCAGACTATCATGTGCTTCTATCTGTAAATATTCAAGTGGTGTCATTGGGAGAAATTTTGATTTGTAAAAAGTCCCTGTAGAAATATACTTGAAAACAATTTATGTAATTGTAAAAAAAATTCTCAGTGATTAAAAAGGGCTAGAGAAAGGTGAGGGGTAGGTTCTCTTTACTGGTTTCTTCTCAGCCCCTCTTAGAAGTCTCTGGCTTGTATTACTACAAGCTACCTATGGCTTTACCTAACAGTTGTAACTTAGGCCACCAGGGCTGATTTCTTCTGAGTGAAGTTTGCTGGATTGCACTTTTCCCAATAAATATAGAGTCTGATTTATTTCATGTTAAGCAGACAAAGATTCCCTTTGAAACATGTAGTCTGACCGCCAAACACTAGACTCATTGTCTCTGAAACAATAAGCACCACATTCAGTCTTTAGGAATGGTGAGCGATTTGCTTGTATTCAAGAACCAAAGAAGTTTTACACAGCCAGAAAAGTGATGCACAGCTGAGTTTTCAATAATGCTAATACTGTGTGTATGAGTGCAACTTAACACTGTGGTGTGTACTGTGTTGTACCCTGGCTGGTAGATGCCACTCATGGATCAGCCTTGCACTGACTGCTCACGATGAATTATTTACAGCGTATGCTAACAGAAACCGATCACTTCAAATGGAAGTAGAAAGGATTTCTATTTATGTTTCATTTTTGCATATGAGTATATAGAATTAGATTATATTTGTTATATATATTCCAGATGTTATGTGGCATTCAAAATTAGGGATTGCCTTGTGTCATGTTCTGCAGATGCCAACCCTGAACTGAGTACTTATGTGCAAGTGATTTATTTAGGGACTTGCTCTCAGGAGAAACAAGTAAGGGAGTAGGAGAAACGGATCAGTGAAAAGAAGGAATCCAAGCAAGGGTACAATTTCTGGCACCATTCTAGCCTCAGCTGGATTGTATGGGAAAGCTTTGGAGAACAAATTATAGCTCATATTTTGTCTCAACTGGAAAGAGAGCTGGACTTTCATAAGTCATTCAGTGGCTCAGAACCACCCAAACTAAACCCAGTCTCTCAGATACTTTCAGCCTTTTGCACAGGCAGGCAGGCAAAAGGGTGTCTGTGGCTGAGGGCAGTCTTCTGAAGATAGACACTGATGGGGCCCAGGGAGGCAAGAGCACAAAGGAGCTGCAGATGGGGGTGGGTACCGAGAAATGGCCCAAGGGTTTCAAGGGCATCTGGGTTCAATATCAACAGTTGGTTGCTACAGGGATTACTTATTAATTCTGATTAAATGATCCTTAGTCATTAAACAGTTCTTTTAGTGATTCTGATACAGTCCTTTTAAGAGAATTGTTAATAGGTAAATTACTCTGATCAGATATTAGCTTAGCTAAGGGCTAAGGTATAGGGAAGCTTTCTCCTTATTATTTCTCAAACATACCAGATGTACTTCTTCTTCTTTTTAAAGATTTTATTTATTTATTAGAGAGAGAGAGGGAGAGAGAGAACACAGGTGGGGAGGGGTGCAGAGGGAGAGGGAGAAGCAGGTTCCTGCAGAGCGGGGGGGAGCCCGATGTGGGACCCTGGGATCTTGACCCGAGCCGAAGGTAGTCACTTAACCAACTGAGCCACCCAGATGCCCATCAAACACACCAGATGTACTTCTGTCTCGCGGACTTTGTACCTGTTTCTTCTGCCTGGTTCTCGCCCCATGGATTGATTTTTGGTAAAAAGTGAGAAGAATGTGACTTCATGATAGAGGAATTGGCTATTTCACCCTGATCCAGTCTGGCCATCACTGACTAGACATTGTGTACCTCTTACTGTGATGCTATATGAGGTATACAACATCCTTGTGAAGTATTCTTTCCCCAGACTATTTAAACAGAATCTGTTCAAACCTGTCCCTAACTTCCGGTGTACAATATAAATACTATTGTTTTATATAGTCAATGTCTCTTGAGAACATTGGGTTTGCCCGCCTTTTTATCACCTGTTTTGCTCATCCTCTCTTCTTGCATCTCAGCCATTTCACCAGGAATAATTTTCCTTCTAAGTATATCTCTTAGCACTGCACTGATCAATATGGTAACCACCAGTCATATGGATATTGAGCACTTGAAATATAATTATTAGTCTGAATTGAGATTTGCTGTTAGTATAAAGTGCATACTGGATTTCAAACACCTAGTATAAAAAAGGGTAAAGTATCTCACTAATGATTTTTATATTGATTACATATTGAAATAATTTTTTGATCTGTTAGATTAAATAGACCATTATTAAAATTAATTTTACCTTTTTTGCATTTAAAAATGTGGCTCTATACTAGAGCATTTAAATTTACATATTGCTCATTATATTTCTAACGGACAACTTAGTTTTAGAATTTTCTTTAATGATGGTCTAATGGCAGGTTCTTAAATTTTATTTTGTCTGAAAATGTCTTTATTTTACACTTGCTCTTGAAATCTTTTTTTACTGGATATATTTTGCTAGTTTTTTTCTCATACTGTTTCACTGTTTCTGGTTTCCATTTTTGCTGATGGGACATTAGTTAACATTGTCACTCCTTTGACACTGATTTGTCTTTCCAGTCTGGCTGTTGTTTGAAAAATCTTCTCCTGGTTTTAGATATTCTAATATTTCATTATGATGAAATCTAGATATGGATTTCTTTTTATTTATACTACTTGGAATTCACTGGATTTCCTAAAACTGTGTATCAGTTTCTTCTGAGAAATTACCAGTCATTATCTCTTTAGATATTACCTTTTCTCCATTCTAGTTCTCCCTTCCTTCTGAAACTCCAGTTAGACCTATGTTAGACACTTACTTTATCTTGTTTTTTTTTTTACCTACGTACTATGTTTTCCATATTTTTGTCTCTGTAAGGTGCATACTGCATTAATTCTTCATAACTACCTAACATTTTGCAAATACTATTATTTGTGTCTAATCTTCTGGTTCAACTTTTCCATGGAATTTGTTAGTTTCAGTGGCTTTATTAATATTTTTTGTTACTAGGAATACAATTTGGTTCTTTTCAGATTCGCTTATTTTTGTCTTAGTCTCTTCAGGCTGCTATAACAAAAATACCATAGGGTGGGTGGTTTAAATAACAAACATTTATTTCTCATAGCTCTGGAGGCTGGGAAGTCTAAGATCAAGGTGCTGGCAGATTTGCATCTGGTGAGAGCCTGCTTCCTGGTTCATAGATGGCTGTCTTCTCTCTGTGTCCTCACATGGAAGAAGGGCTGAAGGAGTCCACTGGGGTCTCTTTTTTAAGGGCACTAATCCATTCATGAGGGCTCCACCCTCATGATCTAATTACCTCCCAAAGACTCTAACTTCTAAAACCATCACATTGGGGCTAGGTTTCAACATAAGAATTTTGAGGGGATGCAAGCATTCAGTCTATAGTGTTTTTTAATGGTCTCTTATTCTGTAGTCATATTTTATTATTTTTTTTAACTAAAACAGTTGACAATTTTATTTTCACATTTCATGATACAAATGAAAATTGCTTTTTTTTTTTGGGTCCCATTAGTCACCTGCCAAAATTATTCTCTCTTTGATAGGAGGGGGGAGCAAGTCCTCCCTGTCCTGCTGTTAGAAAGCACCCAGAGTCACTGCACCATGGTCTCCTGGTGAAGTAGAGCAAGTAATGTAAAATGCATATAAAGAGGCTCCCCTCTCTATCTGTCTGGGGGAGTCAGTCCTGGCTGAGTGGGCACCACCATGGGAACATGGGCAGGAGGTCTCATCACTGGGGGCCTAGGCATCTTGGGCATGTAGCCCCCCATAGGTGGTCTCATTCCAAGAGCAGGTCCCACTGGTGTCATCCCAGGAGGAGGAGGGCCCATCATTGGCATCATGGTAGGGCCCCCCATATGGGGTGCTGGCATCATACCAGGGCGAGGAGGAGCTGCGAGACTGAGGGGAGGTGGGATCATTGCTCCTGTAGGAGGAAGAGCAGAGAATGGAGTAGGAGGTACCTTTCCTTGTGGATATGCAGCTCTGAGCCTACTCTTCCATCCACTTCTGGTAGTAGTCTTGCACATTCTTTTTGTGTCTCCTACCACTGCAGTGTGTCTTCCTCACAGATGGAGAGTC